>NC_086288.1:77624348-77924348 GCF_963924245.1 Chroicocephalus ridibundus
GACAGCTAAGACAGGATCCATATACTTTTCCATAGCCAGGAGGTTGAACCACGCATAGATGAAAATTTCCAGGTGATTTGTTGTGTTGTAGAGCAAGAATATTCCCCCGGTAAAGTTGGGGGTGGCTGAACTCTTCTCCTAAAATTTTCTATGCAAGATTTTGGTGTTTTCAGTAAATACTTATCAAAAAGCTCAGTCTTTTTTTTTTTCCTTTTGCCCTCATCCTTCCCTGTCTAAAAGTACAGGGTAGGTTCTCAGGTTACTTCACAACTGTGTTTTTAATAGACGATTTCAGGCATAAAGAGTGGGATGAGAGGCACAATATGATTGATGCGTCCGAGAGAAGCTCAGAGAGACCAAGGGATTCTCAGAAAGCGTGAGGGGAATCAGAGTGTGGCAAGATTTCCCACACTGCAATGAGGATTGTGTCTGTTACGTACATCTGTTGATGTTACCTTAGTTTGATCTGTCTTGAGATTCCAAAAAGGAAGTTCACTTCTGTCTTCCCAGCTTTATCTTTGCTTCTTTTTAGGTTCGGCTGACATTAGTCACACTCCTTCTACACCTTTAAAACCTCAAAGACGTTTCCAGTGGGACTTGAGTGATCTATGGGCCTTGTGGTGGTCTTTCTCTAAATAGCTGGTTTATTTATTTCTTGCTAGAAGGATGAGATTATAAAGGGGTGCGGTAGCTGTTGATGTCACTTACAACTCATGTTTAATCTCTGCACGTGTGAGATTTCTGCAAGGAAATTTCTTATATTTTGGCATTAGTAAAGAATTAAGGCAAGACCATAGCATTTTCCTCTGTTGTGCATAACAGGATGACCATTTCAAGCACGCTTCCTTTTTTATTACAAAAAGATACTGAAAGCAACGGCCAGGGATACTAACAAACAAGAAGGAGAAAGTTATATTCAAGTTACTTTGTGCCCTCTGGCCTGTGACCTTGCCAGCCTGTGCTGGGCCGCTAACATCTTGACCATTTTGGTTACTACTGGAGGGAAAAAGCCAAATCCTTTCCTGGTCTTGAAACGGCTCCAAAACAGAGCACATATTCCCTGCTAAAGGTGACCTTTTTAGGTTTGGTTTTTGTTTTGTTTTTTTTTTTTTTATCCCTGCTAGGTTCTGGTTTGCCATTATTAAAACTCCAGAGCGAAGCATTTACTAGCTTTGTCCCTATATTTACAATACCTTTTGACTGAGATGTCTAAGAGCTTTAAACATATGCTTTAAACAGCGGCCGGCCAGTGCTGACATTTGTTACAAATCTTTTCAGAGGGGCCGTGTGGAATCGTTCTAATCCGGGAAGAGCCACTGACTCGCTGTGTGATCTGACAGAGTGACATATCACTTGACCTCAGTCGCAGCAGCTGTAAAACGAGGTGGAAAAACCCGGGCCTGGCAGAAAAGCGGAGGATGCAGATGCTGCAGAGGGCGCAGCCTCCCCGCGCCAGCAGCACCGAAGCTTTCCCCCCACCCACTGCATGCTTTGGGGTGGGAAAGTGGGGTTTTGGTTGTTCGGGTTTTGGTATGTTTTCTTTTTCTTTCTTTTTCTTTTTTTTCCTTATGGTTAGCTGGATTACTGGAGAAGTGTGGGAAAAGGTTCAGATGCCGTCAGATACAGTGAGGCGTGTTTTCTGTGAGATGGCTGTGGGGGCTTTAAGCAGTAAATGAAACTCTATTCCGTTCAGGGGCAGCTATAAGTTATGGGAGCTCTGGCAGAAGTCTGTCTCCTGGGGCAGCAGCGCTTTCCCCTGCCAAATTTTCTGACGTCAGCATTACCGCCGTTCAGATTTCAGCTCGCTCGTGTCTGAGGATAACCTTAAACAAGAGTCCGTTTCCCTGCCCGTTCAGCACACCCACATTTAACCTTAAGTTTTCTGCTGTTTATTCATGTGAAACATCTTCCCTGCCTTAGCCGTTCTGTCCATGTAGTGGGGTAGATCTTGAGTTACTAAACGTTTTAGAAAGCCACCCTGGCTTGCATCTGGGTACCCCCTCTCTGCTGAGAAATCTTTGGGGGGCAAAGTGCTCGTGCTGGTGCATCTATTCACTGTACGCTGCCGGGCAGAGGGAGAGGGGGCCGGGATGGACCCTGGTGAGTCTTGTTTTGGAGAGTGACCTGGTGAGGCTGGGGGGTGAAAAAGGAGGAGGGAGAGCTCTTAGAATCATGGAATCGTCTAGGTTGGAAGGGACCTTTAAGATCGTCAAGTCTAACCATCAGCCTGACACTGCCAAATTGTTCCAGCTGATGAAAGTTTAAGACAGACTTAAGGCTGCTGTAAGATGTTTTAAACCCACACTGGTTTAAGTCTAATCTTAACGGGAGATTAAAGAGCAAACAAGAAGGGTCCAGCTTCCATCCTCAGATATGTGACATGGCCAGGTGACATGAGCCAAGCCAAGCTGGAAATAAGTGCAGAAAAGCAATCTCATTCCAGCCTATAGCACAATTATTAGAGCTCAGCCTCTGCTAGAGCTGCCTGGCACAGCCTCAGGAGCTGACGTCCTGCTTGAGCTGCCCTGGCCCGCCGGCATGCCTGAGCCGTCAGCCAACAGCACGTGGATGCACCGGCAGCGGTCAGCACCGCATGCCGAGCAAGTTTGGTACAAAAATAGAAACACAAGAGATTTTTCCATTTTCTAGTGTGTCTTCACCAATCCTTACCCTTTTTTACTGCCAGTGAAATGCAGAGGCGCGGGAGCTGCCGTGTCCCAGACGGACCTGACCTGTGCACATCTCAGGGTGTTCTGGTCTAGTTTGAGTCCAGGCAAAACCAAAACAGTTTGGATTTGAGTCAGCCTGAAGGTTTGAAGCAGTGATACTGTAAATGGGATGCTATGGGCCTTTTTCATAATTCTGGTCATAATTTGCTTCATCTTATTCTCATATAAACTAAGTCAGCCTGAAAGGCTGGAGCAATTACAGACCAAGGAATCTTAACAGTGACGGTCCATGGGAAGATAAGCCTGCCACCTCCTTCGTGAAGGTGCACCAGCCATCTCGCTATTGATGTCATTGCCGTTGTGACCTGGTACCTAAGGCACCGAGAGCTGCACTTGGGTGCCTGTCTCCACTAATGCCAGTGGCCTTGGCAGCTGATGCACGACAACTAGACTCGCTCGGGGCCAAGAGTACATGGTGTACATCCCACGCGTAATGCCATCGCTACCTGCAGACGGTTTCACCAACTCATGCAGTTTACAATCAGGTACTTAGGAATTGCTTCAGTTTCTCTGTGAGTGGTAACGATGAGGTTATTACAACTGGGATCTTTGAAAAATCTTTAAAGGTCTTTAAAAATAAACTTAATTTTCAGCAGCCTTTCATTTCATGAGCCATGAACACAGAAATAAACTAGTTAGTTTCCGGTCCTGGTTTTCAGACACTTGCACATGAATTGCCAATAGACCAAGAGCAGTCGAGGTCTGTAAAATATTTCTTTCACTTCTATTTCTTATTTCCTGCTGGTTTTCTAATGTGGCTTTGAATTACCACTGTGACTTCCTGCGTTTCTGTAAAGAAGGAGAAAGAAATGTTCTCCATCCCAGGGATATGTGAAGTCATACCAGCTTTTTTTTTTTTTTTTTTTTTTTCTGGACTTTCTAGATGGGAAGTCTCGTGAAAAAAGAGTCAAAGATGATGATGGTTCTAGGCAGAACTCTTGAATCATTTAGTCCCACTTTCTGAATTGGGCAAAATGCCTGGTTGTGTATTTGCGCTTGACTTTAAATTAACCCCTGGATGTTTACCACAACCCCTGGATGTTTACCACAACAGCATCTCAGCAGTCGGTGAGACCTTGTGAAGCTGTTTCCCTTTGCTTAGTAGCCTATCATAAGATTTTTAAAAATTAATCTATAAATGTTTGGTATTTGTTTTTTTTTCCCCTGGCAGCTTCTAATCAATATGAAATGTGAATATGCCCATTCTTCTAATCAATAATGTATTTGATTGTATATAAATTGTATTTTCATATGCTTATCCTGGATAAAAGTGTAAGAAACAATATGTATATTGTCTCTGGGAAGGGCAGAGTCTCTATAGAATAATATTACTTCAGTAGACTTTTTAAGGGGCTCTTTTATGGTGGTATCCAGTAAAGTAATTCTGGCTTCTGTGACTTCTTTTCCTCCACGTCTTCCTTTTAAAGTAAACCAACCCAAGTTCTGTAGGACCGCTAGGAAATTCTTTGGGAGGAAACCTGCAACATGCATCTGTGCTGGCCAAACAGCTTTCTAATTCCCAGTTTCATTTCCTGAAGACACCTAAATAGGGCTGAGCTGCTGAGTGTCTGAACTTCTCCCTGCCGTTCGTATTTTATCTGTTATCTCGGACACCGTTCAGAAGAATTTATACTGTATAAAAGAGCACGCAGAAGTTGAGACCAACCACACAGCAAGAGTACTAAAGATTCATCCTTCCTCCCACACAACATGAAGGTTGAATAATGCTATAATATTTTAAAAAAACCTCCTGAAATGTTATATTTTTTATGACTAAGCAGAGCAGTGTTTCAGGGAGTGGATACATTGCTAGTTCAGAATGGTCTAACGTCTCGGACCCTCTGACTTCTGAAGCTGGGGACTAACTCAGTGCTTCGGTGAGTGGTACTTGCACGTTTCGAGAGGCAGGCGAAATATAAAGTATACTTGAAAACACTTGTGTGGTAGCAACTGCCATCACGGAGCAGACCCCAAAGGGCAGATTTGCATTGCACTTGCTGCCTTGGTGTTTGTCTTGAGTGTCTGATCAGCCAAGCCAAACTTCCTCTGCTTGAAGGAGGGTTCTTTGGGTCATTTACTGATGTATTTATTAGTGCAAACTGTCTCTTCAGCTTCGATGGGAAATTTTTAATAACATCTTTCATAGCAATGTCATGCTTTTGCACATCTCTTTTTATGATCGTCTGCTTTTTGTGCCCCTTTACCTTTAGACCTTCTGCTGAAAACTGTTACGACAGTAGTTATCATCCATTTAAATGGACTTTGTCTGCTTCTTATTAAAACGAAAGAAATCTTTGTGCTTCAGTAGAGTCTGTGGATCTCTTTGGAGAAGTCTTTTGTAAGACAAAATTTTCATTTGACGCTTAATCATTCTATGATGATGCTATGATTAAGGTAGCATAACTTTCTGTTTTGTCTCACATCACTTAGTCTACCTTTTAATTGCTGGTTTTGTGGTTTTTTCTCTCTTCAGGAGGCGTAAACATCCATGCACTTAGCCGAATAGAGAAACAGCACACTAATTTCACAGTGACTTTACACCTATTTGCATAGTGAAGGCTATTATTTGTAAAACGCAAACATCCCAGAAGTCTGTAACAACAAGGCTATAGCTGCTGCACCTTGAGCTTGGTGACAGGATTTCCCAGGAGCCTACTTGAACCTCCTTGCTCTGGCTCAGAGAAGAGTCTGGTTTCCTTCTGCTGCTTCCTGGCTGCTGAAGTTCTACCTTTCTTTGCTAATTTTTCTTTTCTGATCTATTTCTACTATATGTGGATGTTTAATAACTTTACTTACAAACAAGTAGAAGGAGGGAGGTGATTGTCCCCCTGTACTCAGCACTGGTGAGGCCACACCTGGAGTATTGTGTCCAGTTCTGGGCACCTCAATACGAGAGAGATGTCGAGGTGCTGGAGCGAGTGCAGAGGAGGGCAACGAAGCTGGTGAAGGGCCTGGAGAATAAATCTGATGAGGAGCGATTGAAGGAGCTGGGACTGTTTAGTTTGAGGAAGAGGAGGCTGAGGGGAGACCTCATCGGTCTCTACAACTACTTGAAAGGACACTGTAGAGAGGTTGGTGCTGGTCTCTTCTCACAGGTAATTAGCGATAGAACAAGAGGGAATGGGTTCAAGCTGCAGCAGGGTAGGTTTAGGCTGGACATTAGGAAAAAATTCTTCCCAGAAAGAGTGGCCAGACACTGGAATAGGCTGCCCAGGGAGGTGGTGGAGTCACCATCCCTGGATGTGTTTAAGACTCGTTTAGATGTGGTGTTAAGGGATATGGTGTAGGGGAGAACTTTGTAGAGTGGGGTTGATGGTTGGACTCGATGATCCCAAGGGTCTTTTCCAACCTAAATGATTCTATGATTCTAATTCTGCACAATTTGGAAAGTGAACACTGAAGCTGGAAAAAGTGTGAAGTAGTAAAGAAATCTTAAAATTAATAGGTGGGGAGATAGGTGAGAGAACATAATATTGAAAGTATTTTACTTTCAATATTAATAATGCTAATGGAAATACCATTTGGAATGGAAATCCCTTCTTTATCAGAGAGTGTAGTGATAGGACAAAGGATAACGGTTTTAAATAGAAAGAGGGCAGGCTTAATTAAATATTAGGAAGAAATTCTTTGCTGTGAGGGTGGTGAGCCCCTGGCCCAGGTTGCCCAGAGAAGCTGTGGCTGCCCCATCCCTGGAGGGGTTCAAGGCCAGGCTGGACGGGGCTCGGAGCAACCTGGTCTGGTGGGAGGTGTCGCTGCCCAGGGCAGGGGATTGGAACTAGGTGGTCTTTAAGGTCCTTCCCAACCCAAACCATTCTATGATTCTATGAAATACTAATATTTTATCTAATGAGTTTGACACCAAAAGTAGGCAGGTAGTGGTGAATTTACCCATGAGGTGTAGCTAAGAAACATTGTCCATATATCTGAAGTCAGAGACAACATAGAAGGTGAGTTGGATAGCCTTGAGGACACGAAATTCAGTCATAGTACTAGATCATGCCCTTGCACGCTGATAATAAGTATTTCTCTTATGAGCTGGGACTCCATCCATTTGAAACGATGAGCAAGAAGAGGTCTGGTGTGTGCTGCCTGTTCCTGAGACGGCGGAGCTCTCAGTGCTGTGTAACTCTGCTTTTGGCTCCTGCCTCTTTAAAAGGCGCCCTGCCAGCCCATGGAGCAGGCCCCCTGGTTGGTGTGTGTCACAGCTCTCAGTGGGTTGCGGAAGGTAAGCGGTGGCGTATTAGTGACATGTTGTCATTCATGTTGATTGAATTCTTCCTCACCCATTAATGTTCGAGACAGAAAGGAGGACTTTTTGGCTCCAGGGGGGAAGAAGACTTTCTACTTGACTTGTGGGGTTTTTTTGGTGTGGCCTGGGAAATTCTCTCATTGAACTTTTAATTTGAAGTAATGTTTTAAATTTAGGATTATTAAAGACGTTTGTTCTTTAAAATACCTTCTGTTTTTCTCTTTAGTCGCCCTCACTCCAAAATGGCATAAAGAAGGCTGGTTTTGAGAAGAGGGCCTGAGAATGGCCAAGAGGAGGGAAACACCTGCGCGGAGCAGAAGCGTGTAAGGTAGCATTCTACATAAACCTGTCTGCTTTCGAGCTGTGTAGGTTTCCATTTTTCTTATGGGGCAGTTTTACTAGCCCCAGCATAGCTGCTGATGCTTGTCCTGAAGAAAGATCATTTGTTATGACCTCTCCTGCCCAAATATCTACAACACCTTTCTGGATTTAGTGAAAAATCTTCCTTACCAGTCAACCTCCAAGCGTATCTCTGCAGAAGGACGTCAAACCCAGCAGGACTCCCTTATCACGTGGCAGTAACTGACGTGACGCTGTCATTTTCGATATGTGTGACTTCTTGCCTCCAACCCCCATGCTGAGATCTCGTGTTCCTTTTTTCCCCAGGGTCATGTCGTACACAGAGTCCCCACTGTGGCTTTGCTCTGCTGGGTCAAGAGAAACACGAGATGACGATTCTTACCCTTTCCTATCAATGGTTAAATCTGCAGAAGGAAAGACAAGAGGTGTTTGTGGATTTCATCTTCAAGATTGATTTTATAAATGGGGGCAAAATGTAAAGACGGATCCTCTCCAGGGCTTTTGACCTCCTGTACCTTTAAGAGAGGGACAGCAGGGTGGCATCTAACAGGGTCTGTAGCTGTCCCAGGTTTTAACTCTTTTCTTCTGAATAGCAAGTACGTGATTCAAAGAGCGCCTGGCAAAAGCTTCTTGTATTTTTGCGGTAGCAGCATTGGAAATATTTCATGCATATACAAGATCCAGCATCCACGTAGACTGTTGTTGCTTTCTGCAACTTTTTTGTAAGTCTGGGGAAAACTTAATAAGTACTGTTTCTCTTTCTTTCTTTAAAAAAGACAGGGAGAGAAAGCCTGCATTTTCTGCCATTTCCCAAGAGGCTTTTTATCTGTTTAAACCAACTAGGGATTTTTCACATATTGACATAAGCATTCATTTGCTAATTTGCTGGACATTAAACTGCACAGCATTCTTGAATGAGACTGGAATACTTGGGTACTTAGTGCTGCTCAGACCCCGCATCATTCCCAGTACACATATGGTTTTCCTCCTCTATCTCCTAGATAAAAGTCACTGTTTGATCGCCTTAAGGAAAAGAATGAGTTAAATGGACCAATATTCTAGCCTTGGCTCTAAAACTGGGCCTTTTCAGAAACTCCTCAGCACCTGCAGCAGCTAGGTCATTTGCACATACATAAATAAATAAATTAACAATGAATAAATAATTTAATCCCACCACACAATGCCACCTTGCAGATCTGATCCTTTGCTCCCAGTGAATTTGTCCATTCCTAATTCTTTTTGATAAAGTCCTCAGATACTTGCTGACTGTCAGTCTAATTTTCTTATTGTTTTCGCTTGATTAGTTCTGTATGACCTAAGGTCGCCCTTAAAATCCACATCTCTCGTGAAGACTCCGAAAGGCCTTCTTTTTTTCAAAGGGATGGAAAGTGCCTGCCATTTCTCCGGACAAAAGCCTGGAAGGTTTTCAGTTATTAGCCTCCTGAAGCAGCCCTTTCGCTCACCCAAGCGCAAAAAAAACTCATTAGGGGGCACCTTTCTTTCTGCCTTCTTTATCTGACGCATGTAGGGTTTACGTGTTTCAAGATTTGCAGGTCCTGGATGAATTTGGACAGCCTCCCTTTTAACCCTGCCGGCCTGCGGTTATGCCCACCGCAGACATTCGCCGTAGCTCTTGTGCCCGGAACCACCTGGAGACCCTTCGTCTTTTTAAAAGCCGCTTTACGCCCGGCTTCGTGGTGAACAGAAGACACGTCGGCGTGCTGCTGCACTTTGAAGCCACGCTCCCGCGGGGCGCAGGCGGAAAGGCAGGCAAGGCTGCCAGCTGCCGACGGGCTCCGCGTCTTGCACGTGGCGATTAAAATATGAAATCAAAGTTAGTGACTTGGTCACGCAACCCTTATTATCATGGGAGGGATTTGCAAGGCTAAGGCAGTACAGCCCTGAGAGCCTGCCGTGGCTGGGCTGCATTGTGCCCTGGCCTGCTTATTCCTTTTCAGGCAGCAAGGTAAATATTAATCACAGAATCACAGAATGGCGGGGGTTGGAAGGGCCCTCTGGAGATCATCTAGTCCAACCCCCTGCCAGAGCAGGGTCTCCTAGAGCAGGTTGCACAGGAACGCATCCAGGCGGGTTTGGAATGTCTCCAGAGTTGGAGACTCCAGCACCTCTCTGGGCAGCCTGTGCCAGGGCTCTGCCACCCTCAAAGGAAAGAAGTTCCTCCTCATGTTTAGGTGGAACTTCCTATGTTTGAGTTTGTGCCCATTACCTCTTGTCCTGTCGCTGGGCACCACTGAAAAGAGCCTGCCCCCATCCTCCTGACACCCACCCTTTAAGTATTTATAAGCGTTGATAAGATCCCCCCTCAGCCGTCTTTTTTCCAGACTGAAAAGACCCAAGTCCCTCAGCCTTTCTTCATAAGAGAGGTGTTCCAGTCCCCTGATCATCATGGTAGCTCTTTACTGTACCCTCTCCAGCAGTTCCCTGTCCTTGAACTGGAGAGCCCAGAACTGGACACATATTCTTCTCATATAGGCTGAGCTGCCTTCCTGAGCCCTACCAGGTGAGCTGGAGAGACGCCCTAAAGATGCATCCTCATACACATTATATCCAGGCAGCTTGGCCTTCAGAGGGAATGTGCAAAGTTAGAATCATAGAATCCTAGAATTTTTAGGGTTGGAAGGGACCTTAAAGATCATCTAGTTCCAACCCCCCTGCCCTGGGCAGGGACACCTCCCACCAGATCAGGTTGCTCAGAGCCCCATCCAGCCTGGCCTTAAAACCTTCCAGGGATGGGGCTCCCACCACCTCTCTGGGCAACCTGTGCCAGTGTCTCACCACCCTCATGGTGAAGAACTTCTTCCTAACGTCCAGTCTAAATCGCCCCATCTCTAGTTTTAATCCATTCCCTCTAGTCCTACTGTTACCTGACAGCCTAAAAAGTCCCTCCCCAGCTTTCTTTTAAGCCCCCTTAAGATACTGGTAGGCCACTATAAGGTCTCCTCGGAGCCTTCTTTTCTCCAGAATGAACAAGCCCAGCTGTCTCAGTCTGTCCTCATAGGAGAGGTGCACCAGCCCTCTGATCATCCTCGTGGCCCTTCTCTGGACACGTTCCAGCACCTCCATATCTCTCTTGTAGTAGGGGCTCCAGACCTGGACACAGTACTCCAGGTGGGGTCTCACGAGAGTGGAGTAGAGGAGGAGAATCACCTCCCTCAACCTGCTGGCCACACTTCTCCTGGTGCAGCGCAGGATACGATTGGCTTTCTGGGCTGCTAGTGCACACTGACAGCTCACGTTGAGCCTCTCGTCTACCAGCACCCCCAAGTCCTTTTCTTCAGGGCTGCTCTCAAGCCAGTCACTGCCCAGCCCATATCGGTGCTTGGGATTGCCCCGACCCAGATGGGGGACCTTGCACTTGGTCTTGTTGAACTTCATGAGGTTGGCATGGGCCCACCTCTCCAGCCTGTCAAGGTCCCTCTGGATGGCATCTCATCTCAGAGAGCCAGGGAGAATCTCCATTCCTTACTGGATGCAGGGAGGAAAGTTGCAACCAATGACGAGGAGAAGGCTGAGATACTTAATGCCTTCTTTGCCTCCGTCTTCAATAGTCAGACCAGCTATCCCCAGGGTGTTCAGCCTCCTGAGCTGGAAGATAAGAATGGAGAGCAGAACAACCCACCCATAATCCAGGAGGAAGTAGTCAATGATCTGCTTCTGCACCTAGACACACATAAGTCTATGGGGCCGGATGGGATTCACCCAAGAGTACTCAGGGAGCTGGCAGGAGAGCTCACCAAGCCTCTCTCCATCATTTATCACCAATCCTGGTCAACAGGGGAGGTACCAGATGACTGGAGGGTGGCTAATGTGACGCCCATCTACAAGAAGGGTCGGAAGGAGGATCTGGGAAACTACAGGCCTGTCAGCCTGACCTCGGTACCAGGAAAGATCATGGAGAGGATCATCTTGAGTGATCTCTCACGGCAAGTGCAGGGCAGCCAAGGGATCAGGGCCAGTCAGCATGGGTTTAGGAAGGGGAGGTCCTGCTTAACCAACCTGATCTCTTTCTGTGACCATGTGACCCACCTTCTGGATGCGGGGAAGGCGGTGGACATTGTCTGTCTGGACTTTGGTAAGGACTTTGACACCATCCCCCACAGCATTCTCCTGGAGAAGCTGGCGAATCATGGCATAGATAAGTGTACTCTTCATTGGGTTAAAAACTGGCTGGATGGCCGTGCCCAGAGAGTTGTGATCAATGGAGTGAAATCCTCTTGGCGGCCGGTCACCAGTGGTGTCCCTCAGGGCTCAGTTTTGGGGCCGGTTTTGTTTAATATCTTCATCAATGATCTGGATGAGGGGATCGAGTGCACCCCCAGTAAGTTTGCGGACGACACCAAACTAGGTGGGAGTGTTGATCTGCTTGAGGGTAGGAAGGCTCTACAGAGGGACCTGGAAAGGCTGGATCCATGGGCCAAGGCCAACTGTATGAGGTTTGATAAGGCCAAGTGCCGGGTCCTGCATTTCAGTCACAACAACCCCAAGCAACGCTACAGGCCTGGGGCAGAGTGGCTGGAAAGCTGCCCAGCAGAAAAGGACCTGGGGGTGCTGGTGGCCGGACAGCTTAACATGAGCCAGCAGTGTGCCCAGGTGGCCAAGAAGGCCAACAGCATTCTGGCTTGTATCAGGAATAGCGTGGCCAGCAGGAGCAGGGAAGTGATGGTGCCTCTGTACTCGGCACTGGTGAGGCCTCACGTCGAGTGCTGTGTTCAGTTCTGGGCCCCTCTGTACAAGAGAGACATTGAGGTGCTGGAGGGTGTCCAGAGGAGAGCTACCAGGCTGGTGAGGGGTCTGGAGACCAGGTCACATGAGGAGAGGCTGAGGGAGCTGGGCATGTTGAGCTTGGAGGAGAGGAGGCTGAGGGGAGACCTCATTGCCCTCTACAACTACCTGAAAGGAGGCTGGAGAGAGGTGGGTGTTGGCCTCTTCTCCCACGTGAATAATGACAGGACCAGAGGAAATGGTCTGAAGCTGCGGCAGGGGAGGTTTAGATTAGATATGAGGAAGAATTACTTTACTGAAAGAGTGGTCAGGCACTGGAACAGCCTGCCCAGGGAGGGGGTTGAGTCACCATCCCTGGAAGTGTTTAAGGAACGTCTAGATGTGGCACTTCAGGGCATGCTCTAGTGGCAGAGATTGTAGGTTGTTTGGTTGGACTCGATGATCTCAAAGATCCTTTCCAACCATGAAGATTCTATGAAGATTCTAAAGGAGAAATGAGAGGGGAATTTTGAACTGCAACCTGGCAGTGGAGTTTAATCTTGACTTGTGGTCCTCTATCAGTAGAGTCCTGCTCCCCGTTTCTCATCTGCCAACTGATGTCCCTGCTTACTGCAGAGGGGGTTGGACTAGAAGACCTTTAGAGGTCCCTTCCAACCCAATACATTCTATGATGATTCTATGACTGAGTAGCTGTCAAAATTCATTCTGCTGTTTGTAACCTGGGTAATCTCATCTCCTGGGAAACTTCAGGACTACAGTGGATCCTGGAGCACATCGTTGGGACCAGGTAGATATTGTGATATTATGATGTATCAAGTACATAGAGGCAGCTGAAGGCACCAGGAGACAAATCACAAGGAGAAATTGTATCAGCGTGATAACAGGCAGAGTCTTGTTTATAGCTTTTTGCATCAGTTTCCTTCCCCGCCTCAAGCTGTGCAGGGGTATTGAAAGCTTACTGAATAAATGCTACACAGCAATAGCGAAGGAATTTGAAGATTTAGATTAAATTAGCTCCCGGTGTCTCACTCGGGAGATCATGTATCTTCTGTTGAAGTACTAAGACATCCGACCTTGGAAAAATAATGTAGAACATGATGGGTGCTGATGTCCCCGGAGATCCACTCATTATCCCTCGTTCAGAGGATTTTTTTATCTGAGCAGGCACCGTTTTAGCAGTCTGATGTCTGTTGGCACAAAACCACGGCCCTTAGAAGAATTTCTGAAGACATCAATGACTTTGCTGGGAGTTTGCTGGTTAAGTACACGGTTATTTGGCTAATAATTAGAGTAACTTCCTGCTTTTCTTCAGAATAGTCATTATCTGTTGTTGTTGCTGCTCATTTTAGCGCGGTTGCATTTTGTATTTTGACATATTGAGGGAAGGTTTGACACCCAGTCCCAAATAGCACGTGAATTCTGCAAGCTTGAGAAATTTTAATTATAAATAAGGACGATACATTGGGTTTTCAGGAGCTTGTGAGAAATTTGGCTACTCCTTGAGCTCTGCATGTTTTCCCCAAATGTCCCGTTCACTGAAAGGAAACTGATAACTTATGGTTATGAAAAAGCTCTGCTGTGATTCTGACATCCTGGCGGGCAGGGTGTGGGCAAATGGAATTTATTTTAGTGGGGGAAAAAATGGTCGTCTTGAAACTGTGTTTTAACACGGTGCCCCGTTCCGAAAATGTAACAAAACTGGGTGAGTGGGGGTTCAGTGCCAAAACCGCACCTGGCTAAGGAGAAGCCTTCTTTTTAAAGTGCACGAAGCACACGCTTCAGCAGCAAAACTGGCTGATGATGAAGTTTAATCTGAAAAAGGGATTAAACATTGTTTATCCTATAGTGTATCTCGTGCCGGTTCCGAGGTACATTCAAGCGAACGCAGCATTATTCTGTTTGCTCATGTTAGCAGCCAGAGCTGGTAAAATTTCAGTGACTGTAGCGGGGAAGAGAGGAGCGGAGAACTGGTTTCCATTGAAATCAACGGCAAAATTCTCGCCTAGTGTGCATGTACTTGAGAATATCGATTTTCTGATTTTATATGTGGGTGTTTTATAGAATCATAGAATTGTTAGGGTTGGAAGGGACCTTAAAGGCCATCCAGTTCCACCCCCCTGCCCTGGGCAGGGACACCTCCCACCAGCCCAGGTTGCTCCAAGCCCCGTCCAGCCTGGCCTTGAACCCCTCCAGGGATGGGGCAGCCACAGCTTCTCTGGGCAACCTGGGCCAGTGTCTCACCAGGGTACATGGAGTTCCTGGATCCCTTTTGCTTCATGTTGGCAAAAGCGGCAGAGGAATAACTTGGCTGCTTTTATTGCAGGTGTCTCGGAGCTAAAGCAGTGCTGTGGGGGGGTACGAGCTTCTGAGCTTGGCGTTTTGACAAGCAGGCTATGGAGAAAGGTACACTGGCTTTCCGCGGGTGGCTAATGGTTTTGTCTGAAAGGGTGCTTGCTGGAGGGAAGTAGTAAAGCCCCATTCTTCCCCACCCAAAATTCTTCTCACCTTTCCCTCCTCTTCTAGCAGTACATGCAACCAGTACATCAAAAATATCTGACAACCAGGTTAACCAGCCCCTGGGACCCTGAAACACTCATCGCCTGTGTCACTTCAGTGGCTGGACTTGCCACACCTTCAGTCTGCATAACAGACAACACAAAAAAAGTCAGATTTTTTTTTATTTTTTTTTTTTGTAATGAGCAACAGGTCTTGCAGTCGAGATGGAAGAAGTTGTTTTCATTTGGCTGAGTCACTTGGAGGCTGAACTTCTCGTAATGAAATGTGATATTTTGGCATGGAGAAGCATAGCCCCTCCGAAATATCTGAGTGGGTAAATTAGGCTACTTGCCAGGCAGCAGCGAGGGCGGGATTCAGCTGCCCTGATTTTTCCCTTACTTATGTATCTGAGCCTGACCTATTGATCCCACATTCCCTCCTGATTCGTAAGGGGAAAGATACATATTCCGAGGAAAATCTGACCATTTTTAAGGGTGAGACTGCAATCAGTCTGATAAATTGTCCTCCAGAGACACCTGTTTGTCCCTCTTGACTAGAGGTATCGCTTAGAGTTATTAATTCATTCTTAAACCTCTACCTTTTAGACATCTGACATTTAAGTCAGATGCTTATAGATTTCAGTATGTCCTTCTATTATCAGACCACTGAAAAGATTTTTCTTTTATGGTGTGATGTTGCTTTATGACAAAATAATTTTGCCGGGTACGTGAACAAAAAAAAAACATTGGTCCTACCCCATCCTTACATTTTCATCTGGTAAGGAGTGAAATTTGCCAGCGTCCTCCCTGTGCGTTTGTGGACCTACTCTGTGTCCCAACCTTGTGCCCTGGCAGCGGGGATGAGATGCTCAAAGGGGGTTTGTGCCCTACCGAATGGTTGTCATTTTCCTGAAATAACATATCACCTTGATTTTTTCCTCTTTGCAGTTACGGTGCCTGGCAGACTCCTTAAAGAGCCTTTAGGAAGCTGGATGCTGGCAGCAGGCGTTACCTCTCTGTTCCAGAACTCCAGTCCCCAAATCCCTGTAACTTCCTGCTAGAAGAGGATGAAGTTTACCGTTCGCTCTCCAAATTTGATCCCAATCTGAAGAGGCAAATTGATTACAAATCCTTTTTGCGAGAAGCTCATAAAAAAGCTAGCCAAATACAGTCAAAAAGACCCCTTTGCAAACCTGCTGTAAATTAACATAGGATATTCCCATGACTGGAAGAAGAGCATTTATGTTCTCCCAGTTGCCTGTCCTTCTAGCTATGTCGTATTCTCCTCGTAGGGGTGTATATCTTTTACCCACTTGGTGCTTGCCATATTCCGTGCTGTAAGTTGCTTCGTGAAGGGGTGGTAGAAGCTCCTTCTGAGAGCACAAGGCAAAGCCTAATATAACACAGTTACTAACTGCATGTAACATACAACAGACTAAGAAAATTAATGCTACTAAGAAGTTATTAATTTTCTGAAAAGGAGAGGCAAAGGTGCAGCATGGAGAGTTACAAATAGCTTTGGAGAAGATGAAATATTTGGTGAAGAACAGCATGGCATTCTGCTGCGTGGAACCTCCTCGCTGCGGAAGGGAGATCCTTTGGCCTTGCAGAGTTGGATTAGCTCCTGCGTATGCACACAGATGAGGGCTGACCTTTCATTTAAGTATAGATTATTGTGCCTAGATGTGTTTTCTTTTTTTTTTCTTGGAGGAGTATTTGATGCACTGAGTACCAGAGGCAGCAGGACCCGTTCTGTAGCTGTTCTGTACACAATTTTGCTTTCATGATCAGAATAATTGTGTGCTTAGGACCAGATGAGGTTACTTGCTTTCCATACACCTTTATAAACACGTGGCTGCATAGCTGAATTCGTAAAATGAGCATGAGGAGCCACTGAAGTACGTCTCTCTCACATGTTTGGTAAGCTCTCTGCTGATACAACTCCATCACGTCTCCTCCTCGTGGAAGCAGCTCCAGCTTCAGGGATCTCTGGGAAGCTCTGCCCACCTGCACTAGCTAAGGATTTGGTCCACAATATACGCACGTAGACGACAAGCATTTAAGAGTCTCTTGTTTGCTTTAACAGAGTGGCTTTCCTGCAGACAATGACTTGTAACCTGCTGTAAACAGTGGTACCTTTAATCGTCATTTTGCTGATTTTCATAGATCTTTGCTGTTTAGCAGGTTTGGGCATTATTCAGCAAAGGATGTACTCTTGCTCTTGCTCTTTTTCCAGTTATTTTCTCTCCTTCTCCAGGCGTCATAGAGAATTTACGATGCTTTCAGTAATAAAACTCCAACACATGTTTTTTTCTCATTTCTTTAAGAGAGAAGTAGTGTATGAAAAACAGTTGTGGCATAGAAAAATTATTATTATATCCTATGATAAAAAGGGGTTTTATAGTGGAATACGCAAGATTCAGGTTATATTGATCCCCTTAGAACATTCCAATAGTTGTGTTGTATGTAATATATATTGTCTCGGGGTTTCCTGAGGTTTTGGAAATTTTGCAGTCTGTGCTCAGTGAATGTCATGGATCCCTGTTACACTTGTCCCGTTCTGAAACCGAAGCTATGTGCCATTCCTTCTATAAGCTTTGTTGTTACTGTTCCCTCTACAGAAAGAAGCTTTTCTTCCTGAAAACCCAGTGGTCAGTTTGGTCACGAGGGTAGATTATTTCCCTCCTACCACCTTTGGTAGAAAAACTCTGTACCCTGGCTTTTACTGCCAGCGACAGTGGCATCTCCTGCTGTATGAGTGAGGTTGTACAGGTGTATCCGATACCTGTCTGTATCACACCACGAGGCTGCCCTGGGATAAACCAAAGGGCGTTTTCGTTTTGGGGGAAAAGAAAAAAAAAAGACCAATCCTATAACTTAGTCATAAAAGATTGACCTTTAAAGGCTAATCTCGGGGAATTCATCCCCTGGAATGGCGCTAATGTGGCATGCACGGGAAGTCAGGGGGATCTAAGAAAGCCACATTTAAGCGAAGAACAACCAAGCTAGACTAGGAAATAATGAGAAAAACTGAAGCGAATCCAGCTGTACTGCGGAAGAGGGCCTGCACAGGCTTCCTGTGTATGTAGTGCATAGTAGTGTACACGCGGTACCTAAAGCAGGCGGCACACGGGCCACGTGTACCTCCAGAGGAGAGGAATGGCAGTGCGAAAGCCATAGTGCCCACTCCTCCCTGGTGTGGAGAAGGCGCTCAAACCCTGTCACCATCGGGACCTCAGCTTCGCGCTTGCAACTCTAAACCAGGTGTCTCCTTCTACTTGATATTCTGAGATCGAACCCTCGCCTGCTGGACTACCGTCTAATCTCTCCTTTCAAAGGGCTAACCAGGACACGCTGTTTCCTTCAAAGACAACAGAAGTGGCTTTGTAGGGGCAGAGTGGTTATGAGCAGGCGCTCCCAAAGCGGACACCCAATTTTTAGCCTCAAAGACTTCAACCTTGGGACTCCAACTTCCTAGAAGAAAGTCTTAAACCTAAGGCTAGCAACTAAGGGCTGTTAGATGGAGGCACAGGCTACTGAAGCAGAGTGAAGGCACTTTCTGCTGTAATCCCGGTTTTACGGGTTTCAGGTGGACTGCACCCTACTCTAAACGCCTGTACGCTCCATGGGACTGGAAGCGTAATTTTTGATGCCAGAATTCACAAGAGACAGAGATGAGCTCAGAGCTGAGGAGCTGCCTGGTTTCCACCAAGCTGTCAGGAGACTGAGATAGTCTCTAAATAAAGGGCCACAAAATGAGCTGATGTAAACCCTTCTACATGCTTTACGTTAATCCTTCAGCAGGGGTAAAACTGCCTTCATAATGTTCACCAAAAGTAAAACAACCGAGTCATAGACCCTGTTATGAATTCTCTGTGGCCTTGCAGGGCTCCCTTGTTGTCATGGTGTAACCCCAGCCGGCAACTAAGCACCACGCAGCCGCTCAGTCACTCCCCCCACATCGAGATGGGGGAGAGAATCAGAAAAGTGAGAATAAGCTCATGGGTTGAGATAAAGACAGTTTAAAAGGTAGAACAAAAGCCATGCACACAAGGAAAGCAAAAGGAGGAATTCATTCCATGCTTCCCACGGGCGGGCAGGTGCTCAGCCATCTCCAGGAAAGCTGGGCTCCATCGTGGGTAATGGTGACTTGGGAAGTCAAATGCCATCACTCCCAACGTCCCCCCCTTCCTTTGTCTTCCCGCAGCTTCATACACTGAGCATGACGTCCCATGGCATGGAATATCCCTGTGGTCAGTTGGGGTCAGCTGTCCCGGCTGTGTCCCCTCCTGACTTCTTGTGCCCCCCAGCCTGCTCCTGGTGGGGTGGGGTGAGGAGCAGAGAAGGCCCTTGATGCTGTGTAAGCTGCTCAGCAATAGCTGAACCATCCCTGTGTTATCAACATATTATCAACACCGTTTTCAGCTCAAATCTGGAACACGGCCCCATATCAGCTACTATGAAGAAAATTAACTCCATACCAGCCAACACCAGCACACCCCAGAGCTACCTCTTTTTCATTACACAATCATTCCGTAGACTAGGACTGCACTTTGAGGTGTTGTATTCTTAAAGTAAAAATTAAGTTGCCTTTAAACTTTTCAGAGCATATGTGCAAAAGTTCCCATTTTTTTATTAGCAAAAGCATTTTTTCAGACTAATTAACTGTATTACTGCTGGTGAAACATAATGCACATTTCAATTGGTGTAGCTTGAAGATGAGTGTTAAAACAGTCTGCTTTAATAAGTTGAACTGAATTTAATATTCTGAATGTGAATCTTCCATGTTGCTCCTCTTTTCTTACATTGGTTGTTTCATCCAGTTGTTCTTGGTGTTGCTTTCTCTCACCTTTTTAAATGAGTGTTGTTTGTTTTAACGTGCCGCTCTGCATGCAGTGTGCTCTGTGGGCAGGTATCAGAGCTTTAACCTATAGACATGTTAAAGTGCCATTCTGATACATCTCGCCATAATTATGTGTTCTCTTAAGGAGATTCTGGTGTTCTTTTCCGGAAACAGCCTTCGTTCTTGAGTCTCTTACACAGTCTGTGGGCAAGTTTGCTAGAAATAAACGTGCTGATGTGAGAGGAGGCAAATCTGTGAGATCTGGTGCTGCAGCTCGTACGCAGCAGATGTGAAACGGTCGGCTGGAGGGTTTCTGCCTCTGCGAAGGGGTTGCTGGACGAGCCTGTAGCTGCTTCAGCAGCATGTCCCCAATACGCGGACTGTTCCCAAAAGCCACAAGGAAATAGAAGCTCACCTCCTCCTCACGCTTGGGTCACTTTATGCAGAGAAACACCCGTCTGAGCTCCTGGATGCTATTTAACTCTCTCTGAGGATGTGGTAGCACGGCAAGAAGGTGACCTGGATAGGGCGGTGGTTGTACCCTGGCACCTGAGACCCTCTGCTCTCCTAAGCACTCCTGGTATGACCCCGGTCAAATCGTGCAGGCCACCCCAGGGTGCCTGAGGGAAACGGGAACAGCAGTGGCATCCCACGGAGCAGGGGGACAGCAAGACTTGCAAACTGGCAGGGTCTTTGGTACAATGGGAAAGGTTCCATAGCTGTACCACTAGGAAGCCAGCTATCACGAGGAATAATGGTTTTTAACTAAAAGAGGGGAGATTTAGACGAGACATTAGGAAGAAATTCTTTGCTGTGAGGGCGGTGAGCCCCTGGCCCAGGTTGCCCAGAGAAGCTGTGGCTGCCCCATCCCTGGAGGGGTTCAAGGCCAGGCTGGACGGGGCTTGGAGCAACCTGGTCTGGTGGGAGGTGTCCCTGCCCAGGGCAGGGGGTGGAACTGGATGAGCTTTAAGGTCCCTTCCAACCCAAACCACTCTGTGATTCTATGATCACGTCCATCACTGCTGGAACAGGTCTGTGATCAAGACCCTTTGGCAGAGCTGCTCATCCTCCTTCCCTCGGCTGCTTCTCCCCATGGCTCGGCCCCTACAGTTGTGCCAATGCAAGTGTTTGTGGTCCAATGCTGTGGGCAAGGACCACAGCTCACCCAAGGTAAGACAAAAATACTCTTTTCTCATTAGCTGGTGACCTGATTGATAATTTGCCCCCCAAATGACTGCATTGGCATGAATTCAGGGACTGTGCTCTGTGGCACAGGCTTTGTTTCCAAGGCTGGAAACTCTACAATGTGGCACAGCCACCAGAGCCCCGAGATGTTTGAATGATGCCTTCAGACTGTCGCAAAACCATGGGAAGAGAGAAGAGTTCTGATCTGTGTTATATGTGCCCAAAGTTTGTAAACCTTTTTTACTTATTTAAATTTTCCTTCCATGATAGCGGAAATAAATCCTTGTGATAAATTAGCAAGTTGGAAATATTTTCAATGATGTAATATTGCAAAGTTCAACATAAACTCTTTTACTATCTGAGTAAAGGACAAGTAAGAGTCAGTATTAGATACAGAACTGTAAACTCCAATTTTTCCATCCATCGATCCCAAAATGATTCTTAACCTTTAACATACAGAAATTACTGAGATGTGACTACTCTGTACAACTATTTTCTGGGATAAGCAGAATTGCTGCGTACGTAGGACCTGAAAAGTGTGAAGGAAAAAGAGGAGTTCTGATAACAGGGAGGAGAAGTGGTGGAAAAGAGGGCATGAAAGGCATGGGGAGGGAAGGCAAGGCAAAATGAGGCAAAAGAGCTTTAAATGTCTAAGAAGGAGGAAGACGCTAGCTGAAGGAAAGGAATAAGAAATGATAGAACAAGTCATTCATCATACGCATTTTTAGCCAAGCAGATGAGTGACACAGAAGCTAATATTCTGGGGGCTTTGGGAGGCAAAGTAGTTTATTTTCAGGAACAAACTCTATTTGTTCCTGCGATAGCTGCTGCCAGACACCAGTAAATGGCACTGCCGTGTCGGAAGACGAACCCAGACGGGTGCCAGGGACCAGGTGTTGCCTTTAGCTCCCCGCTGGCCCAGCACAGGGGACATCCAGCTCCTACCTGCTCCCCCCAGAGCCGGCAGGAGATGCTCACAGCAGAGCTAAAGAAATCCAGAAAAAAAAAAAAAAAAAAGAAGAAAGAAAAAAAAGGCAAGCTAAAAACCTCTGCCCTCCAAGCACAGAAATATAAAATAAAACAAAACCAAATGAGCTGGACCTCTGTCAAAGCACAGGGATGCCTGTCCTGGGGATGCTCCGCGCCCCATCCCCATCCCCGGTACCGCTAGCTTTAGTGGATACCAAAATAATTTTAGGGGCAGAAGCCGGGATCTGTGGTGCTGGGGGAGGATGAACTCAGAGCCCTGCAACAGGCAGAGGGGAGAGACTTTTATCCTAAAGTCATTGAAAAGCTAAAGCAGGGTTTATCCTCCACAGCTAAATGAAAACCAAAAGGAAAAAGGAAAAAAAAAAAAAAATCCAGAATAGCAACATTGGAGGTACAAAGACTGTCATGGACCAGTGCGAGTTTGCAAAATTATATGTAAATGACCCCATTTTTGACCATGGTGGCCCTCTGCTAATCCCAGAGAGAAAATCTACTTAGCAAAGGAAAGTTTTGTTTAATTTGGTTAACAGGCACCAAAATGCCGAATATATTAATAATTTATATTTCCAGGGAAACGCTATATCTTTAATGCTTCAATGCCAAAGGGGCTTCACAAGAGCTTAATGCTCACAGAATAAAAATCGTGTTGGATTTTCTCCATTTTCTGCGCCCAGCGCGGGTGAAAATGAGTGTAGGACATGTGTTCTCATAATAGGCACCAGCCCTTCTGCCGCTGCTGAATGCGTCGGGCTGATCCCACGTTGCTCTGCCTACGCTGAGCGAGGGGTTCCCGCTGGATTTACCATCCTAAAGGTGTCCCAAGGAAATGAGGGGTTTTTTTCCTCCCCTCTCTGGCTGATACGTTACATTATCCCGTGACCTTTTTCCCCGCTAATCTGAAATAGCAGCTTTTCCTGTATTTACAGGTTAAATGGAAAATACACATTCTACTTTTTACTCATTGTAATGAAGATCTTTTTTTGTCTGTCTCCGCATAAAGGGTCGGGTTGGTTTACAAATTGCGGGTCAGCCCATTCCGTGACCTGGGCAAACAAACCGGGTCAAATCTCCTCAAAGCCTCCCCACCCAACTGGAATAAGTTAATTTACCCCATCGGCGGCTCCGACCCTGCCGGGAAAACCCAGGATGCCTGAGGGACGGATGGATGGATGGATGGATGGATGGATGGATGGATGGATGGATGGGGACCTCCTGCCAGAGGCATGGGGACACTTGGGGACACTTGGGGTTCAGGTGGGACCGAAATTGCCCTGTTAGGTAGGGCAGGAGGGTGTTGTGTCACAGCCAATGAGTCTTGAAGGACTCGCTCTCAGGAGCTTTTATTTGGTGTATTGGTTTATTTGGTTGGACTAGATGGCCTTTAAAGGTCCCTTCCAACCCAAACTGCTCTATGGTCCTATGATTCTACGATTCTATGATTCTACAATCCTATGATTATTCTCAGCGCTCTGCACCTCCGCAGAGTCTGCCTCCCCTGGGTGGAGTAAGGGAGAGACCCCCACTGCCACCCCCCCGGAAACAAGAAGGGGCGGCCGGTATAAACCCCCGAAAAAGAAAGGTTTCCTCCTCTGCACAAGCTGCGCCGCAGAGAAAATCGCTGGAAAAAAAAGCACAGGGGAGATCCCGGCGCCTTTTGGATGCGTGTCCCTGGGATCATCCCCCCCCTCTCTCCCGCCTCCACGGGTGCGTGGGAAGGCGGCACCCAGGGGGTTGCGGGGAATGGGGGGACGGACACTGGGGCATCCCCCACCCCGCGGGGCGTCCCCGGGGCTTCATCCCCCGGCTCCCCCGGCCCCGAGCCCCCCCGCGGGTGCCAACCCACCGCCCTCGCCCAACACGCTTCTCTCGCGTTTTCTTTTTTCCCCTGGGTGGAGTAAGGGGGAGACCCCCCTCGCCGCCACCCCCCCGGAGACAAGAAGGGGCGGCCGGTATAAACATTTATTCCAAGGCATCGCTTGTACAGGCACCGCACCCGGAGGTGCGAAGAAGAGCGGAAGGGGGGGGGGCGGGGGGCAGATTCAGACCCCCAGAGAGGGCTGGGGGGGAGCAAAGCCGGGCCCCCCGGGCATCCCCCTGCCCCCGACATCCTGCCCGTGCGCAACTCGCAGCGTCCGCCGTCATAAATAGGATTTTTTCGGGGGGATTGGGGGCGGTGGTGTGAGAAGGGCGGGGGGGGGGCGAGTCTCTATAGCATGGAGGGGTGCTGGCCCGGTGGCAACCCGAAGGCGTTGGGGTGGGAATGGCCGAGGAGGTTGAGGTAGTGGCGGTCCAGCCCCTGGACGGAGGAGAGGAAGGTGCTGCGCTGCTGGCCGGGGCTGGCGAGGGGCACGGCGGCGTTGGGGAGGTGGTAGGGCAGGGGGGGGCTGCGGGAAGCGCCGTGCCAAGGGAAAGGCCCCCCCGGGGGCGGCTGGAGCACGGCATCGCCGGGACACTCGGGCCCGGGGTGCAGCGGGTAGGAAAAGTCCGGCTCCGGGAGGGAGCCCAGGGAGGTGAAGAGGGGCTCGGTGACGAAGCGGGCCTTGGACTGGAGGAAGGCCAGGATGCGGGCGTATTTGGTGTCTTTGGTCTCCATCCGCTCCACCGTGGTCAGGTAGTGGACCAGGTTCTTCATGCACTCGTGGTAGCCGTAGTGGAAGTAGTTGGCGAACTCGGAGAGCAGCTCTGCTGGAAAGCAAAGGGCAGGGGAGGGCGAGTTCCTCGGGGTCCGGCCTCTGGGAGGGGGGGGAAGGTGGGGGGGACACCCCCCCCCGACACACACACACACGCCGCGGGTGTCCGCGCCCGCCCACCTACCCTTCTCCCGGCCGCGGGGGAAGTCCGCCGAGTGCAGGGCCCGCAGGTACTGCACCGTCATCTCCAGGATCTCCGCTTTCTCCAGCTTCCCCGAGCTCTGCAACGGGCGAGGGGCAGAGGATCATCACCTCTCCCCTGCGGCTGACCCCCTCCCCAGCAACCTCCCTGCAGGGAGGGGGGGGGCGGGGGGGGGTCGGTCCGCACCGGGGAGAGGCTCCCCCCCACCCCCCCCCACCCCCGACCACCGCCACCCCCCCGCCTACCTGCTTGGCCAGAGCCATGGGCACCGTCTTCCCCAGCTCGGTGAGGCACCGGTTGATGCGGTCCCTCCTCCGCTTCTCGATCACTTTGTGGGAAACCGGTGTCCTCTGCAAAACAGACGGGGCGAGTTAGAGGCGAGGGAGGGGGCAAAGAAGCCGGATCGGGCCCCGTCGGGGCAGCCCCCCCCACCCCCCCATCTTTTCGGCCACGACCCCTCCGAGGCAGCCGGTCCCCGGGCGCGACGCGACCCCGGGAGGGATGGATGGATGGATGGATGGATGGGATGCTCCGGCGGCGGGTCCTCTCCGAGCCTTTCCCCCCACACACTTCCCCGGGGATCCCCATCTGCTCCGGCGTCCAGGGCAGACCTGGGGTTTATTTTTTTGGGGGGGTTAGGTTTTGGGTTGGTTTTTTTTTTTTTTGGGGGGGGGTGGGGGCTTTTTGAAGGGCAAGGCGGTGAGGGGGCCGGGCGCGCAGAGCCGTGCGCGCAAGGCGGGCGAGGACTCACCCTCCGCTCCTTGAGCTTGGAGGCCATGGTGGGCACTGCTTCCCCTCTCTCTCCGGACCCCTTTATAAAGCCATCACTTCTTAGGGGGGACCCCCGAGGAGGGGAGGGGGGGGGTGGTGGTGGTGGTGGTGGTGGAGGGGGGCGGGGGGGGGGGGGGGGGGACGACAGCGAAACGCTGATCCCATAGGATTAAGGGCGAGCGGCGCCGGGGGAATGTATGCATTAAAGATCAGGGGGCGAGCGAGGGATGAGGGTTTGGTCGGTGGGGTTTTTTTTTTTGTTGCTGGGGTTTTTTTTTTTCCCCTTCTCTCTTCTTCCTTTCCTTCCCCCCCCCCCCCCCCCCCCCCCCCCGCCCTTCGTGGTCGGGGGCTGCCCAGCTGTGTCACCCCACGTGGACCTCGGGGACACACGTGACGGTGCCACAATAGCGGCGGGGATGGGGACGGGGATGCGGCGAGCGGGGCGCAGGGCGCGGGTAGCCGCGCCCTGCGCCCCGCTCGCCGCATCCCCGTCCCCATCCCCGCCTCCTGCCTGCAAATCCCCGTGTCCCCCCCCCTTCCCCCCCCCCCCCCCGACTGCATTTTAAAGCCTGTCCAGAGTCATTAAAGTAATTAAGTAAGCCCTTAATAGGCTGTTCCGCCCAGTTCAAGGGAGAACCCTTGGAGACGGAGTGGCCCCGTTTGTTCTCAGGCTTTTCTCACACGACTTGGTGACACGTCCATCTTTATAAGAGATGGCAGCGAGGCTTTTTTTTTTTTGCCTTTTTTTTTTTCCCCTTTTTTCTTCCCCCCCCCCCCTTTTTTTTTTTTTTGTTTACACCCCGGCAGGTGTGGGACCGGGGGGCTGGCACACGATATATCCCCCCCCACACCCCTCCTCTTCCCTCCCTTTCACCCCCCTCTTTTTTTTTTTTTTATTTTCCGCCGGCCCGGGGAGGCTCTCGCCAGCCTTTGGCACACGACGCTCCTTTTTTTTGTGTGGTGTGCGCGTCTGTGCGTTGTTGTTTTACCCCCCCTGCTTCCCTCCATCCCCCCATCCCCCCCCACCCTCTCCTTTGGAGAGGCTCAATTTGTAGCCTATTATCCTATAGGAAAATGTCCCATTGAAAAGTATGAATAGTTTCATTGGGCCTAAATTTTAATAATGCGGGTCAAAGAAAAGAGGGGCAAATAAAGAGGGGATCGCAGCTGGTCCGAGAGTGCATTATTCGGTGTCACCTGCGAGCGGGGTCGCCGACAGACCCCCTATTCATTTGCCTAATTTTGGTCAATTTAACAAACTTCAGGAGAAATTATTGTGGCATTGTTAAGGAGGGTAAAGCTTTCTGATCGAATTAACAGCATGTTTTGATCCGGTAAATGTCATTAAAAAGAAAGAAACAATCGCGTTTAAAAGGGGGGCTCCGAGTTAAACGCGCCAAGTGGAGACGCCGGAGCGCACAGCTCACAAAGGGAGCAAGTAACTGCCACAGGGGAACTTTTGTACGCTCACATTGCTGAGGTTTTTTTACACAAAAAGGCATTATTTCATACTTGAATACGTTTAATCCAACAATTGTCTATTTTCTGCAAACATATTTTCACAGCATTGTTAGCTTTCCCTCTCCGCCGCCCCTCCGCCCGGGCCAGCCGCGCTCCGAGCCCACCGAGCGCACCGAGCCCCCGGCCCGCCCCGCACCGCCCCGCACCGCCCCCGACGGGGCCGCAACGGGGTGGGGGGTGGGGGGGGAGAGAGGGGAGCCGCCCCCCCCACCCACCCCCCCATCCGCCCCCCCCACCCGGCATCGCGGCGGCGGGTGGGGACCCCCCCCCCTCCGCCCTCTCCACGGCCGGCGGTGCGCCTCCGGGGCATCTCCCCAGAAGGGCACGGCGCGGTGCCGGGCCCTACCCCTCCGGCCCGCAGCCCCCCCCGCGGGGCTGGACCGCAGCTCCCCCCCCTCCTCCTCTCCCCGGGCTCTCCCGCAGCACGGAGCGGCCCCGCGGGAGGAGGCGGCGGCGGCCCCGGGGCGCGTCTCCGCCGGTCCGGGCCGGCTGCCCGCCCGGGCGCCCCTGCGTGCGGTGCCGCATTATTCTTCCAGGAGCCTTGTAGGTTTCGGTATATTCATCCTCGTACAATGGGATTAAACACTAACCGTTATCATCCAAATTAACTAAACTCTGAATAGTAAATGCGGGGGCTTTTATTTTTTTTTTCCTTCCCCCCCCCCCCTCTTTCGCTCCACTGGCGGAGATGGAGTTGATCCTCTTACTGTCTGTGTTAACCGCCAGCTGCAGGCACCTGCGAGGCAACTTTGTACACGAGGAGAAGTTGTTTATTTTCTCGCTGGCTGCTCCCGCATCGCCTCCCCCCATCGCGGGCCGGGGACGGCGGCGGGGGGACGCGGGGCGCTGCGGGGCCGGGCGGCCGGGGCATCCCGGCGGGTACCGCCGCATCGTCCCCGCAGGGCTTTCGGCGGGGAGCATCACCCGGCACTGCCACGGCCGGAGTTTTACCCTTGTAAGGAAGCTCGGAAAAGGCTTTTTAAAAAAATGTTTAAGTTTTTAAGTCCCCGTCAGCGCCCGTTGGGTCTCCTTGCGGGAAACGCGTGCACGGCTCTTTGGTACCCAAGGCGGACTCCCGCGTCCCCGTCTCCCCTCACCGGTTTTCTGCTCCCGCCCAGGTTCCCCGCCGGCTGCAGCCCTCTCCCCCGGCCGAGGGGCTGCCTGGGTGCCGGGAGGGTCCCCGTCTGCAGGGGCTGTGCCCCGGGGGAGCCCCCGGCCCGGCCCCGCCGTGCGCTGCCGGCGCGGGGATGCTGCGGGAGCGGTGGCCGCAGCCGGGCGGTCCGTCGCCTCCCGGTAGCGTTTGGCCCCTGTCCCGTTGGTGCTGGCGCTGCCTCCTCTGCTCTGCCACGGGCTCTGCGGGGGGGCTGGGATGGGTGTGGGTGTGTGTGTGTGTCCTTTGGGAGGTGTCGAGCTGCTTTGAATCATAGAATCACAGAATCACAGAATGGTTTGGGTTGGAGGGGACCTTAAAGATCACTTAGTTCCAACACCCCTGCCCTGGGCAGGGACACCTCCCACCAGCCCAGGTTGCTCCAAGCCCCGTCCAGCCTGGCCTTGAACCCCTCCAGGGATGGGGCAGCCACAGCTTCTCTGGGCAACCTGGGCCAGGGGCTCACCACCCTCATAGTGAAAAATTTCTCCCTAATATCTCACATAAATCTCCCCTCTTACAGTTTAAAACTGTTCCCGCTTGTCATATGGCTCCCCTCCCTGATCCAGAGTCCCTCCCCAGCTTTCCTGGAGCCCCTTTAGGGACTGGAAGGGGCTCTAAGGTCTCCCCGGAGCCTTCTCTTCTCCAGGCCGAACCCCCCAACTCTCTCAGCCTGTCCTCACAGCAGAGGGGCTCCAGCCCTCCCAGCATCTTCATGGTGAAGTGGCATCTAGTTTTGCCTTTTTATGAAAACAGATAGTCTCCCTGTTTTTCCCTACCCCACTTTTCTGACTTCTATATAACCTATTATAACTTATTTAAGCTAGGTAACCTATTCAACATCATGTTGGACGGAGCTCTGAGCAACCTGGTCTAGTTGAAGATGTCCCTGCTCATTGCACGGGCGTTGGACTAGGTGTCCTTTAAAGGCCCCTTCCAACCCAAACTCTTCTATGATAAACTTGGGGTTATATGCAATTACTTCACCAACCAGTTGAAGCTGCGGAGTTTAGGCTTGCAAATCATTGGCCTTGTGTGCGTGCAAGAAGCCAGCTAACGAGCCTCCTATGGAAAGTGTTGCCCATGCAAGCAGTGCAGAAAATCAAGTGTCACAGCACGGCTGGGGCTGCAGGTGGCCTACTGCCTGCCGGACTGCAGCGGGGCTCTGGAGGAGGGTACTGCCGGTCCTGCTGTAGAAAGGCAGTCCCACTCCTGGCCGACCTAATGGCTGGTAGGGAATGGGAGAACGCAAAAGGGGCAACAGGTCCTACCTGCAGGAAGAGGTAGCTTTATTACTTGGCAATCCTGGATTTGGGAAGAAACAGAGCCCTGAACTACGAGAAAAGGCATTTCATTTAGTAGGGGTTTAGCTCTCAAGTGTACATAGGGCGGTTCCTGACGCTGCACTGTCTTTTGCAGTGAGTTTGTTTACACTTGCGCTCTCAGTGAGGCTGGGCTGGGCTAGCAAGTTTGGAATAGAAGTTTCCAGGCTTTTCATAGCTCCTAGTGCTCTGTCCTCCAGGTCTGGGGCTGTTTGGTCGTCGTCTTGTTCCCCGTCTGCAGAGGTACCTCTTACCTTGCTGCTACTGTTGCTTCCAGCTATAGTCTGCCACCGTGTCTTCCTCCCCTGTCCCAGTGGAAGGACCACACTCCTCCGCTTTGCTCACCTGCCATGAGTGGTGGCTTCCACAGGGGGGAGGTGATAAACATGATAGGACTCACCCATCTCCATCCCAAGGTGGTTCTTCACAGAACATCCCTCCCAAGGCTCTCTGTTATTGTTGGGTTGATTACGGGGCGCGTTCTTCAAAAGCCCAGAGTGCTCTAGGAAGCTCCAAGGTACAATAATGCCCATAAGCTAAACACCGATCCTAAAAGGGGTCGTTGTCAAAAGGAAGTTGTCAAATATCTCTTGGTGCTTGTGGTGGCCAACAGGACTTCCAGGTCAGTAGTGTCCCCGAGTGCTGCTATGTGCTTGTCATATTCCACCCTTGAGGAGGCGCATTTCATTGTGAGTATATTTCATAGCGTAATAGAAGGTTGTTATATTCATAAAGAGTCACTTTATGTAATTTTACACCTCTTCAGCCATACCGATTTAAACACATGTTGCAGTCTGCAGTCCGTGTGTCAGTCTCAGCATCCACCCTGTGCATGACCGTGGCAGCAGAAGAGGAAGATTAAAAAACTGGGACACCTGAAAAAGACCTCACTTTATTTGAGGATTTAAAGGAAATTTCAGTGGGTGCAGAGAATGCCTCAAAAGGCATAAAACCACCCACTCAGCCGCCTGGCTTGGTCATCCCCGAGATGATCCGTCCCCACGATGACACAGAGGTGACCGTTGCCTTGTCTGCAGCCTCGTTCTTTCTCTACTGAACTGACAACCATCTTTTATTGATGATCTTTCTGGAGCAGTGCCGTTTGGCTGACAGCACTGCGCAATCGGACAGGATATCTCCTGTCATAAAAAGTTAGAAAAAAGAAATGCTGGCTGGTGCCTGCAGAAACCAGTGCTTCAAAAAGCAAAGTTTTTTGGAGTACGGATTATTTGGGAGTCATTCTCTCATGTTACTGCAATTTGTGATATCTCCTTGGTTGACTTTATTTTTGTCAAACATAAAATTTCAGACTTATATGCAATATAGCTAATGTGTACAGCATTATATAGGAAAAAAATGCTTGACTGATCAAGGCCGGGTGTAGTTATATTTGTTATACCCATTTGCAGAAGCTGATGTACACCGACAGAAGACCTGATGCAGCTTTTACTTGTCAAAGGCTTGTGTGTGTATGGCAAAACTTGAGACCGTGCACTGGGTGTTTGCACAAGGCTGAGGCCCCCAAAGCCGCGGCGAGATGGTTACAATTTTCCTGATGACAGTCGTCATCTCCCTCATGTCACCGTTAAGACAGGATGCATTGCTCTTTAAATGACAGCCTGTCAAAATGAGACCAGAGTGCTAAAATCTTGAATTTTTGGTGAGGTGTACCTTAGATACCTTGTGACCGAGGTGGTATAAATAACCAACCAGCTAGACTTGGCCGCCTGGTGTGAATGAAGGCTGAAGGATTTGGTACAGAGAGTCCAAGGGCTCTTTCTGCAATGACGTGTATAATGCTGATAAAATGTCTACCCCCTCCTCTCCAGTCTTAGTAAAACCTAAAAACTAAAAAAAGTAAATACTTAAAAACAATAAAAACTTTCCCTCTGCATGGCTTCACAGAGGGGAAGTCATGCTTGGTCCACCTGATAACCTTCTAAGATGAACTGAGTGGCTTGGTGGATGAGGGAAGAGCAGTGGATATTGTCTACCTGTAGTAGACAGACTACCTGTAGTCAAAAGTTGTACCTTTTGACATTGTCTCCTATAACATGGAATCGTAAGATCATAGAATGGTTCAGGTTAGAAGAGACCTTAAAGACCATCTAGTCCAACCCCCCTGCCCTGGGCAGGGACACCTCCCACTAGACCAGGTTGCTCAAAGCCCCGTCCAACCTGGTCTTGGACATCCTCGTAGAGAAGCTGATGACATGGATTGAAAACTGGCTGAATTGCCAAGCTTAGAGGGTGGTAGGAAGTCTAGTGTCCAGGAACTAGTGTCATAGCCCCAGGGTCAATGCTGGGTCCAGTCCTGTTTAACATCTTCATTAATGATCTGGATGATGGGGCAGAGCATACCCTCAGCAAGTTTGCAGATGACACAAAACTGTGAGGAGCAGCTGATGCACCAGAGGTTTGTGCTGTCATCCAGAGTGATCTCAACAGGCTGGAGAAATGGGCTGTCTGGGACCTCATGAAGTTTAACAAGGAGAAGTGCAAAGTCCTGCACCTGGGGAGGAACTGCCTCATGCGCCAGTACAGTCTGGGGGATGACTGGCTGGAAGGCAGCTTTGCAGAAAAGGACCTGGGGGTCCTGATGGACACCAAGGTGAACATGAGCCAGCAACATGCCCTTGCAGCAAGGGTAGCAATGGTATCCTGGGCTGCACCAGGAGGAATGTTGCCAGCAGGTCAAGGGAGGTGATCTGTCCCCTTTGCTCAGCACTGGGGGGTCCACGCCTGGTCTGCTGGGCCCAGTTCTGGGCTCCCCAGTACAAGAGACATGGACATGATGCACTGGAGAGTCCAACAAAGGGCCACAAGGATGATAAAGGGTCTGGAGCACCTCAGGCATGAGGAAGGTCTGAGAGAGCTGGGACTGTTCAGCCTGGAGAAGAGAAGGCTCTGGGGGAATCTCATCAATGTACATAAATACCTGAAGGGAGGGTGCAAAGAGGATGGAGCCAGGCTTTTTTCAGTGGTGAACAGGGACAGGACAAGGGGCAATGGGCACAAACTGAAACACAGGAGTTTCTGTCTAAACAAGGAAAACTCTTTTCTGTCCTGAGGGTGGCTAATCACTGGAACGAGTTGCCCAGAGAAGTTGTGGAGTCTCCGTCCTTGGAGATACTCAAAAGCTGTCTGGACATAGTCCTGGGCAACCATCTATAGGTGGCCCCGCTTGAGCAGGGGGGTTGGACCAGATGACCTCCAAGAAGCCCCTGCCAACCTCAGCCATCCTGTGGTTCTGTAAGTCTGTGAGCTGCCGGTGTGAACGATTAGTCCTGATGTAATTCACTCCCAGTTTGGTTTGGCATAAAGAAAATGTATGGTTTGGGTTTTTTTTAAGTTACAGACCAGATTGATCTCTTTTACTCCCTTCTCAATAGGATGTGATTCATTTAGATTCAGGGCTTCTACACCTGTGTCAGGCAGAATAAATGGGAGGGAAGCACAGCCTTTTTGTTTATTGTACTTCACCACGTGTTGCATTGTATCACGTCTCATTAAAGACTCGTTAACAGCCATTATACTTATGACTGCTTTGTAAACAATGCTAATTCAATAGGACTTCAGAGCCTAATTCCCTCTAGAGTCCTTTGTGACTCCTAGCCATGACTTTCTTTCTAGCTGAAGTGGAAAAGAGGACCCCCGTGAGAGATTTATGGACTCTGCAAAGCCTACTAATTTAGCAATGCCATAGTTCAAGCACACTGCTATTACGAACCCGCAGTACTGAGCTTATTACGATGACGAGGAACTTAAAGGATTTCTTTTCAGCGAAGCGATAACCTTTAGATCAGTCCAGCTTTGCTCTGAGTTCCCAGGGGTGGAGCAGACCAAACACTACTCCCTATTACATTGGGTTTTATTTCCGAAATGTGCCCTTGTTGCTGACTCTGAGAGATTTTGAATGTTGGGAGTGCTTTGTGGCCAGGCTGCGCCCAGCTTTTTAAGTCTAAATGTTAAGCTTGTGACAGTCACGGCAGAAAAAAATCCACGCAGAAAAAGAGGCCCAATGATGGGAACTGCCCCTCCATTTCCCTTCCTCTGTAGGAAGAGTGAGGTGATAACGGTGGTCTCGCATGGTACGCTGTGTGCTTCTGTGAGGTTTATCCAATGTCAGCTTATGGCAAACAGGATAAATGTAAGATCTCAAAGAGATCTTACCAAGTCATCACTCGCTTCTCTGAACGTTAGCACCAAATCCTGTAATTGCTTGGAGTAACCTAGTGTCTTGCGTGGCTTGTTTCTTCAAAGAGAGGAGAGATAGATATGACCAGAAAGGGAGGTCTGGGATGTGCAACTGGGAGGGACTGTTCTGGTCCCTGCTGGGAAAAGGTACATTACGAGAGTTGAAGGCTTTCCATTGCTATCCGAGGCTTTGTTCTGTGGAAGTCCTGTCTTGGCCGAGCACTGGAAAATGTCCTGCTTCTGGTTGTCCTTCATCAAGCAAAGTTCTTTGTCTTTGAACATTGCCAAGAGCCCTCTCCTCTTTGTGAACTCGTGGCGCAAAGGCAACCCAGAGGCTATGGTAACGTAACAACATCACATGATAACATAACCCACAAAGTCCGCAAAAACAAGCGTAGAATTTGATTGCATGTCCTGGCTTTAAATAATCACTTCTTGCGTATGTCCACCTTTGGCAATAGCAAGGCAAGACCTCCTCTGCTACACTGCCAAAACAGGACTATTAGAGACCGTCTTTAAAAGCTGTCGAAGTATTTGGGGTAAGCACCATCCCCTGCTCACCCTGTTCTTCAATTCCTCCCTATTGCACCACTACCTAATGTCAGAGGGAGGATAACGGAGCTCTGGTCCAACCTCATAGGGCCATTCTTCTGCCAAAACTGGGTAGATCTGGCACAGGGGTATCAGATAGTGATGAAATATTTCTCTGATCAGTCCCACTTAACAGGTAACGTTCAGAGTATATCGAAACCCCAGCGTTCATAAGCCGTGAGCCAAGCCCCCAAACTGTTATGATGACTGAAAAATCAGAGCTTAAAACTGTCAGCATTATTATTATTATTATTATTATTATTATTATTATCCATCAGAAGGTGGGATGTTCCTGTGGTTTTCTACTGTTGGTTTTTCCTTTTCCAGCCTCAGTTACTCAGTTTTTCAAGCATTCCTCATAACAGCTGGGAGAGAAAAGTAATTTTTATGAAAACTCTATGTCAGCCGTGGATCCCGAAGCAGAAATGTGAAGCACTAAATAAATGCCTGTAAAACTGTTAAATGAAAAGAGGATGTTTTTAGGAATGCTAGAAAGGGTGTCTGTGCTAGACATGGTGCCACCGCTTTTCATTTCATCCAGCTCATTTTTTGAACTAACTATACCAGCCGGGAAGAAGTGCCCACGTCCCCTCTGGCTTTAGTGCCATGTCTGTCCCCAGGGGCTGTTTGCTGGAAGGTTATTCTACGTGACCTAAGAGCGTGCGGCCGCCTCACGCATGGTCTCAGGGTCCATTCTGCCTTCACATTCTTAACCTACCCCCTCCAAGGCCAGGCTGGCCGGGGCTTTGAGCAGCCTGGGCTGGTGGGAGGTGTCCCTGCCCAGGGCAGGGGGGTGGAACTGGATGGTCTTTAAGGTCCCTTCTAACCCAAACCATTCTGTGATAGTATGATTCTATGACACAGGAGCACGGCTGGGCACCCAGCCTGTCGTGGCGCTTCAGACATTAGTCACTGACTTTTCTAATAAACTGTGGTTTTGGGATGGGATAAGGAAAATCAAGTACGACAGTGCCCGTGCCAGAAAAGAGAGATGGGAAGAGTTTGTCAGTGCCAAGCACTGGAATCACATACTCCGTTCGACCGGTCTGGCATTATTTCACTGAAGCATCCGTATATCTGGCCTTGATATAAAAAATACTAATCTCTGATAGAAAAAGTACTGATTTCTGCACTGTCCTGTTACATGCACACACGAAGTTTGATATAAAATGCAGATCGGAATGGCATAATGGCACATGAGACTGCCACGATGGGAGGCAGCGGAGAATTAGTCCCACGGTTTCCTCCCGGCATGTGCGAGGAGGCAACACCCCGAATCTTCCACAGCCCCTCTCTGGTGCTAAAGGTGGGCACCAGTAGATAAAGGAACAGCACTGGATTACTTGTCACCAGGAACTTTTAAAAAATGGCTTAATATTGCGGTATGTTAACACTGTTGTCAAAGCAGGAGGTTTCTTTCTCGCCTTCCAATACACGAGCATCTTCGCTGGGGAGGCTGCTCGGCCCTTTCCTCGCGTTAAAGGCTTTGGGGGAAAATCTGGGGAGATTCGGGGTTGGCTACTGCCCTCTAGTGATCTTCACCGTCATCTAAACTTTCTAACACCTTTTATTCTTTTTTCTTTTTTCTTTTTTCTTTTCTTTTCTTTTCTTTTCTTTTCTTTTCTTTTCTTTTCTTTTCTTTTCTTTTCTTTTCTTTTCTTTTCTTTTCTTTTCTTTTCTTTTCTTTTCTTTTCTTTTCTTTTCTTTTCTTTTCTTTTCTTTTCTTTTCTTTTTTTTCTTTTTTTTCTTTTCTTTTCTTTTCTTTTCTTTTTTCTTTTCTTTTTTTTTTTTAAATGCAGTTGCTAAAATTAACTTTGTGTGTGATCAGATTCGTGAAATTCTGTATTACGAAGCAGTGGCTGATTCACGCGAGCTCTGGATTTACACCAGGTGACGGCAGGGGCTGTCCTTAGCGCAGACGCCAGCAGATAACATCTCTAAAAATACAGCTCACACAACCCAAACATGCCGTGTTAGGCATTTATATTATCACCTAAGTTAGTTCTTTTCCAATTCTTTACAAAAAGATATACCTTGCTTTGAATAAGCTTAGTGATAGGTAGCAATAGATAGCAATAAAAACATCGCTGCATTTTAAATACTGCCTTTTAATAATAAGCAAGTCACCCTCCTTTCAAAATAATAACAACAATAATGACTATTGGGAAATGCTATAACATATGAGCAATTGCTCACTAATTAGAGAAGGATGTGTGCTTTTTTGCTCAAGCCATTGATTCAAAATGCCGTGTTCCCTGACTAAGTCAATTCTTATCAGGTTTTACGTAATGCAAGCGCTGTCTGAGCAGAGCTCTGCTGTTGGCATTAGAGGGCAGTCGTGAGGGTTTATTTAATTTTTCGCTTATCAGTCAGCCTGGCTAGGAGCTAATTTAAAGCAGACCAGGATACGGCTATTTTTGCTCTATTTCCCAGGCTAAATGCAGGAGAATCAATTAAGAAAAACGGCCTCATTAAGTCTAGCACCGAGCTGGGTTGCTCATCGTAGAACAGCAACGACCACGACCACGGGATGGGGACAGCTGAGTATCCTGGGGACAGTTGAGCAGCTCTGCAGGTGGAACGGCTACAAATATGAGACCCTCAAATTGTAGAATCATAGAATGTGTTGGGTTGGAAGGGACCTCTGAAGGCCATCTGGTCCAACCCCCTGCAGTCAGCAGGGACATCTTCAACTAGAGCAGGTTGCTCAGAGCCTCATCCAGCCTGGCCTTGAATGTCTCCAGGGATGGGGCCTCCACCACCTCTCTGGGCAACCTGGGCCAGTGTCTCACCACCCTCAGTGTAAAGACCTTCCTCAAAGCTAGAAGTGTGTTGATTTAATTGGCCTGTGTAATAAGCACACAAGGAAAGACAGTCACCTTCACTTTTATCCTGGAAGACTAATTGAGTAGTTAACAGCTTTGTCTTGTGTTCAGCAACGCAACTCAGCAAAATGAACGTGCTTAATTCCTCCCTGGAGTTCCACAGGGACATGAGACCGTCACAGGTATGGACAGTGCAGCTTGTCACGCCTTTTGTGTTCTTCCTTCTAGGCCAATGAACCCTGCTTACCATCATCTTTAAGTACAACTTCTTCGTATTTCACCACTTTTCCTTCAGAGCTATGTAGGGCAAAGGTTACAAAAGTTCTTGGCATCCGCCATATGATGTAGGAGGAAATCATCAGCAGCAGAGTCTCTTGTGTAATCTACTGATGTATTTGGAGATATGGTTGGGTAATAAAATCTTCGCTTTATCTACGGATCAGACTGCTTCCTATAGAGAAAAAGTTGCCTGTTGTAAAAAAAACAAAAACAGCTTTGCGGCACCTCACAATATCAAACCCCATAAAGGTGTGAGGATAATTTGCACAGCCCAGATTTACACGACTTACAAGGAAGCGTTCTGGAGCAAAGAGAAAGCAAATGATTTTTCACGAACATGAGATTGTCAGAGGACCGTGATTCACCATTCAGCTGAGGGCAGGGGAACAGCAAAAAAACCTGGGTGGAAAAAACGGCGAGCGAGGGAAGAGCACGTTCCACATCCTGAATCACTTCTGTATAAGCCACGCTGACAGCTACTCTGTGTTTTGAGGGTTGTTCCAAATTCAACATCACTTGTCTTGAAATGATCTTGAATGGTCCTAAAAATAGCTCGGTACTGGAGATGCCAATATTTCCAGTAATTTCCCTAAGATGTCAGCAGAATTACTGGCTACGAGGACCAGCGCTCTGCCCTCATCTCCACAAGAAGATGATGTTTGTCTGCTGCAAGGCAGTGCTTTAGTAAACTGCATCCTCTCAATTTCTTTGGTTTTCAGCGTGTCCTAGATATCTTGGAAGATAACCCCATTTACGGCTGACAACTGCAGAGGTAGGAAGGTCTCATGTCCCCTAACCTGGCACTTGGGCCATCCAAAAAGGCGAAGAGGGATCTCACCAAGGGCTGTGCCAACAGAGCAGATTTTTCCAGGTCGTGGGGTAACTTTAGGGTAACTTCAGGATCCCTATAATCTGGATAAACCTGAGGCAGGCTGTTTTTCCCCCCCCAGTCTCCTGACAGCCTCCTTCCCCTGCTGCCGCATTGATCTGTGCAGAAGGAACCTGATAAAAGTTCTTCCCACTCTTATTGGAGTCATACTGATTCCAGCAAAAGCCGGGAATCTGGAAAAACCCAATCTCCACTAAAATCAGACCACGGCAATGCCTTTTGGTATTAAATGGAGAGGTACCTTCAGGAGTGCAACATTTGAAATGTGAAAATCCTGGTCACCTTGGACAAAGAGTTGCTCCAGGTGCATCCATCAGCCTGCAGTAAGTGTAACGGCTCTGAGACCAACCAGAAAGTCCAGAGGAGAATTGTCCCAAACCCTTGGAAACCTCATAAATGGCAGCTCAGTGACACGACGGACTCTGCTGCTGCTTGAGCACGTCCCTTGCTGTTGTTTCTGTGAATGCAGGTGTTTGGTGTACAAGTCAAACGTATGGGACCGACGTACTGCACTTCAACAGTGTGTGCTGCCACCTGAAACCACACGGTGGAAGGAGAGGAAGAGTTCGGGGAAGAGCAGCTTAGCAGCTTTCTCCTGTGTTATAACTGGCCTCTTCCTCCTTCTGGAGACCATGGTTTGCAAACCCCCGTGTTTCTTCACAGAATGGCACTGGCCCAGGTTGCCCAGAGAAGCTGTGGCTGCCCCATCCCTGGAGGGGTTCAAGGCCAGGCTGGACGGGGCTTGGAGCAACCTGGTCTGGTGGGAGGTGTCCCTGCCCAGGGCAGGGGGTTGGAACTAGATGGTCTTTAAGGTGAGAATCACAGAATGGCGGGGGTTGGAAGGGACCTCTGGAGATCACCTAGTCCAACCCCCTGCCAGAGCAGGGTCACCCAGAGCAGGTGGAACAGGAACGCGTCCAGGCGGGGTTGGAATGTCTCCAGAGACAGAGACTCCACCACCTCTCTGGGCAGCCTGTGCCAGGGCTCTGCCACCCTTGAAGAAAAGAAGTTTTTCCTCGTGTTCAGACGTAATTTCCCATGTTCCAGCTTCTGCCCTGCAGGCTGTCTTCAGATGGTCTTCCCTCTGCCCTGCTCCTGGTTGCCATGTGCACCACCTGGGAGGAGAGAACCTTATAATAATTTACAAAGTGGTAAAAGTTAATTGACTTTAATTCTCGCACCTGTATCATCCCGAGCTATCCCTTCTGCCTAGTTTGACAACTGCCAATCCCACGTGAAGAAACAGGGCGAGGAAGGAGTCCTGTCGCAGCAGATCTGAGTTGCGCAAGCTGCCAGCCCGGCGAGGAGGCCAGCAGCTCACCCCACCGCTCTGGCGAGCAGGCTCCCCTGCTCGGCTAATTGAATAATAAGGGAGAAGGGCGATGAGAGATAAAAATTAAAGCTGGGAGAGTAAGCGGTGTTTAAACAGTGAAAGTTTTCCTCTTGCCTGCTGTGTCACAGCTTTGTGTGTCCACGGTGAACTTGCCGGTCTGCTTGGTAGGTGCTTGCAAGCTTCTCTTAGCGGAGTCCCAATCCGAGAAAACTCCCCAAACACTGCAGATTGGCAGAGAGGAAATACCGCATCTTACGAGCATAGTAACAAGGTGTCCAGGGAAATTTTAACAACCATTTTATACTGATGGAGTAAATAGTGTTTAGCAGCATTCACAGGTACATAGGATACCTAATGGCAGGTGTAAAAGGATAAGAGATAGGCTGGGAAGGGAAGATCATCTGGTTTCCCAAGAAGACTCTTTTCCCAGCATCTTTCTGCCAGTTTCCATTCCCTTTCTGTCCTCTCTTTTGTGCTTTGGAACCCCTCCCTCCACTTCTTCATCCACTTACCCTTGTCTGGGACGCGCGCAAGCAGCCTTCTGCCTATCCACTACTTAAAGGGGGCTTATAAGAAGGATGGGGACAGACGTTTTAGTAGGGCCTGATGTGATAGCACAAGGGGTAGTGGCTTTAAACTAAAAGAGGGAAGATTTAGACTAGATATAAGGAAGAAATGTTTTACGCTGAGGGTGGTGAGGCACTGGAACAGGTTGCCCAGAGAGGTGGTAGGTGCCCCATCCCTGGAAACAGTCAAGGTCAGGCTGGACGGGGCTCTGAGCAACCTGATCTAGTTGCAGATGTCCCTGCTCATGGCAGGGGGGTTGGATTAGATGGTCGCTAAAGGTCTCTTCCCACCCAAACTGTTCTGTGATTCTATGATTCTCTTGCTATTTCCTCTCACCAGTTTTCCTGGTGTGGGGATGTTGCCTGGGTGCCCCTCTACTGTCCACAGTGGAGGACTCGGCCTTGGGCAGCGACGCGGGGCTGTGGGTGCTGCAGGGTGCAGGGCAATGAGCAGGAGGAGGAAAGGGGCCATGGCTACCACCGCTCTCGGTCCCGGGTGTTCCCTTTCAGAGCAAAACCAATTTTATTTTACAATCACTGTGCCTTTTAACTCCAAAACAGTCCATGTGCATCTACTGGAGTCATTCCATTAGCACCAGAGGGCATTAAATTATGTCTCTGCTGGCACTAAAAGCCTCTGTTTTCACTTGTTGGCAGTTTCAGCCTATTTAGTGTTTTTCTTTACACTTGCATGTTCATCTTCTTGGTTTTCTAAACACAGAGTTAAAACACTGACGTGTCAGTACAAACTTTCTCTGTTAATAATGGTGCTGATTTTTGCACTGAATAAATATTTATTTCCAGGAAAAACGCAACTTTATTTTTTAAGGCAGCTAACGTCCGAAGAGGGCTGTGGTTTTTCAGGTATGTGTGGAATCAACAGGTTAAATTCACCTCTGCTGTATTGCCTCTGAATTTAGTGAATTTGTATTAGGGATAAATTCGATCAAACGTTTGCGGGCAGCTCTCAATCTGCTCTGGTCTTTAACCTCAGTGTGACAAAAGCTCTAAAATAGGACTTGGGGATCTGTTTGGTAGCAGAGAGAGATTTTTTCTTCGCTCACAGCTACTGAGTGCATAAAAGACTGCTTGAGCTGCAAAAATATCTTTTAACGCTGATGTTCAAGCACAAGCAATTGCCAGATGGGTGCCAGAAGGAGAAGGATCGGTAAGGGATCCTAAAGCCCGGGAAGGGATACCACGCAGCCGGGAGCCCACAGCCACATGTGCTCCACGGTGCCTACAGAGGGATCAGCTCCTGTCTGGGAAGCAGGAGAAAAGCTAAAAGCTGGAATAATTAAAAAAAAAATAAATAGAAAAAATAAAAAAAAATCGAGCAGCCTGTTGGGCAGGTCGGGCATCTCGGTGTGGTGCTGTACGGCACATTCGTGCTACCTGGGAACACTTAATGCGGCACCACCACCACGCAAAAGAACCCGCTCGCGGTCTTTTGGAAGTGTTATTGCAAATATTCAACTTCTTTTTTTGTTGTGGTTTGTTTGGTTTTGGGGTTTGGTTTTTTTTTTTTTTTTTGGCGAAGCTATGGGAGTCCAGAAAAGAAACAGAAGCAGCTTTCATTCGTGACTTTTATACAGACATTCCTCACTGGAAGTTGTCCTGTTTACCAAACCATGGCACGTACCTTCTCTTTCATTCAAAGCACTTTTTTATGTGTTATCAGGTGGCTGGAGAGGGAGATAAAGCGCGGCCTCGGGCAAAACAGGTTAAGGGAGAAGGAAGAAGACACGAAAAGAAAATCTAGGAAGACAATCAGACTGATTTTCTTGATTCGATCTATTCTACTAAGGCATAATCTTTCCAAGCAGCTGCATTAACAGTCATCTTTGAACACCCTGGGCAGAAAACTCAAGGGAGCAGTGTAGGGAATTGTCCAAGCCTGGTAAAAGGGAGAAGTAAATTGCTTAATAAGCAATTCTTCATTTGTAATCCTTATTAAATTTCACCCTAATCACAGAACATTAACAGCAGCGGCTGTGATAGCAGAAGTCATATATTTTTTCAGGTCAGACAGTTCTCCCTCTTTTTCTGAGAACTTAATTTTCCAGTACTATTTTGGGAGGTCGGGTGCCTTTCTTTAGCAGTGTAAATTTTAGTCTCCAGACCCACAGAAGCGTATTTTGTAATAAGCTTGCTGAAGGCTAATTGCCAGTGTTCGGTATCCACAAGATGTATTGTCAGAAAGTTTAAGATTTTTAGAAATTTAAAGCCAGCTAAGCTCAGGTACTCGTGTAAGTATTTTGCTAAAAAAAGCCTGCATTTAAGACTGTTCCTTTTCCAGTGGAATTTGTACTCTTAAATCGGTGTGAAAGGTTCCTCAGTGAACTGCTTAACTCAATAAGCAAATAGCCGAATAGCTAAATAAGCTGTTACGAGGGTTTTTTGTTTTCCTGTGGTTCTTGGAAAAGAACACGCATGAAAGGTGATACAACCTGACCTCTAAACACGCTCTGAAGATCGGTAAACAACCCAGGGTATGTCCCACAGAATGAAGAAAGTTCTTCCAACAGATACAGGCTTGTTGCAGCAACACCAGGTTCAGAATAAACAGTGGATTTGAGTTTCTCCACTATTTGACCTAATTTTCACTGTCTTTTGTGCAGAAAATCATGTTTTCTCTATCTGACCTTTTTGGTATTTGTGGGCTGTGCTTGAAAAGGAGCTTTGAGCCTCAGCCCAGGTGTCTCACTGGAGAAGCAGCGTCCTGACCCTTCAGTCAATCACAGGGACGGCCTGTGCAATGCTCAAGGTAACTTATGTCCCTCAAAGGGCTCCCACCTGGAGTTGAGACGCTTTCATGCCGCGGCCTGGTGGTTACCCTCACCAGGCACATAGGAGACAGTGGCTGCCTTCCTTCTGACACCAACGCACCGGTGCTGCCTTTCCTTTGGGCACCTTCTCCTGCGTAGTTCTTGTGTTTTCTTTGTGGGGTAGGTTTGCTTCTACAGCGCCATCAGTGTTGCTTTCCATCTGAGGCATTTCGTTGAGGTTTTTCAAGTTCTGCACAGTTGCCATTCACCTTTTCTGATGCATCATGCTAGGAATTACTGAAAGATCAGATAGTAGGAAGAAATTCTTTGTTGTGAGGGTGGTGAGCCCCTGGCCCAGGTTGCCCAGAGAAGCTGTGGCTGCCCCATCCCTGGAGGGGTTCAAGGCCAGGTTGGACGGGGCTTGGAGCAACCTGGTCTGGTGGGAGGTGTCCCTGCCCAGGGCAGGGGGTTGGACTAGATGGCCCTTAAAGGTCCCTTCCAACCCAAACCACTCTATGGTTCTATGAATTAGCCTCCTGGTGCTTCAAATGAAACCTGGGTTTATTCTGAGAGCTCTTCTTTAGGTTCATAATAAGGCCCCAAAAAACGCTGGCCAGACCATCCCATGCTAGGAGATTTGATGCCTTTCTTCAGGGTTTGGTCCAGAGTAATTCCTCGGATGGCTGCAGTTCACAGTCCACGAGAGACCAAACAGCGTGTGTTTGACTTGGACTGACATGTCAGCTCAGCTCTGGACTTTGCCCTTCACTGGTCTTTCGTTCTGCGAGTTAAGTAAGTTTGTAGTCTAAATCACAAATGATCTATTTGGGGATTTAAAAAGTCAACATTTTTCAAGGGAGCTGGGGGAGAGGGAGGCCCTTTCAGCAACAGCTTGGCGTGCTCAGGGCACAACAATGCTGACACGTGCAATATAGAAAAACACTTGGCACTGGCCATCTTTCCAGAGTATTCTCTGATTTCTTGTGGACTTTGGCACTGCTCGGCTTCATGTCTCTCTGATTCACGTCTGTTTTCGTCTGCTACTTTATATTCTCCACTCTGCCTGCCGTATCAGAGTACTGCCGTACACTGTGAAGTTCCTCTGTATCAGTGTGACGGGGATGCCTTGCTTTGGCCGGCAAATTTTCTTTGCTTTGTCCCAAGTTAATTCTGAATCTCCCTGTAGCAACTTGCTAAATGTCTTCTTGTCCCAGATCTGACTTATGTCTCTTGTTAGAGGTTCACCGAACTTCTCAAAGGCAGCTCTTCACCTTCACCTTCACCAGTCACAGATCCTCTCCCTCTTTCCCCTTCCTTTTTGTACTTAAAACCATCGCGCTTACAGGTCTCAATTTTATGAGGCATGTTACTCTTCATTCTTTTGTCTAACGTTTCACAGTTGGCTTCATCTGCCTTGGTTAACTGGAAGCTGCTACAAAGGGCTTTTGAGCTGCCTGTTACCAGAAATTAAGCTGATTTCTGATTGCCTGCCTTTTTGCTGGGACTCAGGGCTTGTAGGTAAAACATCCGTTAAGTCTTCTCCGAGATGATTCTCCTGGTTTCTTTTCCTGGGTTCGTTAAACACTAAGACTCTGATGGACATCCTCATCTTTTGGTGCCTGACCTCTACCTGCGCAGCACCAGGGCTGGTTTTACAGCAGCCTAATGAAGATCTGTTTCCCTACAAGAGTGACGTGCTTTTGCCCTCTCACTCTGCACGTGGGTGTGACGGGCAGTCAGTCCAGTGAGGACTGGAGAAAAGAAAGGAGATGTGATGGCTCAAGAGGAATCCAGCTGTGGAGAAGGTAGGGCTGGGCTGGTGTATTCTGGTTGGTAACACGATGAGCTGTCCAACCCTTGGAAGACATTGATGGAACTGGTAGATGTTTTTAGTGGGGCAGCGTACTTCATTCAGGAGGACCTCAAGGAGCAAACCTGGATTATTTTGACATTTCAGCACCGAAAAATCATATTGATCCACCTGCAGGCATACTTCCTTATTGTGTTTCTCTTGCGCTTCAGGCAGTTCTTTTCCCTTTTGTGGGTGCAAAAAGAAAGAGGAATACTAACCCAAAATGTAGTGTACATGGAATGTCTTAGGAATTACTTGAGGTGGGATGCCTAGAAGTATGGCCATTTCTCAATGTTCTGCCAGGTGTTTCTTTTGATCTATGCCTTGTAACTAGAGGCTCCCCCGGTTAGAAAGGTGGGGTGATCTTTAGATGGGTCTGTTTACTTGCTTTGAAAGTAGATTTTTATCTAGCTACTAAGCCCTCTGCTGTTACTCAAGAAACTGTCATTGAAATCGGGAGTTTTAGCTGAATACAGATTACCATGATTGAGTCAGTCTGAACTTTGCATTTTTAGATAAAATAATTTTAACTTGAATTTTTCACTAAAAAGTCTCTAAATGTAATAAGGGATTTTAAGAGCAAAAGGGTATTTTTAAACCTTAAATGTCTTCACGACAAAAATAGTTTAAAATTGCCATCATGATATGGTGCTAGAACAGCTTCGGGGCACCTCTGCCTGCATACTCTCCTGCAAATGTGCGCATCCCTGTTTTATACGGAACCGTAGCATTGTTTCCAGATTTTTTACAAACAGCATAATACAAATAAGCTCTACAAGCAGTAGACAGGTATGATCATCAAAAGGATGACTGAGTTAAAATGGTATAAACTGGCGTGCCGCGCACGGCTTTGCTCAGCGACATGTTGAGAACATTTTGTGGCTTGGGATGAAGAAGGATTTCAGTGGGACCAAAGAGCCGCCGTAGCTGCCAGAGAGCTGCGCAGGGGCTCCTCCAGCCTTTGACCGGGTTGTGTAAACCCAGTCTGATCTGTTTACCCTTTCGGTCTATGGGCCCACCTCTAGAATATGATACGTATAATTTATATTTATGTGGGCCCTGGGCCAACAGTGAGAAGCGGGGGTGAGTTAGCGTGTTGAAACGTGCAGATGTGAGTAGTAATGTGCAAGAACATGAATGTTTCTGTGTGTTTTTCACGGAAAACTGGTCTTGCCGTATTCCCAGGAGACCTGAGGGTTTTGTTCATTTTGGTTTTGAATGTAGAATCACTTAATGGGCATCCTGCCCAGGTTGTACCATTATTGTGCAAATGAAAGCCGGCCTTTGTAACCTCCTCCCTTCTTTATTAGGTTATCTCTGGCCTGGATGATCCTCTCCCGAGTAACCTCTAATTATCTGTACCAATGGGAGGGGAGCAATCCTATTTTGTCCCCTCGGGGCACCTCAGCATTTGTGAATGGTTAACTCTGATCTCAGACAACTGGTTGCGTTCTTGCGGGAAGCCCAAGCCAATGACATTATTTTAACCTTTTGCCTACATAACTTGTCCCATAACAACGATGATTCCCTCTTGGAGGCCGAGCAGAAGGTTGAGGTGTATTCCCAGCAAACACATAACACTTGTTTCACGCAAAGGACATACACGTGTTACCTGCAAAATACTGGCTTCCTCGACACGTTATGCTGCAGTCTTTGCTGCTTAAGAAACTGCCAAGACGACCACTTTAAGTAGTTTTGCAGTTTATGGATGGGTACGTGTTGCTCCAACACACAGTGTCACAATGGGGTTGGCAGTGAAAGAGAGTATGGGCCCGAATTGCTACAAGACTCTGACGAAATGCTGTGGAAAAAGCAGTTTTGCAAGTCAGGCAGAGGTGAGCGTCAGCGGCAGTGTGGAGAGGACGAGTCCAGGCCCCAGGAAACTCAATCTGCTGGAGCCTCAGAAGGCATAAAGGTCATAAAGTCTGCCTGGAGTGTGGGAAGCCGTGCCCTGCCCCTCTTGCCCATGGTGCTGGTGACCCCAAGAAAGGAGCCCAGCTCAGCCTGGCTGTGCAGATTTAATGTGATCTGCAAGGTGAGGATGCACCTTAGATATCTTTTGCTGGTTGGTGTGTTTGAAATACGGCTTGCGTCCATGCCAAGCTTCACGGACCTGACCTTGTCTTCTCACAGATGGGTTGGATGGTCTCGTCCAAAGCTGATGGATTGTCGTGGGAAGGGCACCTGCAATATAGACTCATAGAATCATAGAATGTTTTGGGTTGGAAGGGACCTTAGACATCATCTAGTTCCAACTCCCTGCCCTGGGCAGGGACACCTCCCACCAGACCAGGTTGCTCCAAGCCCCATCCAGCCTGGCCTTGAACCCCTCCAGGGATGGGGCAGCCACAGCTTCTCTGGGCGACCTGGGCCAGGGGCTCACCACCCTCACAGCAAAGAATTTCTTCCTTATATCTCATCTAAATCTTCCCTCTTTCAGTTCAAAACCTCGTCCTATGGCTCCCCTCCCTGATCCAGAGTCCCTCTCCATCTCTCCTGTAGCCCCTTTAGGGACTGGAAGGGGCTCTAAGGTCTCCCCGGAGCCTTCCCTTCTCCAGGCTGAACCCCCCCAGCTCTCTCAGCCTGTCCTCACAGCAGAGGGGCTCCAGCCCTCTTGGCTGCTGCACACACATGGCCACAGGGACGCGGCCACGGGGTTTGCAGGGAAATTTCCCAGGCGGTCTGCCTGCACAGCTTCCTGCAGGGATGACTCTCGGGCACGTAGCCCAAGCCTGTGCTTTGGTGGAGCACCATGCCATCGAGGTGTGCTTGGACAGGTGTAGGGCATGGCGAGGTAGAGGGCCATCAGATGGCACTCAGGAATCTGCAGTGGGGTTCCTGTGGCAATGGCACCGGTAGTGTTGGTGGAAAAATAATGTTAAAATCTGTCCATTTTTTTGCAGCACTGGAAACCAAGAGAAGGTGACGTACTATCCAGGCTAAGGCAGTTGTTTGCAGACTGCAGTTGTGTTAATAACATTTTTTTGGGGTTGGTGAGAATGTGAAAAAATTGGAGAGATGGAAGTTTTGTCTTCAGGTTTTTTTCTGAAACAGAGATCCCACAAATCTATGCTGGCTTGGAAGAAAACACTCCTTTTTGCTTTCGGCCTGTTTTAAAATTAAATTTAGTTTGAAAGGGTAGTTTGAAATGACAGGCTGAACTTTTGTATTGAAAATGTCAAAAGGAAAAGAGAAAATGTAGTGGTGAGCAAATGGTGAGCTGGAGGCCTGAAACTGTTGAAATTGATGCAAATTTATGACTAGTTTTACTGAGCTGCAGGGAAAAACACAATGACCTACAGATCATGGGTTTGAAATCTCTGTGTACCAAGCCAGGAATTAAACCGGTAATTGTTCAGACAAAATTATTTTCAGCACGAAGGCTGTTGCCTTCAATGAATACTGCCGTTCTGCTTATCCATCTTAAGATTTACGTTCAGGCTTCTCCTTTCCTCCCACTTAGCCTGAGGGCCAGTAAGACAGTTGAGTAAAACAGATACTTAAAAACAAAATAGGAAGGTATTGTCTCCTTATGTAAGGCAGTCAAGCTGTGAAATGTTCTGCCATAGGTGACTGAATTGTTGTTATTAATTACTGTAGGGCCTAGAGGGTTGCTCTGGCACCGGGTGCTAATAGGTTTCCAGACCAAGGAGCTCAGTTTGTGTCAAAGGCTAAAGGTGTTTTGGCAGGGTAGAAGGAAACTGAGAAGCTGTAGTACAGCTTAATAGATGGTGGTGCCAACAGACCTTTTCTAAAGGTCTTTCTGAAGGTCTTCTTAGTGTAGCAGTGCGTTAAGAAAGCCTTGAGATGGAAGGAAGTGGGGAAAATATGGAAACATCTCAGGAAGGCAGTGACTAAGTGTGGATGTCACGAGTTGGGAGAGCCTTTCAGGTCTGCACTGGGAGGGGAGAATGGCAGGTTTAGGACCAGGGTGAGGGAAGGGGATGGGATGGGAGGAGATGGGAGCAGGTGCGAGCTACATCCATCACTCGGGTGGGACGGGGCCACCAGTGCAAGTGAGGAGTTAGAGAAAAGGGCGGTGTAAGAGGGAGCAAAGGCTTTTAAGGAGCAGCTGGTCCTGTAGCAAGCAGGTGTTGGGAGTGAGCCCAGGAGCGTGATACCTACCTGAGACACTGGGCTCCAGCACAAGGCTGCCCTCAGGACTGCTTGCCCAGAAGAACTGTGTTTGCAGCTAGTGGCTCCCCTCGGGATTATTTTGAGGGAAGCACTGCTGCTTGCTCTGAAAGGATGCTGGGGTATTCTGTTCGGGGATCTGTATACTCTTTTCCCCCTCTTGTTTATGCAATAAGCTCTGGCTGACGGAGTTTGGGGTTTGCTTGTTTTGGGGGGGAGTGGTGGGATTGTTGGGTTTTTTTTTTTATTTTTTTTTTTTTAATCTGCTGTAGTATTGGTGGCATTTGTTGTCCTAGGCTGGAATCAAGATCTGTGAAGATGAAAAAATTCTGATCTGGTGACATGGGAGGATAAAAGGAGAGTTGTGGGGAAATGAATACGGTTAAATTTTCTTGGATGAAATCAGTAACATCTTGTTCTCTTTGTGGAAAGATATAATATTAGAGGCTGGGGGCAAACTGGGGGAGGTGGTGTCTCTTAAAGAGGAGAGAACGCTGTTGTGATGAGGAAGACCATCCTTGCCACAGGATTTTTCTCAGAGATGATCTGCAGCATCAGTCCAGGCGACAGGTGCGGAGGAAGCAGGAGGACTGGGCTAGGTGGAGAAAAGTTGACATAGGAGGGAAGGGGAAAGGAATCGAAAGCAGAAGAGGATATGGAAAGCAGAGAAATGGCACCATGCTAATGGATAAAAAAAGATGAAGCAAAGAAGAAAGGGCCAAAGTGTAATCACTGTTCACAAACCAGATCTCGCAGAATGAAGGAGTGTTTCAGGAAAAAGCTTCGGGAGATGGTGGCAAAAGACCAGCTGCTACACATTAGATGAGAAACCGGAGAGGAACTGTTTGCAAAGGACATCTTAATTCAACATCCTCCTTTTGAATGGAAGGAAAAAGGGCTGTGAATTCAAAGAATTAGTGATGATGATGAAGCATACGACTGAGGGATGGGGTGGTTCCTCGAGCAGAAAAGGAATTGCTGTGGATATTTGTGATAAATTGAGAAGGCAGAAGAAGAAAAGTCTTGAGTCAGAAGGCTGGTGGGGAAAGAGCTAGGTGAAGTGCAGGTAATAACACAGCAGAGAAGAGAACGTACAGGCCTACCTGAAGATGATGGAGATAGTGGGGATTGCAAGCAGCAGCAACACAGCAGAGACTACCCGCCTCCTTAAGTCTCTTCTCCTCCCTTTCTTGGGCTGGATCCAAGATGAGAAGTGTGAGAAAAATTAGATGCTGTACTGGGTTTTCAAGTCAGGGTATATTTGTCCTTGTAAGTCTAGCTGCAGTGCTTGAAGGCAGAAGCCATGACTGTGATTAAGCATCCCTTTCTTTCTTGACTCACTTTCCGATGCTGTGATCCTCTTTCAGCCAAAGTGGGCTGGGTCTTGGCATCATTTGGGGTCACTTTGGACTTTAGCTGTAAACAAAACAATGCCTGGCTTCTGTTTTCACCTCATGGTCCGTAGTATAGTTTTACTGGCTCTTAAGTTTTTCCTGCTCACTTGTGACTCCTGAGCAGAACAGATGTTTTCCCTTTGTCTCTCTGAAACCATTCCCCTGTGACTGTTTGGGGAATAAAATAAATATGTAGATGCCAGCTGTGAGATAAAATATACCTGTGGTGACATGTAAGAGAGCCCTAGTGTTGAGTATACATACACTGACATGTTACACTCGGCTTTCTTTGGAGCCAAAGTAAACAAATAGGATTATGCAGTGAATTAGAATTAGTTTTGCAAGAATACCCCTATAACCATTCCATAAACCAACTTAACAACGCAAAATAGATGCAGAGAACGATAATAACCTAGCAATCCCTTCCCCTTCTCTTTCCCAACCTCTCTTGAGATGAAATCTGATTTAATAGAATAGTATCTGCTAATACATGACAGCTCAACATCTGAATTCCTTTCTGCGAATTCTCTGCTATTGGGGTATGATGTGATGCCAACCTAGGTATTCTTAAAGACTTTTAGTAATATCCACCAAGGGGAGTTGTACAGATTTATCAAATGAAACCAATCTGAAAGCTATTTTAGGCTAATGAACCCGAGTTCTTTGTGCAGACAAACTGTCAGTTTTCATGCAGTAACACGTCTGTTTGCGCCACACTATGTCAAAATGCTTTGACAGTACCAACACGTGTAAGCATGACATTGTCGCACCCGAGCGACTACAAAGCCGGCCAATAAATTGGGAAAGGCGATCCTTTTGGAAGACCAGAGTAAATAGATGGTATTTCTGTGGACTGTGATACCAGTTGATCGCAGTACCTCATCACTGTTAGCTAGTACCAGCACAGTGGTCTGCAAAGGACAACTTGGTTGTTACTCGATTTTAGGGAAGGGGAAAACCGATACTGAGTGAATTGGTCAGGAGCTGACACTAGGTTTCAAGGTCGTATCTGAATTTCTGTCTCCTTGTAGTATGTTAAACTACTTGGCAGTATCTAAGTCTGGCATTAGATGCAAGCAGAGTTGACAGTTGCCCAAAGGTAGACTGAAGTGGGTGGAAAAATGATGTCCTGAAGAAGGAGTCGTGTGGGGAAGGGGGACCAGGTGGACAGACCTTCTAAATCTCAGGTTATGCCAGCAGTGAGGTGAGGGGATTTATGGGCTGCAGGTTGTCTGGTTTTCCCTCCTCCCTTCTCCCCAGGTCAGCATGTCTATACATATATATATATATATATATATAGACACACACACACATATATACGTATTTTGCATGCGATGAGGAGGGAACAAGAACAGGCTGAATACTGTGGACATATTAGCAAAGATAATATGCTAAGGACAAAATTAGCAAAGAGCTGAACTAGACCATGACCTCCTGCTCCTGGGATCAGGGAGCTCACTTCCCTTTAGTACCGTGATCCTCCCGGAGGCAGCAGTGTCTGTCAGAGCCCTCCTGCCCCCGCTGTCCAATTGAATTTTGACCATTCCAGAAGGGGAGAGGAAGACGTGCCGTTCTGCTTCATCCTCAGAGCGAGCACAGTTCAGCCTTGCCCAGGCTGCTGGGAAACGCTGAGCACTCAGGACCAACCATTGCTACAACGGGGCTGCCAGAGCAAAGTCAAAGCTACGTGTAAGAAGGAAACAGAAACCCTTGGACTTGCAACACTGGGCTTCGGCGCTGTATTTAGGGGTAATAGTTAGATCACAGACTTAAGCAGGCAGAAAAATCCATGACTCAGATGACCTTAGTTAGCGGAGCTCAGAGGAAATAAACCACGCTCCGAGGCGCTGCCTTTGGGAATGTTTGTAATGGCTTATTCCGCACGTTTCGAAAGACAGGAAAGGCATTTAAATGGGATATCTGTTTTCTGAGGGTATTCAGGATCAGAAAGAAGTCATGAAGCAGCAAAATAACGTAATGAACAAAATATTCCTAGCAGGTAGGCAATATAATATAAAAGCACATCACCCCGTGTAACAAAAAAGTTGTCAACAACTGGTCATCTTCAGAACTTTAGCATTGTTCTTGCAACAGAAAAAGTCCCTTTCAACGCAAACAGATTTCAGGACAATTTAAACAGGTTTCATGACAGCAGTAGGTGAGGAATAGCGGCAACTTCCCCTGCTACTCTGAGAATGTTATAACAACATGCCCAAGATGCGAAAGTTCATGTCTTTGGAAGTGGTCTATGCCTCACTTTATCTTTCATTGGTCGATCAATGCCTTCCATTGATAAATCCATGCCACCCTACTGCAGAGTGGATCAGGAGAGCCAGGTATCCCATGCCAGCTGACCACTGTTAGACTAGAGAGTGGTGTGGCCACCTGCCCTTTTCACTGGAGCTGTCCTCAGCTGTCCTGGAGCTGATGGCAGAAGAATTTGAAAAACCTACACGATGGATTTGATGACCTGGATGAAGTATAGTGTAGTATAGGATGTAAATGCGTAAAATCCATGGATTCTGGTGATTCTGCAACAAGAGAAAGTGGCTTACAGATAAAACATATAGCCAAATCAGAAGTGTGCTGGAGGGGTTCCACCAAGAAGTCTCCTCAAAGCCTGTAAGATGTTCTCCATGAGGTCAGGGCCGTAGGCAAGAGTACCCCACCTGTGCAGCAGGGCGAGGAGCGTTGTGGGCTTCAGGTCATGGAGGTGGAACTTGTTCCTTGTTCAACTCTTTCAGAGCTACAGGAGCTGTCTTGTCCTTTCTGCAGACTCTCTTCCTTCCGACGGCTGAAGGGACAAGGTGAGATCGAGCGGCTGGTGGCTGTAAACGCCTTCTGTGGGCCAAGGTAGGTAGACTTTGCACCCCATGGCTTGCCGAGGAGATGCTCAGTAGCTGTGAACTAACTACATTTGGGGTTGAAATGAACTCTCTCTCTTCAGTTCTCCAAGCCAAAGCGTGACCGCTTCAGCATTTCTGTAGCAGCCGCAAGTGATCCGAGAGACAGCTGGGTAAAACTGTAGTGATGAAATTGCCTATAGGTTGCTAAGTATAGACACAGCACAGACAAAAGGCTTCAAAGCAATGCCGAAATGTCTCTCAGTCATGCCTAACCTTTGGTGACTGAAACCCCTGCCACCTTCCCTGCCGTACGTGTGTATGACAATTGTCATGCCCTCCCGAGCTGGGAACAAAAATAACTCAGAGGCAAACGATCTCTATGTGTTAATTTGAAATTCTTTTCTCTACACGTGCTGCTGTAAAAGCTGTACTTCAATCACGTAAATCACACCAATAAATCCTTTAAGGAAGTACATTTTCTACAACAAGTGGCTATTACGCCACTTGCGGGGAGGTGGGTTACTTGAAATCCAGAGCTAAGATCCAGTTGAAGTTGTTGTTGGGAGAAGGGGAGCGAGGGCAATGCCGGGTGTGAGACAGGCTTGATCAAACCTGGATTCAAATCAGAGAGCAATGTCGGAGCCCCGGTGGCAGTGCCCGATGGTGGTGCCCACGGCTTTCCAGGGCGATATCGGCAAGGCACGCACTCCGGCTTGGCGCGGCTGGGGCAGGCTAACACCGCTGTGCTGGAAATAGCAGGGCACGGATCAGCCGAGGACACGCGGCTGCTTGTCCACCCAACGCACCAGAGCAGCTGACGGGGAGTTCGTGGCATCCAGGCGTCCCATGGCAGCGTGAAAGAGGAGGAGGGGACAGGACCTGAGCTAGCCCAAAAAGTTCACTTGTCATACCTTCTTACAGAAATTGGACTTAGCAAACCTTAGGCTGCCGCCATCTGATGCAAGGTGATTTTTGGTTCACTAGCAGGAGTTGTGAAACGAGATTTATGGTTGTGAAACCACAACAATATCTATACAGCCTAATATCTAGGGTGGTGACGAGCTGGTGTTATGAAAAACCTTTTGAACGCTTTGTATGGAAAGAAAGATGGGATCGGTGCAGAGCCAGTGGTTTTGCAACCACTGGGGCTGTTCTCCACCGCCGCCAGTCCTCGCTGGGAGCAGGGGGGGCCTGGGTAGGGATGGAGGATGCTCCTTGGGTGTCCCAGGTGAAGCAAAGCCAGCCAAATGCTCCGCTTCAGGCAGCGTTTCACAGCTGCGCAGGCTCTGTTTTTTAATTGCCTGCAATTTCCAGGATTAGACCCTGGCCTGGGTTCTTGCTGACTTCACGACTGCAATAATTCACCACCAGCAGCAGCGGCCCTGGGGAGCTACCTGTATTGTGGCCGCAAGAGCAGGACGGTTCTACACACCACCCGCATCTTAACTACCGCCCTGTGCGGAACTGACTGCGCAGAGACCTGGGAGTCAGATAGGAGTACGTGATGCATGAGATGCCACTACGGATCAAGGATGCAGTGCGGGCAGGCGGAAGAAAAAGCAGGTGGACCCTCTTTGTAACACCTGAACTTAGTTTGTCTTTACATATATATGTGTATATATATATGTAGCTGCTGACCCAGGGAGAAGGGAGAACCATCCAACCTGCAGCCCATAAATCCCCTCATCTGAGATTTGCAGGGTCTCCCTGCCTGGTCCCCCTTCCCCACCTGACTCTTTCTTCAGGACATCATTTTTCCTCCCACCTCTGTCTACCAGAAGGTTTGAATGTTGGCAAATAACTCATGAGGGTGGCACAGGCTGCCCAGAGAGGTGGTGGAGTCTCCGTCTCTGGAGACATTCCAAACCCGCCTGGACGCATTCCTGTGCCACCTGCTCTGGGTGACCCTGCTCTGGCAGGGGGTTGGACTAGATGATCTCCAGAGGGCCCTTCCAACCCCTGCCATTCTGTGATTTTAAAGGACAGTCATCTCTATGACCTGTATTATGTGAACCAAGCGTCGCTCGCTCAAACGGCAAATCGGCAGCACGATTTTGAATTAAATATTGAGTGACTTTGTGGACAACAAAGTCCAAAAGCACGTAAGAGGCACGGGGCATGTGCGGTGTGTGGGGGTGCGCTTGTCTGCATGGGCATGCCCGTGCTGGGGATGGAGTGTGGGGGGGGGGGGGGTGGGCGAGGAGCAGGGAGGGGCAGACTTGATTGGATGTGAATAATGGGCTTGATTTCCAAGCTTTTCATCACGAAGCCTCTTCCAGACTGAAAACTTTCCTGTTCTTCCTGTCTAAAAGCAGATTTCATGGCAAAACAATTCCAAGACTTTGGCTGTCATCCAGACATACTTGGAGCGGTAGTATTTCAGCTGATCAGCAGGGCCCTTTAATTTTTCTGTCATGCAGCCAAGATCTTGCTGTATAAAGATAATCCCCAGTTCAGCTTTACCATCTGAAATTACTTTTCCTTAGGAAGGAGCGCCGCAGGAAAAACAGTGCTTGGCCTTAGTGAATCTGGGTTTTCTGTAGACTACTAATGGATATTACAGAAATATCAGCCTGATTTTTATATATATATATATATATATATATATATCAGCTACACATATATGTGTGTATATACATATGACTCAATAGGAGTTTAACAAACTGATAATAAGTTCTGCCTAAAACCAGCAGGTGACTGATATTTCCATAATTTCTGTAGGCAGTGGGTGGGGAGATTCTTCCTTGTAAAGGGTCAAGTAGTTTTTAAAAATTCTTGTTTATTAAACCGTCGATTATTATACATCTTCATTGTAAGCAATAATAATGCGGGCTTGTGGGGAGAAATGTCATGTCACGGCAAGCCATGTGAAAGCATGGTGCAAACTGTGCTGTCGCTGCTGCGCTTTTTGGCCTAGTCTGCGTGTGGCTTGAATCGTTTTATGTGTGGAGGGCAGGATCCACAAACCCTTATTAATAAAAATAACCAGACTGCAGGCAACAGGGTTGCTCCCCGTAAGCGATATTGTCTGCAAGAGCAGGATGCACATACCCTGAAATTACAGCAAATTAGTTGGTTGGTAATGTGTTAGAAAGTACATTCAAAGTGCATTTTATAGCAGCTTTCCAGTGTCTAAAGGGGGCCTACATGAAAGACGGAGGGGACTTTTTACAAGGGCATGTGGTGATAGGACAAGGGGTAATGGCTTCAAACTGGAAGAGGGGAGATTTACATGAGATATCAAGGAGAAATTCTTTGCTGTGAGGGCGGTGAGCCCCTGGCCCAGGTTGCCCAGAGAAGCTGTGGCTGCCCCATCCCTGGAGGGGTTCAAGGCCAGGCTGGACGGGGCTTGGAGCAACCTGGGCTGGTGGGAGGTGTCCCTGCCCAGGGCAGGGGGTTGGAACTGGGTGATCTTTAAGGTCCCTCCCAACCCGAACCATTCTATGATTATACGAATTTATTCAGGTCATCTTAGTTTGTTCTTTTGGATTCGTTGAGCTCAGCTCCCTTGCTCTTCACCATCAGAAGCTGGGGAGGGGACGGGGCGGTGAGCACAGCCCTGCAGGGCTGAGGGCCGGGGGCTGCGCCGACACAGAAGCTGTACGGGCTTAGATTGGGAGAGCTGCTCCTGCTGCTGCGCCCCGATGGTGCTGGGCAGATGTTACACGCTTGCAGTGAAAACAGAAAATTACCAATCTTTTATCTTTTTTTTTTGGATGGGTGGTGGGAGGAGGGGAGCTCATGTCACGAAACCAAACAATAGTATGAATGGATTTAAAATCACTTTATGCATGACTTTTTCTGGATGTGGATTTAACCTCTCCTCTAACTACACTGCTCAGAATCTCACCTTGCGTGTCTGTTTTGCTCACCAATTGTTTTGCAAGGCCTTGGGTTTTGATTGTCAGCACAAGTTGCTTCCAGAAAGCAATAATAATTGAACAGTTGCAGTTGTCGGGATTACAGGCATCTACATTAGCTTGTGTTGATGACTACTTTATTGTATAAATTCCTATATAGTGTCTGTCCTTTTCAACGAGTGGCTGTGGGGACACTGCTTTGCCTTCACCAGGGTGGCGTTATTTTCTGCGAAGCAGTAAAGTTGAAATGTGTCCGTGTCCAAAACCCCTTTGGGCTATCTTTTTTATAATCCTGGGATCACCGCACGCTTGCACTAATGTCTCCTGATGGATTGTACCAAAACGGACCTAGCAATGACATTCAGAAGATACATCTTTTTTTTATTGTTTTAATTTTTTTAATTTTTTTTTTTCCACCTGGCCATAACTGTGTCACATTCAAAAGAGGATTGCTGGCTTTCCAGTGACAGCAAGGTCCCCACCACACACACTTGACTGGGTGAAATTTCTGCCCCTACTTTTAACCAGTGTTGTTATTTCGCAGATTTTTGTAAACAGCGAACGTCAGGCACGTGAGGAACTGCCAACAGCTGCACTGCAGTAACTTGAAGGGATTTTTACCGTCTCCTGAAGAATATGGATTTTCAGTTCACGATCTTCTCTTTATTCACTAGGCAGTTTGTGTGTTTTTTGAAAAAAATAATATTTCTGTTCAAACTGAACGTGACTCCTATTCTGCTTGTGAGAAAACCAGCGCAGGAAGCAGCGGTGTGTACATAAACGAAGTTTACATTTACTTTTACTTCACATCCTGTGGGGCTGCATTTGGCTTCCTTCCCTCTTTCCTGCCCGCCCTCCCCCCAACATTTTTCAGGTAAATCTCAAATCTGACACTTTTTTTTCCCCCAGGATCCTGTTGTTCCCGTGATAATCTCTGCTGTTCTTCCTGTGCGCAGTCACATAACGTCTCAAGCCTGTTCCAGCGGTGGGACACCTGTCCAGGGAATGCTACCTGAAGGTCTGGAGAACCTCTTATCACACAAGTGATACCCAAGTTTTTACCCAAACCTTGCATCCAGGAGTCCTTTTACTACTGTTTTCACCTGGGCTTTACATGGTCTCCACTACATCTTCTTGCAGCGCTGTGTCATTTTTAGTGGGTCATTAAAGGAAAACGATGCTGCTTATTTAACTCTGCCTCCCGCAATTTACTCTTCCTGAAATTCCAGAAGGTCTTCGCGTTGACCAAGAGGTTTGCCCATAGTGGATCAGCGTAGGATGGAGGCTTTACCCTGGAACCAGGCTAATTTGAACAAGTTTCTAACATCTCTCGGGGTGTTCAAATGAGCTTAAATTCACTTTAAAAATAAAAAATAAAAAAATTCAGCACAAGTGACACCCCCCACCCCCAAATTTACCTGAAAAATTAATTTATGAAAGGATAAAAATGAAATGTCACCACTGGAACTTCAGGTTTCTGTTCATCAGTTTGAAGGGATAATAATTCCTGGAGCTCAGTGCTGTTATCCTGGGGGTTACAAGTCACAAATGGGAACCTGAGATTGAACTTCAAAATCTGCACCTCTTCACTCAATTATCATTAACTCCTGAGAGATTTTCTGGAATTATGCCATCGCATCTGACAGATCCTAACACTAGTTCTTCTTTTGACAGCTCGAAGGAGCCCCTGATCTTCTCTTCCCCGGTAGTGTGCAAACAGAAAGCAGAAAAGAGGGTCCCTCCCCTCCTCAGATAAACTCTGACCTAATTCGGGCTAATCCTGGGAAGGGCAAGTGCCGCCGAAAGCTGCCGGGGAGCTTCGAGAAGAAGAGGACACAGAAGAGCTTTGTGTGAGGGTCCGACGTAAGTGAAAGCTTAGTCACGTATTAGCTCAGCGCTGATGACATTAGCCACTCTACGCTCAGCCTTAGCTTCATTCCTTCAGATATTTTATTGTTATGGCTTAGGTTTTTTTGATGGAGAAAGGTCAGCTAAAACATTGCCTTCAACACATAATTCTGCTTAAAGGAGCCAAAAACCCCCAGAGCGCAAACTCCTGTCTTACCTGTAGTTTCTGCCTGAACATGGATGTTGTAGACCTTTTTCTTGACTGTTGGAAGAGAGAATCTTTTTTGCTTCCTTTTGTTACAATCACCGTACAGAGCTGAATGGGCACGTTTTGCGCTCTTGGCTGCGACTATACTGTGGGAATCCTGAAAGGTTACAGAGGGTACAAAGGTCTGAGTATCCTTTTAGATATAAGAGGTCTCAACCTGATGTATTCGTCAGTAGGAAAAGCCCAAGGATTAAGTTAATGACTTCACTGCTCACTTGAATGTGAGACCCGCTAGCTTTGACGCTGAGTTGACAGCGTGATTCAAGTTGTTTCTACATCGTTTCTGAGGACGTCCGCAAGAGAAGAAATTCAGGAGTTTGTCGAGCTGTGAGCAATAAGAGGGTAAAAAACGTCAATGCTATGGTTGCAACAGGAAGGCTAGTTTTTACTGACTCCTCTTGCAATAATCTTAGATATTACAATAATCTTAGATATTAGAGGAGAGCCATGAAGATGATCCAAGGGCTGGAGCACCTCTCCTATGCTCCTATGAAGACAGGCTGAGAAAGTTGGGGTTGTTCAGCCTGGAGAAGAGAAGGCTCCAGGGAGACCTTAGAGCCCCTTCCAGTACCTGAAGGGGGCCTACAAGAAAGCTGTGGAGGGGCTGTTTGCAAGGGCATGTAGCGATAGGATGAGGGGCAATGGTTTAAACTAGAGCAGGGCAGGTTTAGATCAGACATTAGGAAGAAGTTCTTTACACTGAGGGTGGTGAGACACTGGCCCAGGTTGCCCAGGGAGGTGGTGGAGGCCCCATCCCTGGAGACATTCAAGGCCGGGCTGGATGAGGCAACCTGATCTAGTTGCAGATGTCCCTGCTGACTGCAGGGGGTTGGACTAGATGGCCGTTAGAGGTCCCTTCCAACACAACACATTCTATGATTCTATATCGAATACATTTTATACAATGAAAAAGGTGGAAGCTGACAATTATGAAGTACACTAGAGTACTGATGTTATTCTGCTTCGAAAATTGTTTTATCCCTTTTTGTGTTCTTTAAGAAAAATACTTGATATTGGGAAACGTGCAAAAGAGAAAGTACAGACAATGGGTAGGTGGTTTGGGTTGGTTTTGTTTTAGCTAGTACTCAAGAAGTGACTTTAGCACCAGCGGGAGTTACGCAAATATCAGCTGCAGCAGTCCATCCCGAGTGGAGCAGCACAGCCAAGTCTGGGGAAAGAGTGCTTTGCCATGGCGCCTACCAACCAGCGTGGACATGGCAAGACTCCTTATTTTTCTGGGTGCAATAAACCATGCCAGCTCTTTCCAGTGTCGCTGTGTTGACACCAGGGATCCTTGCCAAACTATCTTGATATGAGATTGTATCTTTTGCCACCTTTCCCTGAATTACACCAGAGAAGTTTTGCAACATAGATCTGATCTGTTTAATTTGAAATAGAAGTAAAGATCCTTTGATTTTCAAGCTTATTCTCGAATGAGTGGGCACTGCAGTAACAGAGAACAAATATGTACTTTTATCTTGCCACTTTTCATTGAAGTCTTACTAGTAGGCATAGAGGCAGAAATATTTCGGGGTTTTGCTCTTATTCTTGGTATTCTTTTTGCTGTGTGGGCAAATCAGCACGCTTCTCTTTGCCCTTCTTTCTCAATCTGTGAAATGGAGATAACGCTGCTCTGAGATTTGAGGTGGCTGGGCAATGCCACTGCGGGCCAAATCCCGGGACAGTTTCAGAAACCTAAAGGAGTCAGCATCACTGTGACTTAGTTGGGAGCGGGCCTGGTTTGGTCTGGGTATGTGTCAGCAGAAAAATTGACCTCGGGAGGGTAAGGCTGAAACTGTGACTTTTCTTCTAGTGACGATAACACCGTGAAATAGGAGGAAAGATTTGCATTGTTAAAGGAGATGTGCTTTTGATGTAATCAAAGATGTGTCTTGTGGTTGGTTCTGTGTAGATCTGGAAGGAAATTAGGAAATGTGGTTGTGAAAGAAAAAAGGACGTTGACCGAGCAGTAGGAGACGATTACAGTCTTTTCTGTAAGAAAACAGGAATTGACTTCTTTAATGATTGGAAATAAGATATATTCAACTTCAAAGGGAGTTCTTGAAAGGCTGGCTCAGTTGTACCAGCCTCTCCTCAGTCACACACCAGCTTGCCCTCTGGGCACCCTGTAAAGTTGTCCGTGGTTTGTTTATAGCCCCACCACCTCCCGTCTTAGACCTGGAGGAGATGCTGGGAAGAGAGACATACCTGCAGGCAGTACCTGCACTGTGGGAAACTGTCTTTCTGCCAGAGTGGAGGCTTTTAAGCTCCCGTGGTATTGCCCTCCTTCCTCTCTGCTTTGAGGGGAAGAGATCTGAATGACTACACTTCAGGTTAGATGAAGATCGAATCTTTTTTCAAAACTACCCTGGCAGCAAAAGGAGATCAGACGAAATCTCTGCAGAAGACATTTGACACACTGCAGGGCTTCGGTCTAATGTGACACATTACCTGAAAAGTAAGATCTCAGAGAGCGTTTATTGGAGTGATAGGAGGCTGGTGTCCTCACAAGTACTTGTTCCTAGCTCTCCATTCCCCATTCAAGCCTTGCAAGGGCTCCATGCCAGAGCTTTCCCTGCGTAGCCGCTGGCTGATGTAGCTGGATACTCAGTTTCTCTCTGAACAGTGCTCGGGGTAGGAAGTAGTCATCAGAGAACCAATGCATACAAGGAGTGAAATTGTGAAAAGTGAAATTGTCTCCTTTCAGTTTCAAGCCATCAGGATTTGCGGGCTTACATTGACCACAGCTGGCTGGCTGCACAGCCCCCAGGAAGTTTCTTAACACACCAGACACTTGTGCTGACACAGAATGGGTCAGGACTTCCTCTTCTCTCTTACTGCATCACATGCGTAAGAGGCTGGTGATCCATTGCACCATGCAGGGCTCAGCACTGGGGCCAGTTCTCTTAATATCTTTATCAATGACCTGGACAAGGGGATCGAGTGCACCCTTAGTAAGTTCTCAGATGACACCAAGTTGGGCGGGAGTGTTGATCTGCTGGAGGGTAGGAAGGCTCTACAGAGGGATCTGGACAGGTTGGATCGATGGGCCAAGGCCAATGGTGTGAGGTTCAACAAGGCCAAGTGCCGGGTCCTGCACTTGGGTCACAACAACCCCATGAACACTACAGGCTTGGGGCAGAGCTGCTGGAGAGCTGCCTGGTGGAAAAAATACTGGGGGTGCTGGTCGACAGCCGGCTGAATATGAGCCAGAGTGTGCCCAGGTGGCCAAGAAGGCCAACAGCATCCTGGCCTGTATCAGCAATAGTGTGGCCAGCAGGACTGGGGCAGTGACCGTCCCCCTGTACTCGGCACTGGTGAGGCCCCACCTCAAGTGCTGTGGCCAGTTTGGGACCCTCACCACCAAAAAAAAGACACTGAGGTGCTGGAGCGTGTCCAGAGAAGGGCAACGTGAGGGGTCTGGAGCACAAGTCTGGTGAGGAGCGGCTGAGGGAGCTGGGGGTGTTCAGCCTGGAGAAGAGGAGGCTGAGGGGAGACCTTCTCGCTCTCTGCAACTCCCTGAAAGGAGGGGGTAGCCAGCGGGGGTCAGTCTCTTCTCCCACTTATTAAGTGATAGGACAAGAGGAAACAGCTTCAGGTTGTGCCAGGGGAGGTTTAGGATGGATATGAGGAAAATCTTCTTCACTGAAGAGGTTATCAAGCATTGGAACAGGCTGCCCAGGGAAGTGGTGGAGTTGCCATCCCTGGAGGTGTTTAAAAGACATTTTTACTTGGGTATTTATTCTCCCCTCTGTGTGTCCAGTCTGCTGCTTAGAGCAGGGGAAAAAAGGGTGATGGCAAGTTTGTGCGTTGTCCTCTTGAAGCTGGGGGGTGTAAACCGTGCTGGTCCTGTGCTGGGGAGAAGAGCTGGGCGTGGGAAGGGAGGTTAGGGTATGTGCTGGGGTTAGATGGCTGGAGTTTTAGAGGGAGGGCAAGCAGGAAAACTACTGCCAGGAGAGAGGGAGGGTATGCCTTGGGAATAAAGGGCAGGGAAAAGAGAATAGGAAGGAAGAGGTGATTCTCCCGCTCTGGGAGGGGATTCTGCCCCTCTGCTCCGCTATGGGGAGACCCCACCTGCAGTGCTGCCTCCAGCCCTGGGGCCTCAGCACAGGAAAGACATGAACCTGTTGGAGCAAGTGCAGAGGAGGCCATGAAGATGCTGGAGCCCCTCTGCTGTGGGGACAGGCTGAGAGAGCTGGGGGGGTTCAGCCTGGAGAAGAGAAGGCTCCAGGGAGACCTTCGAGCCCCTTCCAGTCCCTAAAGGGGCTCCAGGAAAGCTGGGGAGGGACTCTGGATCAGGGAGGGGAGCCATAGGACGAGGGGTAACAGTTTTAAACTGGAAGAGGGGAGATTTAGATGAGATATTAGGAAGAAATTCTTTGCTGTGAGGGTGGTGAGCCCCTGGCCCAGGTTGCCCAGAGAAGCTGTGGCTGCCCCATCCCTGGAGGGGTTCAAGGCCAGGCTGGACGGGGCTTGGAGCAACCTGGGCTGGTGGGAGGTGTCCCTGCCCATGACCTCTTTAAGGTGCCTTCCAACTCTAACCATCCTGTGATTCTATGAATACTTGACAAGAGAGGGAGACAGGAGCAGGTGTACAAGTGCCGTTTGTGATCACTGACCCAACGTAGCACCTGGGAGTAAGGGAGAGAAAGCCCCTCTGCTGACGGAGAGCCTGCTTGGAAAGGCGAGTGCAGGCTCGACAGCCGGCTGGCTTGTGCTCGCAGGCACGGCGGGTCTGAGGGAAAAGTCAGACTATTTCTCTGCTGCTATCTGACCGTTGGCCAAACTACATATTTAAAACAAATAATCAGTTAAGTCAGCAACCAAGTTTTAGAGCTGAGATTTGTGCAAGGGTCAGGTACTGCCCCATCTCCCAAATTCCTGTTTTCTGCACTGGGTGTTATTTCTGTTACCGTTTAAGAACTGTGATCGATGCTTTAAGATACAGAGTCTGTGCACTCATTTTTCAGGTTTGTCCAAACTTTTCTGACCTTACTGCAGTGCAGCGGAGTCTTTCGCTTCTTACTCTGTCTGTCCTTCCCTGATGGCATTGAAAGCTTTCTCCCTTCCGCCCACACTCGGGTAAATGAGCCGAGTTTATCTGAGTGCTTGAAGGCTGGTCAGGGCAGTTTGGTCTCAGGGTTGCTGTGGCACAACTTAATGCAGTCAGACCCCAGACCCCGACTTTGCACCACAAGAGCTCTCAGAAGCAAAAAGAGTTCCTCCTTAAAGGCAGCTGCAGTATTAGGATATCTTTGTACCGCAGAGGACAGCTCAGGACTCCTTGTTTCTTTGACACGTCCTTGAACAAACATGCCGGTGCATATATAAACCTGAACAAATACTATTTTTCTTGGGCTTTCAGAAGGAGCACAGATGAATGTGTGGCTCAAGCCCTCGCTGTATCAGATCGCTCCAGCGTGAAGCCCTTCCCAGCAGCAGGGCTGTAAAGTGGCAAAGCTATGGAACACCACTGCAGAGAGGGGTGGTGAATTCCGAACCCGGCTGCTCCATCCTTTCTGAAGAGGTATCAGCTCTATAAACAAACCTTTCAGCGCTAAGTACCTCTCTCCAGCCAGGAAAGGGAGGGAATAGCCCACCTGGAAAAAAATTAACCCTAAGCACTTTTTCCCTTCCCAACTTATTAACATATAAAATCCTTGATCCGACCACAGAGTAGATATTTTTACCCAGAAGAGAGGGCAGGTGCCAAGGGTTCAGTGGACTTTTACCACTATTGTTGAATTTATCCAGAAGATGGTCTGGTTTTGATGGCTGCCATCAGTAGGGCAGAAATGTGAGAGCTGCCCTTGGACATGGTGGGTTTAGAGTTGGAGGCTAAATCTCTGATGGATTTCCTATCACTATGTCCACCTGTGTTAAGGAGAAAGGAAGCAAGAGGTACGTAATTACCAGACAGTCACGGTTAAAAATGAAAAATCCTTTCCAACACATCATCTTTAAATTACTTTGTAAGCCTTGCAGGTTCTCAGCTCCGCTGTCTGTAAGCACCATCCGTGCCTGTGTGGTGTGGATGCGAGCGGGTAACCATACAAATGAAGCATCAGCAATCCACGCTGAATAAGCTGATAAAGCTAATGCAGGGGAGTAGGAGCTACTTGAATGACTTCTTTCAACATATTACCGTAGCTAACATTTTGTTTGGGTAGTCATGGAGTTTTTCCTCCTAGCAGGGCTAGTCAGGAGGTAAGAGAGGGACTGCTGTGTACAGAGCCAGGTAAGAGGGTAGGTCAGCATTGTGGTTGCTACCTATGGAGACTAAGAGCTCCCCTGGAGATGTAGTTATGACTGCCTTCAGTCGTGCTCTCCTCTCCTGTTGTGCCCTGGCCAATTGTGTGTGATGGACTGTGTTTTAAAACGTTGTTCCCCATCGCCTTGTGGGTATTCCCTCTCGGTTTTTATGGTTTTGGAGGGCTGTCTCCCCCAAGGGATAGTGGTCGAGTGCCCTGCCACTGTTGAAATGCCACAACTGGCTGAAAATCGGCCTTGCTTTTTATCTGGTCCATCTCTCCCAAGCACCAAGGGCTCTCCTTTCTGCGTGCTTGAGTTTTTTGTTTTGCTTAAAATGATAAAGCCTTCACCGTAAAATCCAGGCTTGCATTTTAACCCATTGGGCCCTACCATAAAAAGGAGGTCCTAAATAACTGTTAAGATCGTTGATGGTTTGCTTAAATGTAGCACTTGTCAGAACAGCCCTTCCTATCAGTCGGGAGGTATCTGGGGCCATCTGTCTTCAGGTCCAGCCTAGCACTATAGTACCCACTCCTGTCTCACTGAGGGTTTGTTACTGGTGTTTGTAAATTGCTTTGATGGTAAAAGACTGTAGATTTTTGAGATACAGATATCAATATTATACCCAAAATTCATCAACCTCCTATCTGTAGATGCTTTGCACTAGTTATTTCCTATTGAAAATGGAAGTGCGTTCCCTGGAAAATGGTAGCACAACTGGTAGGAGCGTAGAAAAGGCATAAGGAAGCTTGCCAGCAAACCTTGTGAGCCCAGCGGTCGTTGAGCCTTGTATCGTCTAATGGAAGTTGATGCTGGGTTTGGATGTACTGCCTGAATGTGACCTTCCACACACAGATGTGAGGAGCAGAAGGCAGGAAAATAGAAATATCCAGGTGAGCTAATATTACAGCATTTCCATCAAAATACCGCTCAGACGCTTGGTCTTTCAAGCGGTGGTGTGTGCAAGCAGCGCAGGGTGCTTGTGAGGGTATGAGGTTTCAAAATTCAAGTTGCTGTTTAAGTGAATCTGGGTCGGGGGTTAGGGAAGAGCACCCTGTTGCGGCAAAGGGTCAGTGTGACTTCGAACAACTTTGGAGGCCTGGGGGTGATTGAGCTTCGCTTTGGGCTCAACTCATTATGTAGAAGAGAAGATGGCTGAAAAGAACATTCATTGATCCTAATCTCTTCCAGAACTTAAAGGTTAAAGGAGAAGTTTAGTCTATCTTCACATAAATGAAGCTTGCAGGCTTTTTGAGAAGAAAACTGCCTGCTTTCTTGAAGAAGCCAAATTAACTGACATACAATATTTGGCCTTGGACTACACCTGAAGGTGTGGGATGCTGCAGAGTGTAGAAAATGTTGGAAGAATTCCCTGGAGTTGGAGACGCCTCTGCTTTTCCCTTTCTGCATGACAGTAGGGATAGCACTAACCAACTTCCCACCTTCTATTTGCCCCAAATGGTACCGAACAGCCCTCTACGGTCATGCAGTGGAACTCAAAGTGAAGGCAAGCGTTTGCCCGTCGCTCATGTGCTGCTGTTCCCTTGCAGGTGATCCATGCTGAGTGCTGCTCACTATGAGGAGTCTTGGATCTGCCATATTGGGGGGGAAATAAAGCTAAAGCACGGTCTGGGGCACAGGGAGTGTCTGAAGAGCGGCACTGTGTCCTCTCCTGCTGTGACAAGGAGATAAATGGCCACTGAAGGCTGAGCCTCTCCAGCTCCTAGTGACCGCAGAGAGGGAGCCGCGTTCTTTGGGCTTCTCAGGTCATGCTCTTTCTACGCAAGGATGCTGGATAATCAGCTGTTCAAAGCCATCTGGAATCATTTGTCTAGTTGAGTCAGCCCTGGGCTAATCTTGCCAATTACCTAATTGTCTTGTACCACTGAGAGCACTAGCATGGAGATCTCTCTGTAGCGCTTGTTCATTTGGGTGGTTTTTACCCAGTTTCTACCCGTGCTTCCTTTATTTTGCTGCACCACGTGCAGATGCACGTGAGCTGCCTGCGGTTCCTGGGCGAACCAAATGGAAAGGCTCTGGAAGATGTCTCTGGGTTGGGATTTTGTACCCAAGGCGCAGGCTGGGGGCTTTGTCACGAGAATGATGATTTGGTTTCCCCCCCCCCACCCCAGCTTGCGGAAAGTTCCTTGGTTTACTTTCCTTATAACCTTGCTTAACCCGACAGCTGCTCATGAAGGTTTTCATTTCTGATTTATCTCTCCTGGCTCGCAGCCATGCTCCTGAGAGCCAAATTGGGAGCGATTCCCAGTCCAGATGTGACAGTAGCTCTCGGGGGGACCCTGCTGCAGAGAGAGAAGAGGAGTATATGGAGGGTTATAAGTAACCCGGTGATTCTGGTCTCAGAAGTCTTTGCTGGCTTGCTCTTTTTATTCAGCCTGGGATTTGGATAACCCAGTGGTACGTGTGTCAGCTCCAGCCTGTTCCTGGTTACATACCGTAGTCCCCTACCGGAGCCTCAGATAAATGTTGTTTTAAACGCTGCATCTTTCAACTTGGCCCACAATTTACCAATGTGATACGCAGCCTGTGTAAGACTGATCATTTCTAATGCTATAGAATAAATGTTGATGCCAAGACTGGCCCGCGTTCCTGGTGTGGGAGATGTGGAATAACCGTGCTGGGGTAGCAGTGGAGGAAAGGGCTCCTCCTGGAAAACGTGGTCGTGGTGTGACAACAGCATGCGGGCTGTCAATACGGAGACTCTCGCTGGGACAAAAAACAAGTTAGGAAGTCACGATTAAGATATTAGAACAGATTTTCATCAAGTAATGGGTTTACTGTGACAATATCTCCTTCCTATCCACAGTCCAAAGATTTTGCTGCTGCTATTGACTTTACCTGGAAAACACTCTGGATGTTATCAGGACAAGTAGCCTGATGAAATTTAGGATAGATATACCATTAGATGCCTGGTGCTTTAGTTATGATGTTAAAATACTGATAAGGTGTGTAGTCACTACATCCTGTACTTATTTGCAAGCCCCTTCAGTCAGGGTAAGATAGCGATCGCATGCTTATCAGTTGTGCAAAGATCTTTTGATTAAACATCTCTCCACAATCTTTCTGAATTTCATCTGCACTATGTACTTCCAGGTGCTGTACATATAAACGAGAATATTCCCCACTTTGTCAGTCCCTTGACAAACCTGGATATTGGTTGAACGCTTCTTTTTTTTTTCTGTATTCCTGTGGCTTGCGAAATTTGTAGCATAGAATCATAGCAGAATGGTTTAAGTTGGAAGGGACCTTAAAGACCATCCATTTCCACCCCCCTGCCCTGGGCAGGGACACTTCCCACCAGCCCAGGTTGCTCCAAGCCCCGTCCAGCCTGGCCTTGAACCCCTCCAGGGATGGGGCAGCCACAGCTTCTCTGGGCAACCTGGGCCAGGGGCTCACCACCCTCACAGCAAAGAATTTCTCCTGATATCCAACCTAAATCTCCCCTCTTTCAGCTTGAAACCGTTACCCTGTGTCCTATCAGCAAGTCTAATATTATTAAATGCATGTAGTTTTCTGGACAAGTCTACTTCAAATGTACGCACGCAGACTGCGTATGAATAAAACGGATAAAGGAAAATGAAAGTCTACAAGATAGCATCATGTTGAAAATGAATGTTTCATAACCATGCTGAAACACGGCGTGTGTGTTCTAGACTTATTTCTAATACTTGCAAACAGGAAAGAGAATTACAAATCGTGACTAATCTATCCCAAGCAAGTGCTTTTCTATGACCCGAAGGATTGAAATAAAACCCATTTGTTTGCTTGCTTTGGAAAAGAATCAGTTTTTTCTGCATGGAAGGAAGCAGGACAGAAATGCGGCTCCTGGGGAAGAAAGGGGGATTTACCAGGGCTGCAAATCCCCCCTGGTTCTTCCCACTGACCACGTCTGCTCACTCTTGGCGCTCTTCCCACTTCGCAAGAAAAAACAAGGATCCTAATACCAGGTTTTAGTAAAAAACCCCCACACTTTCCCTAACTGAGAAGTTGGAACCCATTTGTGCCGGAAAGTTACTGGAAGAAGGAGCAAGCGTACCTTGGGGGTGTCTGAGGAAGAAGAATGAACCCTTTTTTTTTTTTCCTTTTTTTTTAATTAGGGATTTAGGTCTGGATTTGGAGTTCCTGTTTCAAAGAGGAAACGTTAAACAAGTTGGAGACGGCCTTCCAGACCTTACCATATGGAAAGCCAGGGGAATCTTGTCCTGGATTTCAGTGGAAATAGGGCTGAGAGAGCCAGACTAACCTGAGAGTCCCACACCACCAGAAGTTAACTTGTCTCCATTGGACTGGGAGTCACTTGTAAATGATTTTACACAAATCTTAAAACTGGAGTGTTATCTGAAAGATACAAGTAGCTTCCTATAAATCCGAAACAGTATTTTTGACCTTTCACTTTGAATTTGTTTTACTTTTTTATTCCTTCGGGATAAAGAACTAATTACTTTTACAGTTGTGGTCTCAAATGAGTGAAAAACAAGGCCCTCCCCCCCCAAAAAAACCAAAACCAACAACACATCTAGCGTTCTGCTTCTCAAGATTTCGACTGCTGTTCTTCTAACCAGAGGCACAACACAACCGCAGTCTGGGGAGGAGGCTCTTTCGTATTTGCACGTCCCGCAGAGAAGTCCCCGCTTGCCGGGAGGGTGCTGCTGCTCTGCCAACGCGCCACGTGCTCTCTCCGTGGAAAAGCTCGATCGTGGTTCTTTCTTGACAAGTTTTTTTTTAACTGCATGGATACTTGAAGTTTTTAAAATTGTCAGAGGCGCTTTGGTCAAAACCCATTTGCTTTGGGCAAAACTCTAGGGGAATCCTTTATGGACGCTGAAGGGAATTTTTTACTTGCTGGAGAATGTGCATTTTAAGAAATACACGTTCTTAAGCTATACATGTATCTAAAATCTGATTGTAGCAAGGGCAGTGTGGAAAACCAGTGCCATCTTACTGTAGATAAAAATTCACTGAGCAGCAATAGATCTTCTAGGCAGTACACTGCACCCGCTGTGAATTATTAATATCCTAATCTAGATTCTGTTGAAGCTAGGGGAAAGATTTTCATCAACTCCAAAAGAAGTCGAATGAGGCTATGTGTTGGATCACGCTGAAGGACTGGTAAAAATTGAGTGCTGGCTTATTAGTTACTATAGTTATAAGGAGGAGGAGACCATTACTGTATATGGCTTGGTTGAAAAACGTTGACGATGATCTCTGTGTACCTCCCCCCTGCCCCTTTTGTATTTCCATTTCGCAACTCTTATCAAATTAAGCTGTCAGAAACGTCCTCGTGGTTGGCCACCCTACGCTACTGTAGGTGATAACAGATTTCAGGAGACATCAGTTGGCGTGCTTTAGTCGGGTAGATTTTCCTGAGGTTTAGGATGATGGAGCTTTGAATTTGTGTTCTGAATATCCGCACGATGCTGCTGGGCGCCGACGAGTTTTCGTGGCATTCTAGGCAAGCTCAGACCTTCCCATGGGAGGGAAAAGTCCTTCTGCACGGGGCAAAGCCATGCCCTCTGCCGCTTTCTGGGAACCTGATAAAGGTCCTTTTGTCCCCGTGAAAGCAAGATTTCTGATAACTCAGCGTACTTTGTGACAGTGGCTGCTCCAGGCTTGATATATTGAAAGGGTTTTTTTTCTGTGCCTATGGGGTAGATAACAGTCGAGAGGCAGTTGCATTCGATCAGCCTTTGAAAGCAAAAAGAGAATGCAGAGTCTATCAAAGGAAAATGAATGAACTCATGTTTTCACAAAGCTAAAAGATATTTTTCAGATTCAGCAGTTACCACCGACGGTTCAAGATGAGCCTGTGCTTCGTAAGAGGGTGTTTGCTACAGGATGCACCTGGTGTAATGTTGCTGTCTTTCCAAAGGGGGTGCAGAACACGGGGATCATGCTCCCGGGGCTGGGGACCTCAGAGGCCAGCTGACGGCAGAGCGGAGCTGGGCCATCACAGGTGATAAAGCAGTTGCCATGATGGGAAAAAATATTATCCCACTTTCTGGAAAGGTTACATGCGCTTGGATTATTTTTTTTTTCCTTCCTTTTTTTGTGAACCGCTAATCATAAATTTCTAAATTTTCTAATTTGTTACCAGCTAGTCTCTAAATTGTTAACTAAAGGTTACCTTATATTGCCTGGTGAGGTGCGTTAGTCAAAGAGAGCGGAGGGAAGCTTGCATTGGCACGCTTGTAATGGGAAAGAGCCCACGCAACCCGCACACATGCAATTTATTATTTTTTTTTTTTTAACGTCAAAACCTGAAGGGGAAGTATAGGATGCTGAACTTCTTACCGCTTTTGAGATTTGCTAAACAATTGTGAAGTTTGTGGTTTCCCTCTAAGAGAGCGTGGGTTTAGCGAAAAGAGCAGCACCTGTATTTAACCTGGTAGGTGTGCAGTTAGTAACCGAAGCACAAAACCGAGTAAGCAAATACTTCCTGGTCTGGGCTTATTAGATAATTTTCAGCTTGTCATTAACTCAGTCGAGCCAAACTGATATCTGCTGCATTCCTCAAGGATTTGTGCCAAATCGTATGTTTCAACCCTTAGTAATTTCAGCTGCAAGTCTATTTTAATCTTGCCTTTTTTTTTTTTAAAGGTACTCGGCGCTCCACACTGACACCCCTGGGTCCTCATTCTCCGCGGTCACTTCAGGCAAATAAGAGTTTAAAAAAAAGTGGTTTTGCCCGAAACGCGTGGTTTTTTGAAGTTCTGTCAGCAAATCCTCATATAATGGGAATGGGAAGTGTGACTGCAAGGGTACCCGCTTGCAGGTGGGATGGGAATGCGAATGCAGTTTTCGTCCCCAGGCCACCGAGGTGCCAGGCAGCAGGGAGGGGCTCCTCCGTGACCTTCGGGTCAGCGTGGCCACCTGTTGCCCTTTTTACACAAAAGCGGTGTGTGCCAGCCAGCACGAGCCAGCGCTGAGCTCTCCAGGGAGAAGCAAAGAGAGCGCAGGAGGGCAGCGAGGGGCCCTGGCAGCTCCGTCTGGTTTAAAGTGCACGAAACGCTTGCCACCAGCACGAGAACCCTCGGTGTCACACATTGTCACCACTGCTAAGAGCCTGCAGCCAGCACTGCTGTTACCACCACCAGGTACTCCAGGCACCACCGGCTGCTATTGCCCGGAGCAGAGATTGAAATCCCTCTTTCAAATCGATCTGTTGTACGATTGCCCTTTGAACATCGCTGTAATATTAAATAACTTCAAAATAGATAGAATGAATGGGGGATCGAATAGGAAAAGAAATTGGGAAGTGTTTACATATCCTGAAGTAAAATAATAATAATAAGTAATACACAATAATATATAATATACAAAATATTGTATATAATATAATATAATAAATAATATGCACTATACAATATATGATAATAAATAAAATAATAGTAAGTAAAGACTTAAGTTTGGCTTAACCAACTTCAATAATTTTTATTTAACATTAAACTTTAAGTCTGAACTTCAAATTGTTGCTCTTTTCCCCCGTCGTACTCATCTATTAATTTCTTAGCTCCTAACTCTGTTTCTCGCTTCAGCCAGGGAGAATACACATGTGCTGCCATGCTGCCTCTGCCTTGTGGGAAAAAAAGAAATTCATGATCTAAATAGTGACCTAACTGCTGGGGTGTTTTGCCTACATATCAAAATTCAGGCTTCTTTTTCAGGTCACTGAAAAATCAAAATTCAGGTCTCTTGTTTTTGAGGGTGCCATACAGTTTTGTTGGGAACAGGCCCCAGCCACTGAGCAGCAGTGATTGTGCTGGGCTGTGTTTGGTGGCAGCCAGGACTCACTAGTCCACTCTGGAGGCTCTAGTTCCTTTTCTTTAATTAATATAGTGAAGTTTGAAAGAGGCAAGGACCCCCATCCTTATTGATTCTGACAACAAAAAGACTCAGGTTTCATAAAAGTGATGAAAAAGTAGTATGGCGAGAGCCTGGTTAGGGTTTTGAGGTGCTCACGTGTTGCTCCAGGCAGAAGCTGGAGTTGCCCGGTGTTGGTCTGCTGGTGGGACGCACTTGTCTGTGTGTTCTGCAGGTACCATCATACTTCATTTTAGGGTCTCCATGTGCTTTATAGATTCCAAATTTGTGGTAGTGATTAAGAGACTCGGATCTCTTCATCTGAGTGATCTCCTAATCTGGTAGTGATTAAAGCCTCAGAAATACCTAAGAGGTGTAGTCCTATAAAATTTGTATTATCACACAGAGGTTAAACAATGTTGCAATAGGATGTGCCACTGTTTCACAGCAGGAAATATAAGGACAGAACTTATTGTAGTTACTTTTGAGATAGAGAAAGTTAGGAGTATTTTGTCTCTAGTAAAAGTTTGTTGCTGCTAGATATTTCTAGACAGAGATTTTGGAAAATCAGTTTTCTAAAGTACCGATATGTAGGTGTCCGTGACTGTTACGTAAAAATGAAGCTAAGCACTTCAAGTAATAATGTTTAATATAATTTAGCGGTTTGTTACATGAATTAGTACTCAAATACTCCTCCAGGCCCACCTCTATATAAGAAATAAGAATTTCATTACCAGGATGCATAGTAAAAGGTACCTTTCCAAAGATTAGTGCCTACCCATCACTTTCAGCAGTGTTGGATGTAGCTGGGTCTAGGAGGTCTGCATCTTAAAATATAATAAAACAAAATACAGAATAAACTTAGACCATTAAAATATCCCTGGACGTGTTCCTGAGCCCCTCCCACAAGATGAGAGGTTGCACATCGTCTCGTCCCTTCACTGAGTCACCCCGCAGTGGTAGGAGAAAGGCAGCAACCTCAAGCAGCCTCACACATGCTCGAAGGCCAGCGAGGGGAGGACAGCTTGCAAGGACAAACGTGCTCCTGTGTGGGGCAGAAGCTCCTGCATCCTGTACCAGGGAACCCTCTGCACCGGCTGGGCTGCTGTGCCACCTGAGGCGATGGAGGATGGCACTGGTGGTAGGACACGGCTGCAGCCAGGGAAGATCAGGGGTATGATACAGTGAGGTCTCCACGGTGGGTATCTGGGGTTGTGGGATGTCGTAAGCACGGCAGTGGGATGGGCTAGGGAAGCACCAGGTCAGGAGTGATGGCTTGACCGGCTCCTGCTGTTCAGGAATGGGATAGGGAAACTCCATTTCAAGGAACAACTCAGTGTCCCATCTCTAAAGCTTGCTTGGGTCCACGCGGTATGGCAAAGACCACGCTAGCTGGCAGAGAAATGGTGCCAACACTCAGTAGGTCTTTTGTATAGACAACTGGATATATGCTCAGTGGGTAATTTGATTAATGGTGGTTCCTGATAATACAGACATGGCCAAATGATGCTTATTTTCCACTTATTAACACCGTTTTACCAAGGAGAGGCATATTTAGCCTGTTTTTCATGTCTGTTTCTTCTAACTGGGAGTTTGCAGGGGAAGGTTTGTTATTCACAGGCCAGAGCCATTTGTTTTCCTGTGCAGCACAGCTCAGTGAATCACCCCATCGCAGAGCGGAGGGTGGAATTGTTTCCCAAGACAATACAGGTGATTTATGACGAAGGGCCTTGACAAGTTGTTCTTTTAATCCCTGGATTGGCATTTATCCCAAATGAAGATGTAGTTTACTGACGTACCTTGTTGTGGAATACTTCAATGGGGTGTATGTTGGCCACGCTGATCTTATCCACGTCCTACAAGCCCTTCATTAAAAACATTCCCAGGGCTCATCTTCCCCACAACGTTAACCTGTGTGCTGGCTCTAGCTCTCACCCTGTCTAAACACAGCCCCACACCGAAGTGTGAAGGAGTGTGCAACCTCAGTTTTGTAGCCAAGAAGGAGCATTAACTAAAGCCAGAGCTACTCCGGCTGCCAACCTGAGCTCTCTGCACTTAGTCCCCCTTTCGACAGAAGCCACGCACTGGAGCAGGACTTGCCACATGTGGGAATCGTAAGGTTAGGGGTTTTTTCCAGAAGCCTGTGCTTCAGCGTCTTTTTGTGCTTACATGGGTGGCTCCTGTGGATCTTCTCCCTCTGTTGAAGCCAGGCAGCCGATAATCTCCAAGGTCTGCTCACCCATCAGCTTGGGGTCGCCTCGTTGGGCGCTTGGTGGGCTAAAGCAGATGAGATGTGAGGCTGTCGTTTCAAAAGCAGAGCTCCAATTACACACACAGTTTAAGCGTTGTGACACAGGTGTCACACGAAAATGCAAATGACAGAATTGGTGTACACATTCCAGTATGCAGACGTGTTTTGTGAGAAATAAGGTTCACTGAGGCTTTTTTGAATGCTAGGCGCTAATTTAAAATCAGAGCATCAAAATCGCTACGTACAAGCTCTTTGGCTTTTGGAAAGGGTTGGGTCCTCATTAATTCTTTCTGTGTTCCCTTTCTGACCCCTGTAGGCAAACAATGAGTTGGAGGAGCCCAGATGAATCCTTGCAGTGGTGGAGGATGCTTTTTAGCTGGCAGGTTTGGGCACGTGAGCACGTTCACTTTGAGATATCCTTTAAAAGCAGATGTTCCTTGCCGTGACATCTGGCCGGTTCCCAGGGCTGAACTTGTGCTTGCGCACCAATACTCCTTGGAAATAGTCGTAAGGAGGTGTGGGTATGTGAAGAATGTGAAAACATGCTGTGCATTTGGAGGTCAGTGCTGGTGAGGGCTCTGCTGTTCGGTTTTGTGTTAAACGTGTGCTGGCGAACTAAACAGCAGCAAATAAAACGACCTACTCCTCCTGTCAGCCAGAAAAGATTGTGCTCAGGATACGTTCCAGCCGATGAGATGGTATTTTTTGACACAGACACTTTGTTTCTTAGTTGGAGTTTAAACATAACAAATATTTAACTTCTGAGCTTTCTTGCTCGGATTCTCTCTGTGCAATATTTCACTTAATATTCACTTAAGCAGACGGAACATTATTGTCGATTTATATATTTCTGCAAAATAGCTTTACACGTTGCAGCTTCTGTCCTCAAGTAGGTTTTAGAAATAAGGCATGTAAACTTTATCTTTTTTGTGTGATGCCTTTGACCCTCAAAAAGATAGGTATACAGAGGAACAGTGATGGGGGAAAATATTTTAGAAGAGGAAAAGTGAAGAAGTTGGCTTGTTCGTATTGCGCTGGCAGAAACAACCAGAAGAACATCCTCCTCCTGTTTGTGGTTTTACTCAAATAACTCTCAAATTTGAAAAGCTTTATGTTGATTGTTTGGATGAAACAAGTAGTAAACTTGCTAGTAAACTTGCACACGTGTACAGCTTGGAGGAGGAAGGGGAGGAACGCAGCCTGTGAACCAAAGTTCAGAGAAAGAAAAAGGACCGGTGGCAAATGAACTGCCTTCAGCACAATTCACTCTGTTGCTGTTTCATGCTATCGCTGTTTTATTCCAGTCCCGTGTCCTTACATGGGTACCTTGTCATTTGAGGAAATGACATTTTCGCTAGGCTGACAGAAGCAAGCTGCATCAGTTATGGCCCAGTTGTCTTCTCTTTACTGTACAATATACTGTTTCCATAGGACTCCTCGATCTCCTTCATACCTTCTGGGCTTCAAACTGGCACCCCAGGACTGTGGGAAGGGCAGTTCCTGTGCGCGGAGTGTGAAGTAAACAGAGACTTTGCCAGTTCATACAGCTGCTGGGCATCAGAGCATCCCAAACCATAAGCCATGTATTTATCTTCAAGGAGGTAGGAAGCAGGAGAAGGAGAAATATCTGATAAAAGAAGACAGTAACACAACGTGGAGGAATGGCGGGCACAGCTGAAAAATCCTTTCTGTATTTAAAAACCCCACAAAATCCTCAAAACCTCAACAAAGTAATGACATGCTTGAAAACATATATCTGCTATTTAAGTTGGCTTTCTAGTTTCGTTTCTATTTTGTCTTCTATAAAATGTATATATATCTGTATGTATGTGTAAGTATATAATGTCTCTTTTCTGGTTTGCAATAAAAGTTTTGCAAATAAGTTTTTCCTGCGCTTCTATACAGAGGATTTCATAAACACTTTATTTTTCTGACTAGATATCTCAATGTTTAGAAGACCTATATTTCATGGCACTCATTAGCTTCATGACTTCCTTACTTCTGTCTTTTTAAGTTGAAGACCTATTTAAAGTAACATAACAAGTGTGACCGAAGCACGGTTTAGGCTGGCCCTGCGCAGACCTTCATCTGCCAGTACAGCTCATTTGTGACAACAGTATGTTTGACTTTGCGTTCATTCGTGTGTAAGGAAGACAGATGACTGCGGTCTTCAGGAATACCCCCAAATGTATCTTTCTCTCTTGACCTAGGACAGAGTTTCTCACTTCTGGGAGGCTCTTACCTGTGGAATATTTGCCGTCATGCCCAACGCGATGTGTTGTGAACATTTCAGGTGAATATGCACCTGTATAGTGAGATAGAGCTGGAAAAAAATGGCACAGAAATAACCAGATTCAGTTGTCCTAAACAAACCAGTCACCTGTTGCAAGCCCGCGATATCTTATTCTAGTCTCTTCCTCACACAGTACCTTTCTGTCCCAGCTCTAGCTGTCACATAACCTCAAAGAAACTTAGGTCCCTATGTCACCACTGCCTTTCGATGTGTGGCAAGAATACCCCAGGTGACACGCAACCAGAGACATGCCATATATTCCTGCAAGAGTGGGGAGCACTGTTGTCACTGCCAGGGCCCTGGGGACATCTATAGACCTTAATGTCCCTGAGCAGCGTCACCTGGGACCCCCACCCATGCCCCTGCACAGCAGTCCAGGGGCTCCACTTAAGCTCAGGCCTGGGCCATGCCATTTCCAGCACTGTCCCCTTGTTTTTACTGGCTGGAGCCACATTGTGGGTAGCTTGTCTCCAGCCCCGTCTCCTGGATAAGTCCTAGACGTGTGTCCCAGCCTTGTCTTCAGTCCTGGTGCTGGCTCCTGCTCCTCCCCACCGGGTCTCTGCGTGGACCCCAGCCCTGACTCGTTATCTCAATTTGCCGAGAGCTGTCAGCAGAACCAGTCGGTGTCACCTACGAGTGGCCTGGGACTGCTTCTCTGGGGAGAGCATTGCCTCTTACAGAGTTGCCCTCAGCTCCTCGCTCTCTCCCCGCTCAGGAATGACCCCAATCCCCCTTCCTGGCATTTCCTATCCGGACTTACATTCCCTTTCTCAAGTGTTTGAGACAGTTACAAATGCAAACCAAACATTATTCCTTTTCCCCCTGGGAAGAGGGCTGACAAGACATAAGTAACTATGCCTGCTCCACGGACCCAGTAGCTCATGTTTTTTAATTGCAATATATGCTAGACATTTTGAAGTGCTTATTTACATAACATTTCTTTGTTTTTCTTCTCTTGAGATTCCACGCGAGTGTTAGCAGATGCAGATACAGTATGGTAGAAGGCTAGGCAGTCTGTTTTGTATAAAAATGATACACTTGGGATGGCTCTCAAATGGTACGCTTGGGATAACCCAATTCAGTAGAGTGATGTGCGTGCCCTGTAAATCAAAATAAAAAGAACACAGCTGAGAGACTTTTTTCCTGGCAGATACTTAATTTACTTTGTCAATGATAGCCAATGCATGTATATGAGAACAGCACTTCAATATCAATATTATTGGTAAAAGCAAATGTTGATGCTGAAAATTCTATAATATCCATATATTGCTGAAGTGGAAATCCTCTGTTTTGGGTAATCTGTTTACAGCACAATTTCCCTGTTAACTAAATGGTCCTGGGGAGAAGAGGGGTCCAAGAAAGCTGGTTGATTTTTTCGAGGATCACCTTGTCCTCGCTCAACAGTGGTCCATCCCCACGCGCAGGCAGTCAAGCAGAGATGATCCCTCCCCTCCACTCAGCACCAGTGAGGCCACACCTGGAGAGCTGTGTCCAGTCTGGGCCCCCCAGTACAAGACAGACACGGACATACTGGGGAGAGCTCAGTGAAGGGCCATGAATATGGTGAAGGGACTGAAGCTTTTGTCATCTGAGGAGAGCCTGAGCAAGCTGGGATTGTGCAGCCTGGAAAAGGGAAAGCTTGAGGGTAGGGGGGATCTTGTTGGTGTGTATAAATACCTATTTTTGGCGGGGGAGATGGAGGCAGACCCTTCTCAACGGTGCCTAGTGAAAGGGCAAGAGGCAACGGGCACAGACTGGAACACAGGGAGTTCCCTTTAAACAAGAAAGCCAGAATCTCCTTTTGGATCTCTTTATTTACTTATTTGGTTTATCTGATTAACTTAATGAGAGCAGATTTCCCTAGCGAAATGGGTTTAGAGCCTCTATGCCCTGCACATCGATAAAAAGAGTTGGTGACATCTCAAATATAATTTAAAATGCAAATGTGGTTGTTAAAGTGTCCTAGCCCATGCTGATCCCCAGGAGCCAGGTTCCTTAGCTCCCCTGTGTATGACAGCCCAATATTGTCATTGTAGATTTTATGTACAGCTCCTACTTCCCTCTATTCATATTTTCTATATCTGTTTTTCTAAGTAGTTTGGTTGAGACTGGGTCCCTCTCTTTTCTGATCAGCTGGAAAAAAAAAAGCCAATTTCAGAGAGTAAAGTAGTCCCTGGATGTATAATCTGGTGAGCGTCAAGTAGGAGTAGATAGGTGATACCTGGCATTAGCGAGATACCCATTTAAATATTGCTTAGCTGGGACTTTTGCAATTTTGTGTTGATGGCAGAATTCATGAAGAGGTATGTACCAGAGAGAGAGAGAGAGAGATATTTTTAGAAACCCTCTTTCCAGTGAGAGAAAATCAGTTCACTGAAATTTTTCTGGCAGAGGGCTAAAACTCATTGTTTATGGCCTTTATGGAGAAAGATGTGACAACGAAGGATTAATTAGCATAGCAGATAAAATCAGGATGAGTTTTGGTGGTTGGCAGACAGAAGCTAGATGCGTTCAGGACAAAACATGAAGTCACCGGTGCCTGAGACAGCGTATTTCTACATCACTCGATTCCTTCACCCAAAACCCTGGACATAACGCAAAAACCACTAGGCAGAGCCTGGCTGGAGCACGAAGCGTGGTGCAAGAGGAACAAGCCAGCCAAGCGGCCGATGTCTGTGCTGCCCGTGCTTTGGGGCTTTATTCGGAGTGGGTTTAGTGGTGCTGGGGGCTCCGTGCCCACCAGCAGTCAGTCCGACGCCACCCCTGGACTACGTGCTTCCATTTCCCTTCCCGAGAAAGGCGTTTATTTTGCATTTCTGGGCCCTTCCACAATCAAACCAAAGAGCGGTTGAGGGGAATATCAGCAGCTTCACAAGCGCACTCCTCCTTCCCGCTAAAAAATGATGTTAAATTTTTGTTAATTTGCTTAAAAAACCCCTCTATTTTGCAGGAAGTCTTATGTCTGGTATGTTCCACTATAAATTGAAGCAACAAGAAACAGCAGTTGCCTTCATGTAAAATAAAAGTACCTCCTATAATTTACACTACATATATATATATGAATGTGTATGGTCACATCCACACTTAAAATAACCCAAGTAACACCCACGAAGCACAGGAGACAACTAAGGCAATGCAGAATGCGCAACACAGTGGCAATTTTGAGGTATGAGTTGGTGATTTACAGGTCGAAGGGACTGATGGAAGCACGGCGGCCACCCAAACCCTGTTCCGAGCGCTGTCAGTTGTCGCCGCCGCGGCCCCAAGCGCCTCATGGGGATGCGCCTCAAACCCCCGGCTCCCTCACAAATGGTGAGGCGGTGGCGAGCAGCGGAGTGGCGGCGGGAAGCCGTGAGGCGACGGCCTGCGAGGCGAGTGGCCCTGAGGCAGGGGACCATGAGGCGACTGCCCGTGAGGCGGGGGACCATGAAGCGACGGCCCGCGAGCCGCGAAGCCGCGAGGCGAACGGCCGGGACGGGCCGCGGCCCAGGGGCGGGGAGGGAAGGGGGGCCGGGAAGGAGGGAGGGAGGGCGGGGCGTGCCGGGCCCTAGCGCCCGCCGGTCGGGAGGGCGGGCGGAGGAGGCGGGCCCGGCAGACGCACACGCCGCTCCCGCCGTGCTCGGCTTAAATAGGGCGGCGCCGGGGGGAGCCGCGCACACCAGAACTGTGGTCGTCGTTGCCGGCGGGAGGTGAGCGGGGTTCGGGGGGGGGGGGTGCTCCTCGTACCACTGCCGCCCGGGAGACGAGGGATGGGGCGGCGAGCCCGGCCGCGCTGAGGGCCGGGGGCTGTCAGGGAGGCGTCGGCCGCCGCTGAGGCGGGATGGCCCCGCCGGGGCCTGCCCTTCGCCGCGGGGCTGAGGGCGGCCTAAGCGCCCGCTGTCACCTGCGGTGAGGGGCGTCGGGGTGGAGCGGCCGCCGGTCCCCTCAGAGATCCGGCCTTCCCTCCCCGCTCCGCCGCCATCCCCGGCGCTGCGGGGCATTGTCCGGGCTCCAGCGCTGCCCTCGCCCCTGGCACGGCCCGGGGCAAGCGGCTGCGGTGGTCGCCCCTGCCGGTCCCCGAGTAGCCCTCGGCGCTCCCTGGCCGCTCGGTGCTGCCTGCTAACCCGAGGGGTTTCGTGTTTGGTCATTGGAGCTTGTCTTCAAATAGGTTGTTCTTACGGGCGTGAATGCAGCACGTACTCGAAGCAGCTTGGTTTTCTATTTCTTTTTAAGCAATTGGGAGCGCGTATGGAAATGCAGTGTGAGGCAAACTGGCCTAAAATGGAAGGTTGAGCGGCTTTGACTTTGCAGGCCTCCTCTCTGCTGTTAGGTAGGGCTTGCAGTGCCTCAGCGCAGCGATTCAGCCTGCTGTACACGATGCTTTTGTTCTAGGATGCATACATTTCTCGTTCCTGTGGAACAGGAATTGCAACACTTGAAGCCTTCTGAGTTTCTAAAGGGCACATCTGTGAGCTGTCTGGGGTATTACAGGCACCCTCTTGGACCTGGTGATGCATCTAAACGTATGCCTTGCTTCGGTTAGAGTCTGATATATGATGGTCAGGTCCTGTGATAGGAAAGAGTGACATCTAAAGAGACTGCTATCCAAACCCCATGGTTCTATATCTGTACCTGGACCACAGAGCTATTCCATGTGGTGTTGGCAGATTTTTTTTTCCTCCATATTGCTTTACAGAGAACGGTGCAGTATCTCCTGAGCCTGCTCGGGGTGTTTGTATTCCCCTTTCTGCTTGGAACGTGCTCTCAAACTCACAAGCTGAGATTTTTCAGGTCAAGAGATTTGGATCAGATTTCTTGGATTAAGAAATTCTGAGTGTAAGAAGGCATTCAGTTTGCTGAAAAATACCTTTCTTTTCCTCCTGCAGCAATCGTGTTAGTAATACAAAAACTGAAATACAAAGTTCCTCATGGAACCATACTGTTACTGCCTGATTCTTTAAAGTCCAAGGATATCTAGCTTGCTTGTATTGGAATATGAAAATGTCTGAGGATGGCTGATGGGGAAAATCTAAGGCTTGTAATTACAAGTAGCTGTTGTGTGTAGCGTACTCAATTCAAGGTCTTGAGCAAATGGCCTTAGCCTATTCGGAGGACAGCATGATCATAATGAATTTAAAAGGCAGCTTCTAAATTTGGTAGATGCTGTTTTACAACTACAAATCAGCCAACATGATGTTGGAAGTAGGTCTTTGGTTCTTAAGAAGCAAACCCTCAAGTAGCCTTTTGCTTCAAGGGCAAGTACAAGGTTGATGTCGGTGGAAAAACAAAACCAGTAATTCAGAATGGAAGGAAAGACAACTTTAAAATAGTTATCTTGGTAAGTGACTCTTCTGTTTCTTCCGTAAAGTCCTTGTAGCTGACCCTCCTGCCTCATCGCTCCACTAGAAACGAGTATTGCGTGGGATTTTTTGCAGGGGAGAGAGTGGTGGGTTATACCTTCTCTGGCCTGGGTGTGTTGATCCCCAGTGGGGAGGAGTAAATGGTTTCTTCTCTCTCTTTTTGCCCTCCAAGCAAACAACACTTTGACTAATGAGAGCAATAGGAGATAGTAGTAGTTTTTTATGTTTTGTTTTTCTAAATTTTGGTAATACAGTTAATTGAAATGAGTAGACCCAGAAAGGCTAATGGCACACAATTTTTCAAGTGTGCAGCAGAGAGGGAGATAGATTCTGGCCCAAGGGGATACATTGCTTGATAAATTGGGCTTCTGGTAGTCTGAAGAATAGACTGCTAGCCATATCCTACTTCCCTGCTCTGCTAAATTGCGAGTTCAGATATGTTAAAGATTCTCACGTGTTAAATATAACTGGTGGTAACTCCCCAGAAATCCTCACAAATAGGAGGGCAGACGGTTTGTTCATCAGTATGTGGTTTTGTGTGGGAGTTCACAATGCCGTGTGGCCCGAGGAAGCACTGCTGTACGGCACTGACCTTTACAGGCAGTAGGCTGAACCCTGGCTGCAGATGGGGGGCTTGTGTTTCTGCAGGTCCCGCCTGGCTCCTGAAACAAGGACACTGGATAACACAAGGCTTCTGCTCTCTCTTGCTGCCTTTCATGTTGGGAGATATTAATCTACAGAGTAAAATATGATAGTGAAATAGTCCTTTTTGGTTAGGTTTTGAATCTCAGTCACACTGTGTAGCCTGTCCAAAACTGACTGAAAACAGCTTGCATGGTTTTATAGAGATTTAGAGGAAAATTGGGTTTTGTTTTTGTAGTCAGACCATTTAAGGCTTATAGCAGAAGTGCATCATGTCCCACTTGCAGAAAAGGCTTTCTAGCTTTTTGTATGAATTATTGTTCTTAAACTCAGAACTCTTAAGCTTTTTAGTTTGATACTGCATGTGCCTTGGTTCTGAAACTTGGCCTCTGTGGTTGGGCTGCATTAATAGCCTGGCGAGGATGGATTAGTTTCCTAGGAAAGCTGGAAGAAAATGCTTACTACTACTGAGTCAGAGGAAATACAGGGGTACTTCAGTACCTGAGGTCAAAAGGTTGCTTGGTTTGTCATACTCTTTCTTGTAATGCTGGTGTTGAGAGGTCACTCGGTGAACGGGTTGCTTCTCCTAAGTGCTTACTGATCTGTCCAGTCTCACAATGTGAAGGGTTAGTGTTTACATTCAGAAGGACAAAAAACCCCAAAAACATATCTAGTGTGATGCAATGTGGCTTAGTGTGCCTGACCCAGGTTGTCTTCTGCTAGATTTCAGGAGGCAGAAGCATGAGTAAGAAACTCATTCTTTCAGAGTCTCAGGTGAGTACTCAAAGCATGTGTTAACTTGATGTTGCATACTGGGCTTACTGAATAGTAGCCTTTTCCTGAGAGGAGTGGAATGAGTAAGTTGGCATGATTTGCTCAAGCTGTTAATGCCACAAGAAAGTTCCTGGTTTGTAGCAATTTGCTTCTGTAGGGTGGTTTTCCTCTAAACTGTATTTAGATTGAGGTTAAATTAACAGACTAGTGCCATGATCTCCTTGCAAATAGGAGTTGTAGGGATGCAATTCTAATGGATAGTAATTTAGGCTGCAAAATAGATTATTTGTAAGCATCTTCTGTGGTCTTTGAAGATGAGAAACTGACAAGACTGTTCAGTGACATGTTGTGTGTGTATAGGCATGGATTAAAGAAAACTTAAATGGATCACTGCCTCAAAAGTTTTAGTGGGAAGTGTTGGTTTTCCTTAATATACAGGGTCACCGAGTGCTGCTGGAGGACTGTAATTGCACAAAAGGCATTGAGCAGGTTCTTGTCATGTGGTTCAGCTCCTGAACTCGAATAAACTCCAGTGACCTCATTGGTGTGCACTCAGATTACTTATTGGACATCATTAACAGGCAAGAATCCAGGTGTTGTTCCATTTGATTGCAGGAGGATTGCAGCCAAATGTCTGAGGACAGGGCTGTGACTTTTCTTGTAGATGGGGACAGAGCCTTGACACATCAGCATCAGATGTGGTGCTCCTTAAAGGCTGCAGCAAGAGTTTTAACTTCAGTTGCAGTTTATGAAGTAAATCACACGTGGCCCAACTGATGGGGCTGAATCCAGCTTCCAGGATGCTTCCCTCTGGTCCTACCCTATCCCAAATGCAGGAACAGAAACTGAACCAGCAGAGGCAATCCGAACCACTGATGATGCTCTGTGGTTGCTCAGAGCCAGACTAGGGGTCTGAAGGAGCGGGGTGGGGGTGAATATTAAGGACCTGCTGGTTCCTCTCTGTACATGGGATGGATTCCTCACTAACAGCTTTTTAGTTCCTACCTCTTTACTGTTGCAGGAAAGTGCATCTGTCAGTTACTGCTGTAAAAGAGGAGGGTTTATAGCTCTGAAGCCTGGCTGGGTGATCTAGGTGATTCTGGGTAAGATGAGATAATTAGTTTTTTAATTGGGGAAGGTTGGTGGAGGAGGAGGGTGGCAGAGTAGTGGATTAGACAGTTCAGTGGTACTTGGTTTGTTTGGAAAACTCCTTTGTGGCTAGGGAGGGACTATCACATCATACATGACATGAGAGACTGCACCACAGGAGACACCTTGCTGGTGTGTTCACATCATACAAGGCTTAAACTGAGGATTCTCCTTCATAGCTAATTCTCATTCTACCTATGCTCCTTTGCTGTATCTTAGGGTGGTTATGCTTTTCTTGCTAGTTACAGTTTGGCTCTGCCACAGGTGATTGCAAGACCTCAGGCAAGTTGCTGCCTTGACTGCAGGGCAGGGGGAGAAAATCCTGGGAGGACTTGCATGCAGTGTTTGGAGTTGCATGCTTAAGGTGTAGTATTACAAGAGTTCCATACCTTTCCCCAGCTGTGCTGTCTTGTTTGCTTCTGGGAGCTAGTGGCTATGTGGTCATCCAGAGAAGAGTTGTTCTAACTGAGAATTAGCATCAGAACTAACCCAGGAAAATGGTGTTTGCTGGGTCATCTCCCTTGTGTGACTGCACAACCAGCTGAGTGCCTGGCCAGCACCAAGAATGTTGTGGGTGCATGTATCTGGGACAGGTTGGACTATCTCAAATTTAAGCTGATTGTAATGCACTCTGAGATTAGGATTATGTATTTTATTCAGACAAAAGGATTTCTCTTGTTAATAGCCAAAGCTATTTGTTGCACCCTCTTATACTTAATGAAGGAGCTTGAACATGATTCTGCAATTGCTCTTTCAAAGGATGAGTGGTGAAAGACTTAAGTAAAACAGAGAACCGTGGGAGCTGTGCAGCGTAACCTGCCTCAGTAAGAAGACAACAAACTGCAATGGCAAGTAGCTGTCAGGATAATTTAAAGGTATATGGGTGGCTGATCCCCTGTTTCAGCTTATCATAGCGAACACATCTTGGTGCCATATTCATCATGATAAGAGATGGGAAACGTGTTTCATAGCTTTCCCCTGCCTGCAAGAGGCTGTGGAAGTAACATACTTTCTTTTGCACCGTGCGGTGGACCTGCCTTTATGGCAGGCCACTGCGGCACTAGTGTGTCGCTCATCTAAATATTAGGATAGAGGGGAAGAGAGGCCATTGGTTCTTGGGGTTGTTTTCTTTGCAATACAGAAGCTGACGGCTGCTCTCCTGTTCTCTTCTGTTGCACTCGAACGATGTCTGGCTATGGATAGACAATAGGCAGGCTGCTGCCCGCTGTAAATAGCCCATTGTATGCCCAGAGTAGGAGCAGCAAAGAACGGCAGAGTCCTGCCAACTTGGGTCGTTGCCTTGAGATACTGGCTCTGCTGTAAAGAATGAGTCTTGGGTGCTGCAGGGTGTGTGTGAGCGGAGAGAGCTGCCTTTGTCTGAGCTGTACAGAGTGCCTTAACAGAATTGATACCATTGCTTTCGTGGGCTGGATTTTGGGAATTGCTGTTTCTGTGGAGCTGGCCAGGACAGGTAGCTATCTCTGAAGCAGTTTTTGCCCTGTTACTAAAACCACTTTCCCATATCTCTGTTACTGTTTCTCAAGTTGCCAACCAACCAAGGTGTATTGGTTGCATTGAGAGAACAAGTGCTTTTGACCTAGAATGTTACCCATTCTGCTCTAAGTTTTTTTGCTACGTGTAGCAACCTGAGTATCACAAACTGGTACCTCTCTTGTCTGGGATCTTCTTCCTTTGGGTCTCTAGCTGTAACTTCCAATCATTTGCTATGTCCTGTCTCACACTGGGACTGAGTTTGAGTCTGTTCCTTGTGGTCTAGATCCTGTCTGGATGAGAGGCCATTGCAGGACCTGAGTTTGTGAAGAGAGTGTGGCTATTTTTGCTCGTCTTGAGCGAGTGGACTTAGCTGGGTCCTTCCTTGAGGAAAAGGACTGAAAGCCAGACTCTGGCTCTGCTGGGAGGATCTCTTTCTCAGTCTAAAGGCTCTAAACTGCCCTCCTGGGTCACAGTAAAGACCCTGGATGTCTGATGTGATTGGAGCATGGGCTGAGTAAATATTGAGGTGGATCAAAGACGGCTGGGAGGTATTGAAGCCCCCTTTCTTAATGGGGCATATTTGTATGCATTTGTTAAGAATGTGAATTTATTCTCCCTGTTGCATCTGGCTTTGTCTTAAATACAGAAAGCAAGAATTGATAGGACTTAGCAGATAGTGTTAAAGCTAGGAATTGCTTAGTCTTGTGGAAAACTCTGTCCTAGCCTTGGGTTTTTGTGCTGATGAGGCGGAAGGTGTAATAAAAAAAAAGTCATCCCTCAATATAAACCTAAGCAATAAAATGTATCATTACGTAACTGACAGCTTGCAGTATAACTGCTCAAGAAAGGTTTTATGTTACGGGCTTCTCTACAAAAAAAAAAACTGGTCAAGGAAATGAAAAGTAGTGGTGTGCATCTCTTTTCACCTAGGCTGAAATCATAGCAGCTCCTTGACTACAATGGGACTTGTGAATGAAATGATCATGTTTACTTCAGCTCTTGTTAGCTGTAATGGCACCACAGCCTTTTGGAAGAGTAACTCTCTAATTACGTTGCATTCCTAAGTCATATAGTGTGTGTGTGGGGCACATCATGACTAATGCAGAGAGGAAAGCAAGTATCTGTTGTTTTAAGTCAAAGGTGCTTATTGTAGGGCTTGAGGAGGAAAGAGCTGAGCTTGCTCTTAACCCTTAGGTACATCATAGTCCCCTTCTTCTTGTTTCATAACAGGGTGTCTCTAATATGCCCAAAACTTACTTGTAAGATAAGACTTCCTTGTTGGAATGACTTCTTAGTCTTACTGTTCATCTGTGTATATTAAAACTTATGAGGTAGTTTTCATGCCTGCAATGCTAATGAGCATGATTTGATGCATAAAAAGCAACAGCATGGTAATTCTAACTATTAAGTCAGTAATTGTGTTTTTGTTATTTTTTTTTTATGTCGAGGGAAGATGGAGAGATTCCTTGTTAGTATATTCAGTTCTTCTCCACCTTCCATTACCACAGCCTGATGTGTTGTGGATTTTGAGTACAGTCTGCTGTGTATCACAGTGCAAATAACCAAAAGGCATTTCTGTAGTGGCCCTGCACTGCCTATCTAGGTGAGGGACTCCTGTCCCCTGAGGCTATACCATAAAAGCAAAGAAAAGGGGGGAGGATGGACAGTGCCTGCAGGCTGGGAAGCTCTTGGTGGGTCCAGGACCCTTCCAGAGATGGAACTTGATTCCATCTGTGACCTTACTTCAGCCTATCCTTCTGCTAAAGTTGTGAAACCATGGGCCCTTTGAACTATTTTTGTGGCACTTTTTTTTTTGCTGTTTCTAGCAAATCATTGTCCAAATACTGGTTAGACTTTTTATGAACTAGACAGCTTCTCTCCTGCCTGGTTGAATAACTGATTGCAGCAGCAAAGATTTCAAGGGCAGACTGTAAACTAGAGATTTTTCCTATAGAAATATGAAATATCAGCCTGGTATGGTTGGCTTTAAAACTCATAAGCATATCATTCTGCCTGTTTGGATTTCAGCGTCTCCTACGCTGCCATCCTGCAGCAGTGTATTGTTATACAGTGTATTGTAGCTATTTAAACACACATTCTGACGTTCTTCATTGTTTTAATTCTATTGTCCATCGGAAGAGGCTGGACCTAAATTATCTGACTAAATACAATCTGACTAAATCCTGCTTTCCTTCAAGCAAGCAGGAAAGCGCGTCGCTTCCCGACATCTGTCCCTGGGTGACAGGCAGGGGTGAGCGCTGCTGCCAGCCGGGCAGGCGGGAGCCCTTCGGCAGGCAGTGGGGTGACCGGGGGCCCGTTGCCATTGGCCCCGGGCAGGCTGGCTGCCTGCTGCTTACCTCTCACCTACTGGGCAGGAGCTGGGGGGTTTGGCATGTGACAAACGTCCCGGGAGACCTTGGCTGTAGAGGAGAGCACCAGCTGAGCTGACTGCCATCCCTTTTTTTTTTCCATGGCTGGTTCTTGCTGTGGAATATCCATGTCGGGGAGCGGCTTCTTTCGGCTCTTCCTTCTGTGCGAACGTGACAAATCAAATGTGCTTCCTGTGCTTGATTATACTGTTGCCCTGGGCCTCCTTAGATGCTGCTTGAGTCTGCCTCGTGACCAGAGATAAATTGCTGGTATGGTGCTGGGAGAAATAGGAAGCTTGCTAGCATAGAGGAGCTATGGGAGGATATCAGCTGCAAAGGCAGCTTGCTGTAGTGAGCTTTCTGTGCACGATTGAAAAGAGAGAGTGAGTTTATTTAATAGACCTAAGAGATGAAAAATCCTGCTAGGCTGCTGTAGGATTAGGATGCTCTCTCTTAGGTTAATGCAGGCAAGTTAACATCTTATACCCCTGCCCTCCCTCTCCTTGACTTCCCTGTTTGCCATTTACTGATTGAACAGTCTTACAGTACAGCTACCGTAGAAGTAAATGTTTAGGATTTGTGAAATGTTGTCCTTAAATATTTTGCCTTTTTTCTAAAATGCAAGGTCTGTTAAAAGCCATATTAAAACTCTGCAGAAATTGCCTCCTGTCAGCCCCACCTGTTTTTCTAGAGTATGAACCAGTAATTGTATGCTTGCTTAATTGCAGCACAGAAGTCTAAAGGTATTGCCTCTACCTGCCTGCTGGCGGATCAAATTATTTTGATAGTGGGAAGCTAGCAGGACAAAGTATACATCGCTCTCCTACAACAACAGTGAATTGAAAGGCGATTTCAAATCTTTGTGTGTAACTTTCTTTCATATCAACAGATTCCAGCCTCGGGACAACCGCACTGAACTGCAATGCAAGCACATGAGTTGTTTAGATACCTACGAATGCCAGAACTTGGGGATGTCAGACAGTATGTACGCACCCTTCCAACAAATACGCTGATGGGCTTCGGTGCTTTTGCAGCTCTCACGACCTACTGGTATGCAACAAGACCGAAAGCATTAAAACCACCATGTGATTTAGCAATGCAATCTGTGGAAGTAGAGGTAAGTGTCACTTGATGGATGTTGTCATTTGAGAGATACCAAATGCTGATTTACATAAGACCGTTTCCAAACTTGTAGTGTGGGGGGAACACACTTCAGGGCATGTTTGTTTTTTCTGAAATATGGCTTGCACTCAGGTTTTTTAGCTTTTTGAATGGAAAAAACACTGAGGGTTGATGTCAGTGGTAATAACTAGCATGGGAGAAAAAGTCTTTGTGCTGAGAAAACTGAGCTTCTGATCTGACTGGTGGGAGGAGACTTGTGACTGTTAGAATTGGCACAGTGCAGTTTTCAATTCCTGGCCACGTGTTTGGGTGTTGACCTATTAAATTAGGTCTTGGGGTCAGAGTGTGTATACTGATTGCGTTAATTTTCTGTTATAATAATTAGTTTATAATAGCTGACAGATGAGACTATATATTGGGTTACAAGCCTGAAGAGGGTACTAACTGTCCTCAAATGATCTGTGGAAAGATATATTAGTCCTGCCAAGAGATCCCAGCAATAGAGTAAGTTGAAATTAAAGCAGTTGCCTGCTAAACTCTGGATATTCTAGGTTAGCTTTTGTTTTGTGCTTTTTAGAAACAGACAGAGTTGCTGTTAGGTGTTTTTTTGTTTTAAATAGCAAAGTCAAATATGGAAAGTCTGACTGGGAGCTACTGTTGCTTAGAAGCAAATATAGACAACTGATTACATGGCTGGGGTTTCCTGAGCAGCAGTTATATCAATTCCCTTGTTCACTACAGAGTAAAAATTTTACTGCTTGTTTAATTCTTTCAAGAGTGCCTGTGTATTTCTTCAGGGTACACAAGGTGTTTTCTTCTTGGGAAAGAAGGATACAGCTTTGAAAAGTTGTGATCTTCAAGGGAGATAATTACAAAATGTAGGACTGTAAGGCTGACAGTTTCTTGCATTACTCTTGATAGTCAAGAAATACCACTATAGATATTCTTGTATATATACTTGCAACTGAAGTCTCCCTTTAGAGCACATTTGTCTGTGTGAATAGACTGCATCTAGTTGTCCTACATCAAATGCAATTAATGTGACTTCTCATTGTGCTGAAGAGTAGATGTGACTACAAACTCGTGTAAACAAATGTGGCAGAGCAGTTTGAAACTTACAGTAGGTAGACTTTCATGAACTGTAGCAAAGCAAAATCCTGTCATAGTCTCAAATCAGGCACTTTGCAATGTCTCATGCTATTGAAATTGAAGAATGAAGCATTAGCTGGCCCCTCCATTCAAAAGTTTATTTAGTACCATTTATTTCCTAATCTTCTTTCCAGTATAGTATACAGTAAGCTGACATGTGTTACTACAGCAAGTAATGGTCTGCTATTAGACGTACACAAAGGGGAAACAAAAATGTGCTCTGGCAATGTGATAATTGCCAAAAATGTCTCCTTTCAAGGAACATGTGTAGAATAAGGATCTAGAGGTCAGATCTTGCCTCTCTTGGTGAGCTTTCGCAATCCTGACAGCAGTTGCTTGGACAGTGGGTGGAACAGTCTCGTAGAGTAGCAGAGTTTGGTGGCTGGAGTAAACTCGCAGTGAAAGCTTTCCAGCTGTGGAGCGCCTCACCAGTCAGTATAGACTTCAGCAGATTTGTGGGGCTTTGCATTGGAAGATGGTAAAACAGGGGCTCTTAACTGGCTACAAAAATCAGTGACAAATACTTATTTGCTTGAGACTCTTGACAAGCAGTCTTACTTCACTGCCTTTACCTCTTCAGGTGAAATTGCTCATCACTGCTGGATTCTGTGACTGAAATCGTTGTTTGGTAGTATGAGTCTTCACTAAACTACTTAATGCATCATTGATCTATATTGTGCTAATTAACATCAGTTCTCTGATCAGAGCAAGATAGGTATAACAGCATTATTTTTCATTGCCTCTTCAGAAAATACATTTTAATAGGAAGTCTGAACAGTAGTAAAACTTAAATGAAAAACAGATGAGTGTTAGCATGCTGTGGTGATAAAAGCGCTCAAACCTTAAGAACATGTTAAAATGAGCAAGATCTATCCAGTTTTGCTTATTGACAGTTCAGATGATTGACAGCCCTTGATGCAATGTTATAAACTGTATTAAAGTGTAATCAAATGAGAGTGTATGTTTTGCAGCAAGTTTCAAGTGTCTGTTAGAATTGGTTCTTTTATAACAGTAACAAGAATGTAATACAGTGCTTGGGATCCAGTTTCTCACTACATGTAGAATTTCTTATTCCATTCTCTTATACGTGTGTTAAGATGTATTGTCACTTCCACAGAAGAAAAACATCAAATACTACTCTCAAATTATGTCTTAACGTTTTTTCTGGCTAAGCAATACAATATTAAAAGGTCTAGGGAGTAAGAAATGTGCTGCAAAAAAGATGTGGCAGAAGGCAGGCAATTCCTCTTTACTGTTTTAATATCTGATCTACCTATTCATTAATGATAATAAGTTTGAACTATAAATAAGCTCCTGCTTAATTCTTACTTGTGACTTATTTCCTTGGCCTCTAACAAAGTTAAAAGAAGTCAGTGACTGGAGTAGGGTTTCTACATGTTCTGGTAATAATTTTTCATAACTTTATATGAGAGGAGAAAGATCATGTTTACTGCTGTTCCAGGTCACTTCCCATCTCTGGAAAGCTTTGATTTGGTAGGCTAGCACTCAGTGACCCATTTTAATCATCACTGAGTGAGCATAAAGATTGCATGCTTAGTCGAATATTGGTACAAAGAGTTACTTAAAGTATCAGCTCTTCTAGAGTAGATGCTGTAATTAAAAGATGTGGAGTATCATCTTTAAGTATGCGTACTACAGTTACAGTTTACTAAAAGAAACCCTCTTGTCTTCAAAGCTCCCAGCCTCTCTTCAGGGGAGACTTCTCAGAGATATAGGTGAAAATCTTTCAGGATCCACTTGAATCCATTGTCTGTAGGAGGGGAGACAAGGCTAATGAAAAGTAATTCTAAGTAAAGTCTGACTAGTGTGAGACTGCGTTGCTGAGACTCATGCTATACTCTATCATGTGCCGTACTGTTAAGAATTTCAGTGCTATGGTAATGGCAGAAGTAGAGCATCAGTCCTGTGTTTTGCAAAGCTTGTGCACCCTTAATGTCTGTAATTGTAGGCGCATCTGGATCTGTCTGCTTGTAGATTCCGCTTTCTGTTGGTGATTGCTAACTCAACAACTTCGCTTATTGATTTGAGTGCAGGTGTATGGCTGTCAAATACATTAAATCTTGGTTTAAGAACCCAAATACTTCTGTCTGGCTCAATTTCTGCTAAAGCATGTAGAAAGATAGCATGTAAATAAACAGTAGGATGTCAGTATTTTCTAGTAGTAAAGAGTTTGGATCTGTGGCATTTTTCTTCCTTTAAGAAAAGACATTCAAATATGGAGAGAGGTATTCAACTCATGAAAACTTTAAAACCCCCTTGCGTTTTCCTGATACATTACCAGAACTCTAGCTTGCCTTGTCTCTCAAGAATCACTTGATTAGACATGTGCTTGCCTCCCTACTAAGTGATCAGTTTCAGCTGTTGTGTGCTTACCTAGGCATCAGCATGCTTAAAATGATATGGCTGCTTTGAAAACTCCAATAGTTTTTATACTTCTTGCTGCTCACAATATGCGTGCTGGTGACCTAAGTGCCACTTGCTTGTGTACTTTCCCTCTCAGGAAAATGGAAATTGGGTCTCCCGCCTCTGAGGCGTGGTGGAGCCAACAGAGCGTTTTGACATTACTGCTAATCCTAAGCAGCCTGTGTCAACAAGAAGCAAACCCAGGGCTTGAACAAGAGTGGCTACCTTGTTATGTGACCCAAATAGGCACTGATAGAGTAAGATATGCCTCTGTTGTAGAATAAATCTGTTTCCCTCAGCTCCTGCTATTCTGAACCAATGCCAAGGCTTTTCTTAATGTCCAGCTCTTGCTGTGTAATGGGTCAATTCCCTGCAACTCCCTGAGCTCCTGCATGGGCTGCTTTGCTTGAGTAACCAGAGGCTGTTCTCACGTTAATGAGATTTTATTGCCTGGCTCCTTAAGAACATGGGTAAAACTGACAGCCCTTTTGAGTGCTTACCTTTGTACCAGACAGATCTGTTAGATCCCATTAGAATAATTTCTGTGAAACCAACCAAACTTTCCATTCCTCAGATTCAAATGTTTGGTGGTTGTAATGAATGGGAGCATAAGTAAGGTCTAAATGATCTTCAGCATATCCAGGTGTATTTTACTGCATCTCTGAAGACTAACATTGAACTCCTGATGGCCTTCACACACAGAGCTGGGTGTTTTTCAGCAAAACTCTTATTCTAGGGCTGTCGAAAATTGAATTAATTTCACTTTACTTTGGGGAAAAGAATGAAGTAAGCTGAACCACAAGTTGGTTATGTTTCCCTTTACTGAAAGATCATGAGAATTAATGGCATCTCTTCAACAGTAGTTTTACAGAGCTGCTGTTTTTTTTTTTTTCACAAGGTGGGTGCAGTTAGTCTTGTATCTGAGCAGCGTGCGGTCTGTCTAAGTCTCTCAAATTTGGTAGAGTGCCTCAGGCCCTGCAAAAACGGCTTTTGTGTTGCTGAGTAATAGGGTGTGTAAATAAAACGGTGGTAGCTCAGATGAGGAGAAAACAAATATTTCTTGGCTTTGCCCAGGAATGGCGTAGGATATGGTATTTCATCTGACAGGGGAATTGTAGCACATCAAACATGGTACTGATACATTGTACTTGTAACTACAGTCACAGGTAATGCCAACAAACTACAGTATGTGACCTTCCTCAGGTTAGCTCCAGAAGCGGTAAAACTGGGGAAAAATCTAGAAGCTGACCTTGGATAATCAAGATCTGTGAAACCAGTGCAATAAAGCAAGTAGTCTTGCTCTTCGTTCCAGGCAGAGACATGCATTATCGAACTCTTCACTTCCTGTAGAGTAGATGTTGGTCTGAGTGCAAGTATGTTCTTGAATTTCTAATGTTCTGAATTTTTAGAGGTAAGCCAGTCATTAATTTGTTCTGGGTCATGTTCACAGTGTACATCTCTGCTTACTGTCAAAGGAGTGGCAAGCACTGCATTACGCATAGTGTTTTGCTAAAACAAGTTAGACTTGTTTTGGTGTTAAAATATTTCTTCTGTGCCTTTAATGTGTTAACTCCTTTCTGTGGACATGGGCAATATGACATCTTCTGCAGATAAACCTGTGTTTATCTAGCTTAAACATGAACAGGTGCTCTCTGGTCTTCCAGGGGACTTTGAAAACAGGAAAATAAACCAATGGCCGGGAATAGCCTATGATTGCATGAGAATAGGTTTTTTGACACTGTAGATGATGGCACAATTGAGGCTTAGATTTAGTTAGTCCAGGATTTGAGTTTGTGAAAGAGCCAAGAGTTGACTACAACCACTGATGGAGACAGAATCTTCTGCATTGTTTACTCAAGACCCTCTGTTTAACCAGCTGGGCTCTTCCTGCTAAGAACTTGCTTGTAGGTGTCTGTCATAGCAGGACTAATAAATGTGGCCCAATAGTGCTTGTATAACTGCAATTTGTGAAATGAGACTGATATCAAATGAGATTGTTTAATTAATCGCTCTAAAAAAGGCTATGTTAAAACTATGAATTATTGAACTTTTGTATGGACTTCCAATTGTAGCCTATGTAATGCTCACCTGCTGAAAAACGGTGATTTTAACCCTCAAGGTAATATTGTCTTGACTGCCTCTAACTAGATCAGGAGGAAACCTGTTTTGTAAGATGGAACTCTAAATTGGATTAAAGACTAAATTTCTATCTGGTACAGAGTATTTTACTTATGAGAACGCTTGTTTTAGGGTGTTGTTGACCACCCTTAAAATCATTTAGGTTTTGAAACCACAGTTTGAAGCATGATTATGTTTTTGTAATCTTAATTAGAAAAGTAGATTAGGATCTCGGCATTAATATTGTATCCAGAGAGCTCGGAGGCTGGAGTGATTTAGAAAGCTTGATGGAATTAATTATGCTATATACTGCAATAACAGAGTAAAACACTTTTTAAGAAAAACCCGGTGTCTAGTAAGGAATATCAACGGCATTTTGTGGTTCTCACTTGTTCTGCGTTATCATAGGTAGCTGAGGAATAAGATTTTTTTTTTTTCCTGTCAGGTTTTTAGTAATGCAGGGAGCAGCCTGACTCTTTAAACAATATCCTGTGAGATGCTGCAGATCTCTCCCCTGGTGGTGAACAGAATTGAAGTTCTCTCAAGCAGAATTTGCCAAGGCTCCTAACAAAACTTAATGGATGAGATGTTTTTATTCCTTCAGGAAATTCCTGTTCGTTTATAACCAACAAGTGTGTCTAACCTTCCTAATTGGTTTTCTTAGGGTAGTGAGCATGCTAGAAGGTCCTCTCTTCTTAAGAGTGATGAACTGTTAATTTACTACTACGATGATGTCAGAACAGCTTATGACGTCTTCCAAAGGGGCGTGCAAGTATCAAGTAAGTTTAAAATCACAGATAACTCTTTTCAACAATATGTCAAGAACTAAAGGTCTGGGCTTATCTGAAATGCAGTTGGGAACAGGGCACATCTACCTAGCAATATGGTGAATGTATCGGATGTGGGCTTTCTTGAAGGAAATTTAACTGTGACCTCTTGCGAAGCAGTTGTGTGAATAAAGTCAGCGCTCTGCTCCTTAGCCTAAACCAATCTTGCTGCTTCTGTGTCCTTCCCCAGCTTCCCCCCCTGCCCACAAACCCCTAAAAAAAAAGTTTGTCTTCTGAAGGTGTCTGCAAAGAATCTAGAGGCTTAACACTGAGAGCGTAGTCAGTGTGGTGTCAGGTCAGAGGAGCCAGGGGTAAATTTTGAGTAACTCTTGATTATCATTTTTAGATAATGGTCCATGTCTAGGTGTCAGAAAACCAAACCAGCCGTATGAGTGGATCTCCTATAAAGAGGTAAGTAGTCTCTCTAAGCTAGTGCTAGACCTGCTTTTGCTTGCTGAGACCACTGATACAACATCCAGTAATGTGATATAACAAATCTTAATTATTTATAGATGTTTTAAAAGTAGTAGCAGAATATTGCAGAAAGGTTCTAGTTCCTGTTAGAGTATCTTAATGGAACAGCATCAAATAAGTGCAAGGGGAAGAAAAGAAGAGTATCTCCTGCACCTGGGTTTATTAGTGGTTTTATTTCAGAATTTTTGAGTTCTTGCTAGCTTTTAGCATCTTGTTGCTGAATTGTGTAGAACTTGGACACTGCCTCTGAAGGGCTGCAGCTTTGAAGTGGTATCTGGGGACTCAGGCTGCTACTGCTTGCTTGTGAGAGGCTCATTTTATGCTAGGAAAAGTCCTATCTACAGATGTTACTTGTGCTTCTTGACAATGTGTCTCCGTAGTGCTGAATGGTGGTTGCACAGGGTGTTAAGATACGCTTCTAACTAGTAGCGTGCTCCTTCATGATTGCTAAAAATATCTTTATGCAAATCTTCTAACAGCTGTGCATTTTTAGGTTGTTCCTGATTTAATCAGTTATTGTCTTCAAATTTGCATAAAGCTTGCCTATTGCATACTGCTAAGGTCATTAAAGGCCTTTTGTATGTAGCAGACCTCACTTTTCCCAAGGTCATTTTGCTGGGCGCTTGTTAGGTGTGACCTCTCTTTAATAAAGCTTTTCTGTTTGAGTCATGTGACTAACACGGATTCAGGTCATGTGCTATATGGAAAGAATTTAGAAAATTGCCTTCCCAAGCTTTGTTTATAGAACTAGATGGGTTTTGCCTCCTTTTCCCCTGCTTTTTGAAGGGAGAAATGCTATTCCCTTAGGCACTGAATGAAGCAGATGGATGGCATATGTAGTGCTTGTGATTGAGCAGAAATATAATGCTGAATCACTCCAGGGTCACTTCTGGGGTTTGATACAGACACACAGAAAAGGCTGTTTTGTTGTATGTGAGCTTAACATTTAAACTTACACTTAACACTTTGAAGTCCAACTGGATTAAGTGTCTCTTCTGATGTATACTGAGTGCAAGTGTAGTATCTACAATCAGTGCAGTGTAATGACACAGCAGTGTTTAGGTTATCAAAGTCACAGAGGACATCCAAAATAGCTTAGAGAACTTCTGTCTACTTCGTACCACTTATTTGCCTTCTTTTTGTGAGACTTAAGGTAAAATAATGTTAAGGAGTGTATACTGATGAGTTTGCTCTCAATTTTTTTGTCTTTTTTTTTTTGCCCCTCCAGGTTTCAGACAGAGCTGAATGCGTGGGCTCTGCATTACTCCACCGAGGCTTCAAACCGTCTCATGTTCAATATATAGGAATCTTTTCACAAAACAGACCTGAGGTAACTTAATTGACAGTGTGTGTATTGGTGGTTGAGCTGTTACTGAAGTGGCCCCCTCTTAATATCTGTTGTTGCTTTTTGATAGTGTAGTGAACATCCCCACTAAGAGTCGATTTGGCATTGGGGGGAAAAGGCTAAAGACTGACGTTGTAGACCCACGAGGCATCTTCATATAAGAAACAAAACTGATAATTGATACAACTGTTAGTCTCTTATACCCTTTTGGCTTTTTTAAACTCCCAGAGCTGAATGCAGAACTCAACTCATTCTCTTCTGCTCTTTCCAGTTTACAGAGGAGGGCTGTTTAATGGGAAGCTAATGCAGTACTTAGAGAATGTAATCACCATTTTCTTTTTCTTAAAAAAGTGGTGTTGAAGTATGAGGTAATTGAAAGTGTCTGGAAGTCATAAGGAGGCTTTTAAACCCTTCAAAACCCAAAGAAGCACTTAGTGATTAAATATTTGGACAAATAGAAGATGGCTCAAGGTGATAGCTCTATCTCTGCTAGAGGCCCTGGGCACAAAGATTCTGGGAGGGAGAACTGCTGATGAAGGCAAAAATTGAAAACTAATTGCAGTTTAATAAAGGGGCAGAAAGATTAAAAGTGACATAATTAAAGAAGATCACCTGACAAAGCAAAATGATGTTACAAACCTGAGGCAACCATAGGGATATTTCGATTGATTAGCTAGTCTCTCCTTTTTAACCGTGAAGTGGTTCTAGATTGCTGTTTCTAAACAATATGAAATATCCAGTAAATATTTATTCTCTAGACTTGTTTATTAAATTTATTTAATAGGACTGAATTTCTCTAACCTATGTTTATGTCCTTAGTAGCTTGAGCTGGTACTTGCTTCATTAAGCTAGTTCAATCCAAACCTGTATTAAGACAGGAGACTGGCTCTTAAGTTTTGTCAAGAATATGCTGTCCCTCTTGATTAAATGCACCCAGCTGGATGCCATTATCTAGAGCCATCTACAGTGTTGACAGGGTTGGAAGCTGAATCAGTGTCTTGGTTGTGCTGGACAACTGCTTGCTCTTGGATCTCTTCTGATTTCAGTTTGTCACAGAGCTCTCCCTGCTGCCATTAAAATGCAAGCTGTGTGACAAGTGACCTTGATCCCCTTCCTCCCCTCCCAGCTTACACCACAAAACCAACCCTAACTCTAGCCTAGTACAGGTGAAGGAAAACACTTTTTTTCCAGACTCTGAAATCTGCAGTAGTTTGCTGCTTGGATTTTCCTGCTGGAATTCTGGGTCTAACAGTTATGGTTTTATTTCTGTAATAAAAAAGGCTGGGATGGCTCTAACCAGGAAGCTGTTAAATGACATCGTGTTGCAGACTCTTCAGTTCATTCTCCTGTGCTTATAACATTATGAACTGGAAGTAAAAAAGGAGCCATGTGTTAGCGTTGTGCCTGTTTGAACTGTTTGTCTATAGACCTTTGAGTGCAAACTCTCTGACTGCTGGGTGGGTGGATTTTCTGAAGGAGAGCAACGGTAGTGCGTTCTGCTCTTGGATCACAGAGACAAAATGTGCTTGAGTTGCATTGCTCCAGCCAGCAGGCTTTGAGTTGGGTCTGGAATGAGCTGAAAAGACTTGTTTAAACCAACAATTTTAAATCTGGGATTTTCCCTGCTGAAACACACTGGATGGGTGTTGTGACATCCCCAATATAATCGCTAATCCAGACAGGAGATTATTTGAAGGGTGGTTTTTTTTTTTGTGTGAAGTGATTCACATTTGTCAGTTCAGGGAACAACTGCTGGGGAAATCCCCTAACGGGGAAAATCCTAGCATGTTACTTGCTTAAATGTTCACTAAAAAAAACCCAAAACCAAACTTGGATTTATAAATAAAAATATTACTTTCTCTTTGAGTAACTGGGAAACAGATGATCTCTTCTGCAAGCAAGGAAGTTGTGTTTTAGATTGAGAAAACAGGACAGTGAAATATACAGTGTCCCTTAATAGAAAATCGGAGCCATGTCAGAAAACAAACTAAAACTTTCAGACTGCTGTCTGTATTCAGTACTAGTTGTTTGCTCGGGCTTTGAGAGAGAACTCAAGTGTCAAGGTTTGGTATTTGTATGTTCTTAACTTAGAAGCTAAAATGGAAGAAAAATGTCTCGGTAGTTCAGAAAATAGAGATGCTGGTGGCTGTATTGAGAATGACAGGGTGCAAGAGTTGTTGGAGGCTGCAACAGGAAGCTTTTATTGCTGTGTGCAGCTTCTGCTGTAGTAGACCCCAACCCTATTAAAACAACTCCTAAACTTCAGGCTGCTGAAGAGCAATACAGCGTCCCCCTTGTTCCATGTACATGTGGAAGCTCTCTAGGAAGAAATATTCGGTGGACCCTTTCATGGCTGCTATAGGTGTGCCTGCTTAGACTCATCAGTATGTCTAATGTCTGCATGAATGTCAAGTTACCTGGCCTTGCACTAGTTTTATAAGAAGTCTTTTTAGACAAGAGGTGTACAACTTGGCTTATTGCGTAAATGGTCTCCAAAAATTCCCTGTATTTAAGGCTGTCTCAATCGGTAGAGAACTTACTTTAGGAGACTTGCCCATAATAAACAGTGTGTAAAACTGAGATTTAGCAACTTTGTTAACATAGCCTCTATGTTAGATATGTGGCATAACCAGCTGAATGGTCTTTAAACTTGTCATCGTTCGGGGGTGAGGTAACTGGCTACTGTCCTGCAAAAACACTGGAAAGTGTGACAAAGTTTGGGGGTGGGGAAGGGAAACAAGCACCCTTGTTAATGCAATGCTTGTTGAATTGTAAGTTCTGATAACTTTTAAAGATGCATGTTGTTTTGTTCCTGTAACTGGCACTGACTAAAGGTAGAGCGTCAGAAATTTTTGCCATGCTTTGATGAGAAAAACTGAAATGTTCCAATTCCACTGGCCTCTTCGTGTGTCTGGAGGCTCCCATTTCAAGAGTCACATGCTACCCTGTATTTTGGTGTAGCTTGTTATTTAGAAACTATACCCGATAGCTACTATCTGGAAAAAGAATTGCATGACTGCTTTACCTTCGTGGTACTCTGGATGAAATCAGGCTTGCTGTAAAGCACCGCCAGCTTGCATCACGCACAATAAGGCTGCAATATCCAGTGTGTTTATAGAGTACTGCACTTGTTAGCAGGCAAATCCTTCTTATTGCAGCTTGTAGGGATGTAATTGCTTTTTTTTATAGAAGTCTTCAGATTAGATTCCTTTAAAGAATAATGATTAGTCTTGAGAAATGATGAAAAACTTTCTGGGGCTGGCTTTCCAAAGGACTTCTAGTTTAACTGTATAATGCAGAGATAAGAATACTGTGTGTATATATAAATTTAATGTGCATCAAGACATGAGCAAGTCCTTCACTGATTCATACACCATGGTAATATAGAATACTGAAGGCTTTGGCTACCTTGATAACCTAAAACCAAGAAGAAATACTGTACTCTTACTCAAAGTCTCTTTCTGTTAATAGGTAAACTAAGGAGACAGTTAACATTAACTGGTTTTTCAAAAGTACTTAGAGTTACACTTAAGGACAGAGTTGAACTTTATTGAATTGGAATCTTTCCCATAGCTCCTTGCTGTTTTTCTTTCCACAGATAAAAATGTAGTAAGTCTTCAAAGTAAACAAATGATACAAACTGCCACTTTCTTCTTTGAAAGACTTGTCCAAAGGAGCTCTGTACTATTAGCTTCCTTGTTGGAATCCAAATACGAGCCTTTCTTAGAGGTCTGTTATGATAAGCAAACACATAGTGACTTGCATCTCTTTTTGTGCAGTGGGTTATCATTGAACAGGGATGCTACGCGTTCTCCATGGTGGTGGTGCCACTCTACGATACACTGGGAACTGAAGCAATTACCTACATTGTGAACAAAGGTAGGATGCTTTCAGTAGCTCAGTGACTGAATGTACGATGGCAGAGCTGACCGAGGGCAGAACTGTAGCCTTCTTCAGAAGTCTTCCATTACCATGTTCTGAAATAAGTATGGATCTACTCTAAACTTGTCATACTGATAATGCTATTCTCTTTCATCAGCTGACTTGTCATTGGTTTTCTGTGACAAACCTGACAAGGCCCAACTTCTGCTAACCAATGTGGAAAAGGGGGAAACTCCAATGCTCAACACCATTGTTATTATGGAGTCTTTTGGCGTGGATCTTGTGGAACGTGGCAAAAAGTGTGGGGTGGAAGTCTTCAGCATGAGAGAACTAGAGGTATGCACACTTAACCTACTTTACTGCTTTCATCCCATTTACTTGTGGAAGAAGGCAGTGTCTGTTTAACAGAATTTAGGACTGAACAAAACGTGGTGGATTAGCTTCAAAATACTTAACCATCTCTTGGACTGAATTTTACACAGAAAAATATTTTAAAAAAACCAACCCAAACAAACAGAAAGAAAACGACTTGCTACTAGTATTTCACAATACTCAAAATGTAAAAGTTGTGTATGCCAAGATGACAGAATGAAAGCTTGTTAACATAGTCCAGAGCAAACATCAGATCTGAGTGTTAAGGCTTGCCCATGTGAAGCAGTAATATGATAATTATATGCTGTGACTAATACTTCAGAAATACTTGTGTCACAAAGAGCCTGAGTAGGTTTTGGTCTTGTGAAAAATGGCATCTTCCCCTTTGTGCTGAATCTACAAAATGTTTTCTGGGGGAGGAGGAAAATGGCAGCAAACTGTTCCAGGGTAAGCTTATGGTAATGCAGGGGAATGAGACTTCCAGGTTTTGGAAGTAGAAGCCATTTTTCTTAGCCACTTAGTGTTCAAGTCTGGTTTTGTTTGTAGTTTATTTTGTCTGTATAGATCTCTTATGCAAGTCTATTTCATAACTGCACTCACTATTTGGAGAACTCTGTCCCAGGATCGAATTGGACAAAGTGCATCTTTACTGTGAGATTATGAAACCAGGTTTAGCCTGGTTCCAGCTGGAGTTGGTGAAGACTTGGCTCACTGGGACTTGAATTATCTCCAAATAAGTGTGCTTGTCTTGTGCAAGTGGCAGTAACTGGTGTGAAACACTTCATTTCACTGAACTTGTTTTCACAGTAGTCTTAACTGCCATGTTAACAGGGCCACCTTCTGGTAAAGATACAAAAATGCTAGCATGTCTTTTAAAAAAGATGATTAACTGTATCATAGCTAACTAGCCTCAGCAAGACTGCCAGGTTGAAATGGGGCTAAAAACATTATGCAGAGTGACTTTGTGCTGTAGCTCACTGGCAAAGGGGTTGGGTTTAAACTTCGGGAAAAGATTGGCCCAACTGCAAGTTGGTACACTAACATCAGCTTCTTTCCTTGAGTTGAACTCCAGTTTTTGACAGAGGAAGATGCTTTCCATTGGATCTCCTAGCTACAGGAAAACAAAACCAGGGAGTGAATGTTTTCTTTAAGTTAGACATTTAGATGCTTAAGTAGTGACTTCCAGTAGTACTCTGTCATTCTTACTCAACGACACCACTTGATGTTTGGATTAATGCAGTAATAGGTGCCTCAAGAGCCTCTTGTCTAAATCTCAGAAGTTAGACAAACTTGAACACTTCTAATAGTGTTTCAGTGAGCAGGAATAAGGTTTTTTTTTTCCCTCACTTTTTTGAGAGGTCTCCCAAATATTTAGGAGCTTAGATTAGAATAGAATGACTATTTCTAGCTTTAAGTACTTGTTTTCTGGACTTGTGGCTCGAACTTATCGTTCAGGTGTGCTTCATAGGTTATGTGACCAGTTCCTCTATGTATCTCCCAGGTTTCTGATGGCTACTATCTGCACACATACTGTGGTTACTGAGAGCTGAGTAGCTGTGGGTGAATGGCTCTTTAGTAGGAAGAGATGTTTGGAGTTCTGTTCTAGGATACTGAAAGATGTGTGTTGAGATCTTAGCTGTATGTTCAGTAAATACCAGCTCTTACTCAAAACAGGCTGTAGGGAAGCACTGAGCTTCTGGTGGTACTTGAGATGCAGAGGCTTTTGTTTTGAGCTGTGTTTTCATAGTGGCGAATTTCTGCATAATGGCACTGTTTCAAAAGGGCAAACTTACAGGTAGGGGAATGTTAACTGTGTTCCTGGACAGTCCTTTGTTTTTCTTAAACCTCTTTGGGTAATCAGAGGGGTGCATCGCACTAAAGGAAGTCGAGGGCATAAAGGAATGCAGAGTGCTATTGTTGTGTACTTGGAATGTAAAGGTGAAGTTGATGTGCCAGCCCTCAAACGGTGCTTCCAAAGCTACCCTTAACAAAAGGTCCGTTTTAATTTGCATAAGCCCTTAAACTAGTATCGTTTCTAGTCTTAAATAGGCATGACAATAATAAGTCTTGATTTGAAATTTTAAAGTTCATAGATACTGAAACTTCAAAACTTTCCTCTTGATCCTTATATCCTCGGTGATAAAAGGATCTTCTTGCTATCCATTTCCTGCTGCCTAAAGAACTACGCCATCATTAATGGTCAGGCTTGAATCATCCTGAGGAGAAGAGGTTCTGTAGGAGAGAATCTTGTGCTCTCTGCTCTTCAGTAGAAAAGGAGTACAAACCACCGATGACCCTTCATGGGGAAACGGTCTTCCTTCTCACATGGTGTGGGGTGCTCACTGAGATGAATCTTGCTTCATCTGGTCAATGGCTGTCAGTGGCACATGTCTTCTGTATGAGGTTTAGGATTGACTGCCTGCTGTGGCTTGTCATAACACTGCTTAACCTTGAGCGACTTCTGGCTTACTAGCTGGAAAAAAAACCGATGAGTTCTAGATTAGTTATCACTTTTGTATTTGTAGAACATGGTAGTTATTCTATATATCTTTAAAGTGTCCTTTAAAGCCTTTGTTACTCTTCTTGTAAGTTAAAATGCCTTAACAGACAGTCTAAATAATGGAATGTTATGGTGCTTGGTAATGTTTGGCTGGTAAATTTAAAGCAACGAAGCTACATGCTCATGTCTGAACTGTCTCTCTCCCCTTTCCTTTCTGTAGGAGCTGGGAAGAGCACACAGACAAAAACCTATGGTAAGTATGAATTTAGTTAAAGTGACAATCTGAAGCTGCATAGTATTCTGTAGATCAAACTAGCAAATCTCCCTATCTTCCATAGCTCAAAAGTAACATTAGTATTTCAGTATTTTGTCCAGGAAAATCTTTTTCCTTGCTATCTTAACCATACTAATACTTTCTTAACTCTCATAGCCTCCAAAGCCAGAAGATCTAGCAGTCATCTGTTTCACCAGTGGAACGACAGGTACACCTCATTACATTATGCAGAATTTATTATCCTGTATGTGCAAAACTAATTCAGAAGCCCTCCTACTTTTTTTCAAGACTCTCCCCTGCTGCTGCATCTTTTTGGCAAGTAGTAGCTGGGGAAGTTTTATGGTAAGGCTCCCTTTGATTTTTCCCATTGATCAATAGAGTTGCAGTATTGGGGGGAGAGGTGTGTGTGGAGGTGTTACTTATTTCCAAGTCCAAAAATGTACTGAACCTGTATTTCCATTATTATAAGGGCTCTGCATCAGACTTTCGATTCTTCCATAGTCTTTTTTTATACTGTATTAGCAAAATTTGTTCCTTAGCTCTAAGCAACCTTGCTGTAAGACAAAAACAGCAGGACTGTCTAGGTGTCATTCACTTGACATTTGTGAGTTAATACCCGGCGCTGGCAGGGAGTAGAAGGGAAGAGTACAACGACAAGTTGTGCTTTTAAAGCAAGTGTGAGAATAGAAATTAGTCTGGGTTTGATAGCTGCATCTTCAGAGCCGTGTTGAATTTTGAATGAGAAGCTTATCCAAGAAACATGGCAATTTCTTAAGGATTTGCTCTCCTTATGAAACTTGAGGACTACAGCACAAACTTCCTACTTAACTGTTACCAGCCATGCTTGAAAGTGTGTTAGCAAGTTCTCTGCCTTTGTTTAATTGATCTACAAAGAAAGGTATTAATATCGATTGACTGAAATGCTACTAGATGAGTTTTGCCACTGCTCGGTGATTTAAAGGATCTAAAAATTTCACTGTTGCATCCTAATGTGCTTCTTCCTTAGGAAACCCCAAAGGAGCTATGATCACTCATCAAAACATAGTCAGCAATGCTTCAGCTTTTGTGAAAACTACAGAGGTAAACTGCAAAGGTTAATGTTACGGATTTGCATGAAGGGAAGAATCTCAGAAGTAAAACCAACATTGAAATCTCATTAACTTTGGTCTTAACATTTAGTAAGATCCAAGTGAAAATGTAACTTGACAGCGCCCTGCCTGTGCTAGGTCAAAAGTCAATATTTATTGGATTCTTTTGTCAGGGTCAAGAACCTGACAGACTTAATTTGGTTAGATTCAAGCAAAATCTTATAAAGACCCTGATGTGGATATGTATTACATTCTGCCACAGGCTTATAGGATTTGTCATTAGTGCAAGCTCTATATCGGAGCGTTGGTGTAGAGGCTAACCTTTCCCACTAAGGATGGGAGAAGCTATCATGTATTTTAATCCCCTAAAATACTTAACGCATTTGCATAAATGAGCAAGAAGCATGAGACTGTATTTTTACTTGATACAGTGTTAACTTGTTGTTTACAGTAGACTACTAAAGTTCATCGGCAGGCTAGCTAAGATGGTTCTAACATACACAGATGTAATGACAAAATAAGTACAATTATATTTTTAAAAGTGCTCTGCATGGCGAATTGTTTTTCAATTACACAGCTGGTCTCACAGTTAGATCATGTAAGGTACTCTTGATATCACCCTTATGGTAAATTGGATAAACAAACTTTCTAATCTAAGACGAAAGCGAGTATTTTTTAAATCCCTAAGGCACTGTACTTTAACTTTTTTGTTCCCCCTCCCACTGTATATAACGGAACTTTCTGTGGTTTCTCTCAGAATTTCTTCTATTCATAATCACATGAGTGATAAGTTGTAATAATCTGTTCACTGTACCCAGTTCTAAAAGACTACCATTTCTGCAGTGTGTGTTTATGTATGCTAGAAGTCATGGCTGCAATATTTTTAACAAAAGAAAGTTGATGCAGCTTCATTACAAACAAAAGTGAAGTGAGGGCCATGCTCCAGAGTTTAGACACCAGATTTCATTGTTGTGTTTAACTTAGAGAATCAATGAGAATGAAATTTCATTTTGCTAACACTTTCACTTTCAGAAAACATTTATTCCCTCCTCTGATGACATTCTGATATCATTCCTGCCCTTGGCTCATATGTTTGAGAGAATTGTTGAGGTAAGCATCCGTTTGGTGTACTGAACTACTGAGAAGCTTGCTTTTCTTACGGAATGCATGTCTCTTGAATCCCAGTGATACATGGGACGCGTATGAAAGCTGGAGGTAAGGTTCAGGAAAACAATATCCCATAAACAACATCTAGTGAGCACCAGATGATTTGTTTTCATGCTGAAATATAAACATTAACCTTAGAGCTAGGGTTAATAAGAAACTGGTTTACTAGAACATGAAACAATTCCTTAGCACACATACACTGCTTAGAAATTCCCTCTAATATAATCAGTGCGTTAAAAATCCATGCCATTCCTTAGTCTGTAAACTTTAAAAATGTATCTTACTCTGTGGCATCCTGCTTGCTTACGCAAAACTTAATTTTAAGCTGGTTAAGCTTACCATTGCTTCCAAGAAACTTCAATAAAAGGAAGGGGGTTTGCTTTAGTGGAGTACTCCTGCAGGAAATGAAAATGGTTTTTAATGCTATTTAATCACAAACTTTAAAGTTCTCCCGGATAGCTTGTTTTACCATATAGCAAAACCTGGGACTCAGTTTTTGAGGAAGGGGGGCTCGTGTTGTCTTAATACCGGCAGTCTTAATAAGGACCTCTGAGCCCATAATTAAGTGGTATGCATCACTGAAAGGATGCAGTTTCCTCAAGCTTCTTACATACAGTAGAGGCACAGATATTTAATTACCATACTTATTGAAACTGAATTAACACCTCTCCCTTATACGTATGTTGAAGGTAGTCATGTCCCAATTTATGTAGGGAAATAAACAGCCTCTGCGCCAGTGTGAAAAGACACATGGGGCCAGAAATCATCCTGTAATTGCAGTTAGGAATCCTCAGCTTTCTACCAAAAAAGATAAAAGCGTGTACATACATATGTGTCTGTACCTAAGCTCTGTTCCCAGTCTTCATAACATACATAACTGAGGTGTACAGGCGGCCGTGGGCTTTCAGCACACTCTTTCTCCTGGTAACCTGGATACCGGTTATAACTTCAGTGTCTGTTTTACTGATGCTGGTCTTGCATCTGAAGGTACAAGCTCTGTAGGTAAAAGCTCTGCTCTTCATCATGCAGTGGAAACAGGGTGGGAACTTGTGTTCTAAAGGATAAAATGAGAAGAAAGTGTTTGGCTCTCAGCACTGCTCAGCTGTTTTGAGGTCTTCACAAAGTAGGTGTTTACCTGTATATTTACATAAGGAGGTTAGGCAAGGACACCTCTGGTGGGAAGGAGAAAAGACTTATTACTGTTTGGGGTAGGTATGAACAGAGGTCTGTGAGAAATGAGCAGTCTGCCCTTGTAAAGTTCACATTTGTGGATTCTTCTTTTTTCCTTTTTTTTTGGCTTCCTAAGGAAGCTAGAGGGGCAGTGAACTTGACAGGACAAACGTGTTCCCACCTGGCAAAGGCAGTTCCTGCTCCTTCCATCTGGACTGATGCATTTGCAGCTTTAGCAGATGGTGGCAAAGCACAGGTGAAGGGGAAAAATGACACTTGAGCTCATCTTGTGTGCAGAACGTATGAGAATGGGTGGCAGGGAATGAAACAAGAGGTGTTACAGAGGAAGCAGAAGAAATAAAAACAAGTAGGTATAGAGAAACTCAGTAAGAGTAGGGATGTTATTAAAAAGAATAAATAAAACCCAAACAAAATAGGAAGGAAATGGGTGTATAGGTGTGGGGGGTGGAGCCTCTAACATAGGGAATATAGAACACAATAGGATTAAATCTGCTTTCCTTGGTGTAGGTCTTAAATGATGCAAAAATAATCAGTGGGTCTGCTAGAATCTTCCAAAGAACATCTTGATCACCCAACAAATCTGCGTGTAGCAGTCCTGTGAAACAGGAAAGAAAGTGCAAGAGAATGAAAAGGAAATAGCACAAGGCAAAAATCCCTGCTGGACCAGTACATTGCATGTGCTGTCTTTTTAGTATATAGCAGGGAACAAAGTTCTGGTGTTTTAAAATAAGCCTGATAAATATTTAAAATAGGAAAGTTCTGTTTTTCGGTCTCTTGCTACCTCTGAGTTGCTGGCACTGCCTTAGTTGACCAACTGCCCCTTTTTGCAGAGGGGTTTTTGTGCTATATCTCGTTCTGTCAAAGTCCTTGGGCTGTGTACACCAGGCATGTCTTGCGATTTGGTCTTTCCCGTCCCATCCTATAGCTGCGGAACTTGTCCAGAAGCTGACAGGATTTAAGGTGGATTCTGCACTGTCTACTCTGCGCAGGACTGTTGTACAGATACAGCTACAACGTGTTATGTTATACGTGTTGTCTTTTCAGACTTTTTTACTTTTTTCTAACAGTGTGTGGTTCTGTGCCACGGAGCTCGGATAGGATTTTTCCAAGGGGATATCAGACTACTTATGGATGACCTAAAAACGCTGCAGCCAACCGTATTTCCTGTAGTACCAAGGCTATTGAACAGAATGTTTGACAAGGTAAGTCTACAGGCATGAGTCTTGGCACCTGTGCAGGGTTTTATCAGACTGTGTGCTGAAACTGTTGTGCTCTGGGATGTTCAATGGGCACGCTAGCAAATTGGTGTATCTTCCTAAAATAGAGCTGAACGCGCTCTACAACACTGTTTGCATTAAAACACTTTCAGGCAGCAAATGCTAGTGTTGAAAAGACTGACTAGGGGACTTGGTTCTCTCTGGCTTGATTAACGACTTACTGTTTTGCTCTGAGCAAGTTATTTAAGTCCAGCCTACAACATGAACTCGAGGCTTAGCATCTGTGTGCCACGCGTTTAGCATCTGACTCATGGAGTGGAATTTGCGAACCAAGGTCAGGTGTTTGCCTATGTTTGCATGGATGCATATAAGTTTCCTTCGCAGCAGCCAGCGTGTTCTAGCAGGGAGAATTACAAACCAGCCAGTCGGGAGTGCTGGGGAGAGGGTGTGTCAGCAGCCCCACTCTCTCCTGTGCTTGCTGCTTGCCTCCTCAGGGTCATCTGAGAAGTAGATTCTTTCTTGAATTTAAGATTTTTAAGACATCTGGTGGATGACTGACTCTTCTTAGGATACAGCCAGAGGAGCTGAAGGAGAGCAAGAAGTCCTGTGACTGTTAAAGAAATGACAGACCTGTCTATGCTGTCTTAGCTAGGATACCGCTCTGATCAGGAGACTAGAGGAACAGCAAGTAGTACGAGGCTCTGTTTGGCCCCAGGAACGAATATGCAACTCTGATACGTTTGGAGGGAAGGAATTCTAAGCCCTGCCTGTAGTACTTAAAACTTACACCTTCATTTCTGCTTATGCATTCTCTACTGGAATTTGTGAAACTGAGCTAAAGCTTGGGACTCTTCTTTCACGATGTCGTCTTGCTTGTTGGCTCTGGTGCCCTGAGGCGTTCACACTTCTGTGGCACTGTTTCAACCTCACCCGGCCTTGCAGTAACCTAGCATGTGAAGCTAAGTGGGAAACTGGGGGGAGCGGGGTGGGGGGCTAATGCGGAAGAGCTGCTGGGTTAGTCTCTTTCCAAGGGAATATACTCATCTCTGGTCTGCTGCTTAGTCTGCCCTGACTTGCTGAGAACAACCAGGGGGAGCCTTTGAAAAGTAATCTAAAAAGCAAGGTTATATACACAAGTCAGACATCTCAAATATTTCTGAAGGGACTGCATCTCCTCAGAAAACCCCGTGTCTTTAGGATATGTGAGGATTATGCTTAATTTTGATCGAAGTGGAATAAAAAGTAAAACATTCGTGTTCATTCATGCTTTTTAATGAAGAAACTATACATTGAAAAAGCACCACACAGTTGGATGGGAAACAAGAATTGTGATAATCTTAGCGGACATCTCTTGAACTGAGGTAAAGAGGCCAAAATCCAAGTATTTCTTACCAGAATTAAGATGCTTTCCAATCGAAGTTGTTTAACTTATTTGGTTTTCACTGTTAAGAGTCTCTGTGCATGCTTCTGTGAGAAAGGGAATGGTAGTCTGTGAGGCTTAACAACAGATCATTTTTCTTAACAGATTTTTGGACAGGCAGATACTTCATTAAAGAGGTGGATGCTGGATTTTGCTTCCAAGAGGAAAGAAGCAGAACTCAGAAGTGGTATAGTTAGAAATAACAGTTTCTGGGATAAAGTCATCTTCCGCAAAATACAGGTATGCTTGAAAGCCTCTGAGTCTTTGTATGGTGGATACTGGAACTCTTTATTATGTCATTTATTTGCCCGTGGTTATTTTGAGAACGGAGCTCCAAATGTGCTTACTGTGTTACAGAACAGGAGTTTGACATGTGTTTTCAATACTGGAAGTGTGAAGCATCACTACATATCCTATCTACTTACTAGTTTATAGGTGTTAGTTTGCAATTGCTGAATTTCATATGAATGTTCATAACCTGGTATGGCTTTCATCGCTGATTAAAGACTACCTGGCGACTCAGAATAAAAACCAAAATTGCCTTATTGCCAACTTCATTTTTTAGTTCCCTTTTGTTCTAATAACATCCGCTAACTGTATTAGGGAGGCTTCTCTAAAACAGTCCAGTGCTTCTCTCTTACCACTTTGAAAGCAAACACTGGCCTTCTGAAGGAGGAAGGAATGCTAAATGTGACTTAGTGCCGCCTGTAGCCCCTACTGTCTCCGTGCTGTTGGTCACTAGTAAGTTATGCCTGCTATTGTATCTGGCGCTCACTTGCCATGGCCCTACCCTTGGTTGTACAATGTGCCCCTGTGGCCGCTTTTCATAGCGCTCAGGATGGATGAGAAGCTGACAGAAGGCAGTTAAAAATAGTCATTGCTGTAAGGCCATAACTTAAGCTCTAAGACCTTTGGCCAAGCGTGTGTTGCAGTGACACTGCAGCATAGTCTTTGTAGATACTGTATGTTTGAGATACTGCTTCTTCCAGCCACTTACGAGACTAAAAACACTGCGAGAAAGACAGCTAGCAATAGGAGACTAAACTTTAATCTGTAACAGTTGTGGGTGGCACTGCAGGTGAACAGTGGCTGAGGGAGGGATGGAAAAAGACTCTGGAATCTTCTCTAAAATGCTTTTGGTGTCCACAGTATCTTGTGTCTGTTGTAGGCAAGTTTGGGAGGAAAAGTGAGGCTCATGGTCACAGGAGCAGCACCTGTATCTGCAAGCGTACTGACCTTCCTGAGAACAGCTCTTGGCTGTCAGGTGAGTTTCCTGGCCTTAATCCTGAAACACAAAGATTTTAGTACCTCATTCCAGCTTCAATGTTAGAGCATTCCTTGTAGTCTGATTATATGGCTAACTCTTTCTGGCATTCTTCTTGGAGACTACAAAAGTGCTCACTCCTTTCCAGAGTTTCTCTCTGTCTCCTGAGACTTCTGTATTCGTCCCAAAGTCTTTATCATAACCGAAGTAACCTGTCTTAAGGGAAAGATTTGGGGGGGGCTGCTGTAAGCAATAATTAATGTTCTTGGATTAAGTTTACGGCACTTGCTTTGCTTACAGAGGTATTCATAAGTACTACAGAGAATCTAATTAAATGATGGTAACTGTCATGTTGTTGCTTTGAAGATGAGACTGGAGAGAATCAGATTGCGCATATTGCATTTATCTTCAGAGCCTCTTCAAAGTATATGCTATTTGAGGTAAAATGTGAATAACAATGGCACAGGATGGAACCAAATGCCTTGAAATTTCAAGGATAGAAAACACACTAAGATGTGAGGCTTCTGTGACTTCTTGAAGTTCTTCAGTAGTGTGCTGGTGTAGCAATGCATTCTGTGCAGAAAAGGATAACGTGTCTTGTATATAATAATCACAGGGCTGTGATGGGGTTTCTGTTCCTGGCTGTCTTGGATGAACCTGTCCTTAAATGAAGTCATGGCTAGTGCCACTGTTCTTAGTTTCTTCCTCTTTCTCCATCTGTTGCTTTCTGTTTTGATCTAGACAGGTGCCACACAGCATGTAAAATTGAGTGAAACTGAGCCAATAGTGGAACTGAAGGTGGAATATTAACACTTAAATCGCGTATTGTGATAAAACCCTAATATAGCGATATTCTCTTTAGAAGATGCTGGGGATTTTGCTAAACTCAAATTTAAACAACTAGGAAAAGAAGCAAACTTCATGTTTATGAAAAAAGCTGTTGAAAAGTAAGCATTTCAAATAAGTGTCTGGTTTCATGTCCTAGTTCTATGAAGGTTATGGACAGACTGAATGCACAGCTGGATGCTCGCTGTCACTGCCTGGCGACTGGACAGCAGGTATGGTGTTTAACGCTCTGCCTGTCTGTTACACTTCAGGATGCTCGAGAGGTCCCTGATCACATTATTTAGTCCTCAGTAAACCTGTCACGAAGCATAAGATTCTGTTTACGTTTGAGTGAACTAAAAAAGTTTTGAAGGGATCCCTTGAAGTTTCTACCCCTAAAAACCTAGGAACGCTCAGTAATCCAAGCTTGTAATAGGCTTTGTCCTTGTAAATTGAAGCGGATTTAGGAGAGGGGAGGTCATAGTATCAACCCTTGTTACTTTTACAGGAATCTGCTGTGTATAATCTACTCTTACAGGAATCTTTTGTGTATAAACACAGTGCTGGAAACTTAAATGGCATCTTTTGGTGTTGGAACAAATGGTCTGCCATTTTTCAGCTGTTATATCTCTAGCTCCCTAACTGAAGTAATACTGATAATTGAAACTATAGTGGGACTCTTGCTACTTAAATATGTCCATCCAGCTTGTAAGAAAAAGCAAACCCAAGTACCTGGTTCTGCTTGTAACACTCCAGGGATATCTCAGAATTTAATAGAATCATAGAATCGTAGAATGTTTCAGTCCCAGCAAACTTAAGCTATTACTGTACTGGTTTTGGTGTAGTACATTACCAGAAATCAGCTTTCCATCTCTTTTACTTTAGCATGTAACCAGCTTACTGTTTTACGCACCTGACTAAAAAGCAGTTCAGGGTATTGAAGTGTTACTGTTTTTAACAGGGCATGTCGGAGCACCCATGCCATGCAGTATCATCAAGCTTGTTGATGTACAAGAAATGAATTACTTGGCTTCCAGAGGAGAGGGTGAGGTAAGTAATTTCACAAGGTCAATATAAGCCTCTTCTGGAATCTTGGAAAATGTTTTTTGTTCCAGAAATAACAAGTAACTGAGTTAATTAAAAGTGCTGAACATGGCTACCTAAAATCAGACGCCTGCCTTGCCTGCATGCAACGTCAGCTGACGATTCACAGAAGGAAAACAGAAAGCAGTGTATTGGAGAGGAGAAAATGCAGCTTACTGTGGATAACAGATTACTATGTATTTATGGCTGTATGACCACATGCTGCCTTCCGGCTGTGAGATAGCAGACAAGCTCACAATCTCACGCTGCACGTGTCCGTCAGTAAAATGCTAGCAGAGGGCTCCCCCCCACCCCCTGCCAAGTATTGATGTGTGTAGCTTGTTACCCAGCTTGCGATGTGTGAGATGAGGTACCTTAAAGTGGCTGGAACACCATTAAGAGAAATGGAGATAAAATACCATGAAGGCTGCTAATGACTTGTGACAACTGCCTGAACATTCCTCTGAACTTTTTTCTGCAGCCTGCACAAACTGTATGTTTTACGAATTGCACTTGGAGAACTCACCTTTGTATGTAATGCTACATGATCTCTCTTCCAATATTTTTTCCCTCAAGTAAAATATATAAAGCTTGAACTTTGTATATAGACTTGAACATATGTTGACGTAGTGATTTATTTTTTTCCCCAGACCCTGAAAGCAAACTAACTAGTGTCTTTCATATGCTTTCAGGAGGCTTTGGGGGCAGTTGGTGTGTGAGAAATGGATAAATAAAAAGTAGCTTAAGAAAGTAACAAATCTGAACTGCAAACAATATATAATCATCGTTTGTTTTGGTTGTAACTTGTATGAGACTAGAGATAAATCTTTAGGCTTTAATTCCCAGTAATACTGAAGGCGTTAGTTGGGGCTGGTGGTGGCCAGTAGATGGAGGGAGGTGATTCTGCCCCTCTACTCGGCTATGGGGAGACCCCACCTGGAGTACTGCAACCAGCTCTGGAGCCTGCACCACAAGAAGGCATGGACCTGTTGGAGCAGGTCCAGTGGAGGCCATGAAGATGATCTGAGGGCTGGAGCCCCTCTGCTGTGAGGACAGGCTGAGAGAGCTGGGGGGGTTCAGCCTGGAGAAGAGAAGGCTCCGGGGAGACCTTATAGCGGCCTTCCAGTCCCTAAAGGGGACCTACAGGAAGGATGGGGAGGGACTCTTGATCAGGGAATGTTATGATAGGACACGGGGTAACGGCCTCAAACTGAAAGAGGGGAGATCTAGATTAGATATCAGGAAGAAATTCTTTGCTGTGAGGGTGGTGAGCCCCTGGCCCAGGTTGCCCAGAGAAGCTGTGGCTGCCCCATCCCTGGAGGGGTTCAAGGCCAGGCTGGACGGGGCTTGGAGCAACCTGGTCTGGTGGGAGGTGTCCCTGCCCAGGGCAGGGGGGTGGGACTGGGTGGTCTTTAAGGTCCCTTACAACCCGAACCATTCTGCGATTCTGTGAAACTGTTTACAAGTAGAGAGCAATGTCAAGATTCTTTCCTGTCTTGTATATGACCCCATGTTTAGTCTTCATCGGCAATTTTTGCTTCACTTTGTGCATTTAAAGCTTGGTCTGATAGAGGAACTGCGTACAAATTGTCATAATGAGAAACAGTTAAGCAGTTTAAAAAAAATAATCTAAACATTTGGCTTGCACTTACTGTGAAAGTTTGCTGCATTAGGAGTTTCTTTGGACTTGCATTAAGGGGCTACTGTATTTATTATCAGGTACCATCTTAGTCTTTCACTTGTACCTTCCTCAGTGTGAATTTAACAAATAAGTGTTGTAACTGGTTTCACAGAACTGAAGCCTGTAGCTGTAGAACCGGCTCTGGTTATCTTTTGCCTAAAACAATTGTTCCTCCTCACTGTCTGCTCTCCAGCTGGATTAAACACTCCTAGTCCTCCTTTCTGAGTACGCTTTCAATATTCTCCATTCTGTCAGCCTTGCTTTTCACTTTTGCCAGTTATCACTGTTCAAGAAGGATAAATTTGTGAATTGAATTCTATATGCTCGTATGCAGATGAGGTCTTAGTGCCAGTTAGGAGGATACAGATAAATGGCTTGCTGTCTCTACTGGGAAAAGCTGTCACCTGCTGCCACCCTGTGATTGTAGGAGCCCTGACAAATGAAATGCTTGATCAGCCAGCCTTAGACTGGACTGGGACGTACAGAGTTCTCTACTCATATCCTTCCTGATAAGCTCTGTTTTATAGCAGAAATGACTCTGCTCTTAAAACGTGACCTTGGTTTGGTCATGAGTTTTGGTGCTGTTTCTACAAGGTCATCAGAACCCTCACTAACACTGTCATCTCCCTCCTATTGACAACATCTCCTGTTCACTGTATTGTAGTTCACAGCACGTCTGTATTTATGCTGAGGTAAGCACTGAAAATATTTGGGATGAGGTTTTTCAGGAAATGTTCTCTGAACTACACTGGTAACTTCTTCTAGTCTGAGAATTTATATTAGTGCGTGAAGATTGTTTGGCCAGTTCCTTGCTCATTTTATAACTGTACTAATCCTCTAGACCAATAGTTGGCCTAGTATTTTATCAGCCCCTATTGATAGTTATTATCCATTTGGCCTTAACTTAAAACTGGATTTTCTGTCCCATTCCGCTAGATTTGTTCTAGAGCCCTGATACAATTGATCAGACCCTTCTTATTTCCCCTGTCATCCAGGCATGCCAAGCCACTCCCAAGCTGGTGTGATGGTTTGAATCCTTTCTTGCATCTGAGGACTCCTGTGTAGAGCTTTCAAGGTTTTTGGACTCCAAAAACCCCTTTTTTTGATTCCTTAACAATTGTGTGCAGTGGGCATCTCAAGCTTCAGTCTTGCTTATCTTGCCTATGTCTCTGTCCTCGCTTCTAATGAGGTATTTTATTGTCCTGCTGATCCTTAAATAACAAGAGTCCTGTCCTGTGTCCCCTTCTACCCACCAAAGAAAACTTAAACGACCTTGGGTGTTACATTGAGGAGAAAATACCTAAGTCTGGGATCATCTCTGGATACTTCAGACCCTCTCTACTCCATGTTCCTGACCAATTGCTCTACTTTTATCTTCTCTTACTGCAGATTGTTTTAATTTAGCTTGTAAGGGCTGCCCTGATTCTCTAGCAACCTCTTCATCCATAAACATTTTATCTTGCTGGTGTTTTTCTCACACCTTGTAAGCATGTTCTTTGATCCTTATAATGTCCATGCATAGATGTCCAGTTATATCTAGAGAAGTTGTTCTTAGTTTTCCACTTGGTAGACAAATCCAGCCAACCTTCAACTTAAGGAAATTGCAGGTTTCCTTTGTAGAGAAGTCTTGAGTGCTCTAAGCCCTAAGTTATTATTTTGGACAACAAACACGCAATTGCTTGATATACAGCTCTTCTGTCACTAGTCTTAGCACAATGCCCCTGCTGCTTACCAAAGCTGAAACAGACACATTTCCAGGCCAAGGGTAATATTTCTGGATCCAGCAGAATTTCTTCAGATAAAAAATTTCCCTGTGATAAATTCAGATAACTCAAATAGCGGGTAGGAACACTGCAGCTAGACTAGAAGAGAACAGATGCTTCCAGTTGCTTCTTATCAAACTTTATACTGATGGAAAATGTTACGTCTCCAAAAACCACGAGTAGAGATTTCTGTACTAATGTGTGAACTTCAGCTTGCCTTTTTAGTGGGGGGTTATTGAGAACCACTGGAGAAAGCGTTCATTGCAAAGAGTGTTTGTTAACTTCCCTTCACAGTAGCACACACTAACAAATGGCTGTTTTCAGGTGTGTGTGAAAGGGCCAAACGTATTTCGTGGCTATTTGAAAGATCCAGAAAAAACAGCGGAAGCTCTGGACAAAGATGGCTGGCTTCACACAGGAGATATTGGGAAATGGCTACCAGTAAGTTAACTTACATAGCTGAAATGTACTTCTGTAGTTATTAGCAGTAATTTAACAAACAAAATATTTGGTATTAAACACTACAAATTCAGTGAAAGACAAGTAACTTTAGGAGGAGGATAAATGACTGTTGTAGGTAAATCTGTGCGCCTGGGGCTAAAAAAGTATTAGCAGTGCCAATCCTGAGGCTTTCCCTAGTTCAGGTTAGGTGGGTGCAGAGCCTGTTTTCTTCTAACATTAGTTTGGCAGTACTCTGGCTCTACCTCTATTTTACTGTACTACATGATGTACCTTAAACTGTCTTGGATCATTCCCAGCATTTAAGTTTGTATTAAGCCAGAATTCAGGCAATAGCACTTCTGGTCTGTTGCTGAAAGCTTAACTAAGGTTGCACAGTAATACCTGAAGTTGAAATACATAGAAACAAGCTCTTGTTTTTACGCTTTAATTCTGGTACGTTACGTGATCTACTGTGGCACACTTAAGCTGTGCAGATTGGTTTTTGACTTGAAGTGCCTCTTCTGAGCGGAAGTTATCTCTGTCAACAGAATGGTACGTTGAAGATCATTGACCGGAAAAAACACATCTTTAAACTAGCCCAGGGAGAGTACATAGCACCGGAGAAAATAGAAAACGTGTACCTGAGATGTGAAGCACTTGCTCAAGTGTTTGTCCATGGAGAGAGCTTGCAGGTAAGCATTCTTCAGGTAATTTAAAAAATAAATGCAAAAGGAGACTGCAGAAAAGATTCTTCCTTTCCTCCTTCCCCTTACCCCGAACTTTGGGACTGGAATATTAAATTCTTTTAACATTACACATATTGGTTCTGAATGCGCTTTCAACTCCAACAGCTTTATAACATGTTACTGATGTAGTTTCAGACTAGGTAGTAGAGCTGGAGTAATTTAACTTACTGACTGTACATAAGTTGCTAACAGTGTGCAGGGAAAACAATTTAAAAAAATTAAAGAAAAAAAAAAACAAACCCCAAACCCAATATGTCTGGGTTTTTGCAACTGTAAATTGAAATGTGGGTCTTAAGAGAATTACTCTTGTTAAGTGCAAGCTTCTGAACTGCACTCCTGTGCCCAAGTAGCAGAAAGCTGCTGACTTTACAGCAGGATGAGAACTGCTGCCCAAAACCTAACACTGAGTATGAAATGTGTAGGAACCAAAGTGTTGACTTTAAAAAGAAAGGAAGGAAAAAAAAAAGCTTGACAAAAATTCCTTTTTTAGGCCTTCTTAGTAGCTATTGTGATACCTGATCCTGAGACTTTGCGCAACTGGGCCAAGAAAAGGGGATTTGAAGGCTCATATGAAGAGCTATGCAAAAACAAGGTGAGTCATACCTAACCAAACAGTTAGCTTGAAACAGTTGATGCAGAACAGCTATATAATGTATTCCTGTCTCCACAGGACCTCAAAAAACACATTCTGGAAGACATGCTGAGGATTGGGAAAGAATCTGGTTTGAAGTCATTTGAACAGGTAAGATGCTAATGAAAACTGAACACCTCATTCTTTTAAATTTCTCACTACCAATATAATATGACTCTGTGGAAACTGGTTTTAATTTGCACCTGGAAATTCTTTAAAGTGATGGGCTTTGTTATGATCTCTGGGCAATCTCTTTTTAATGGCCTTGTCTATTCCCAGGAATGCAGCTTGGCTAGTAACTGTTTATTTTTCAGGTTAAAGACATCTTCATCCACACTGAAATGTTTTCTATTGAAAACGGCCTGCTGACACCGACACTGAAGGCGAAGAGACCAGAACTGCGAAAATATTTCCAGTCACAGATAGATGAACTCTATGCTAATGCCAAAATGTAACTGCGAACGGAATGAGGAAAGTGGCACACGTCTGATGTCTACTGTTGGCCTTCATATCTGTAATTTAACTACAGCAAACATAGGGAAGGAAACTGTGCAATCATTAACTTGTACAAAAATGGGTACTTGCCATAGGAACATTGAAGAAATGGAACACTGCCTTACTGTCGAGTTGTGTTGCATACTGTTTTTATGGTGACCTACAATTTCCAAAAAGAGCCTTAACTATAAATGGTAACTATATGTAAGTTATTTAAGACTTCCTTGGCCAAAAAAAATGGGACTCTCCTTCACCAAGGAGCTAAGGTTTTCTTATTGCCAGCATGTTTGCTGTCTGCAGCCTATCTCACAGTTGTCAATTCTGCAAAGGATTTGGCGGGTTTGAAAATGCCTCTAAGTATCTTGCATCCTCAGAAGGACTACTTAATCTGTTTAAAAAAAAAAAAAAACAACCCACAAAACAACCCACAACAGAAAACCCCAACCACCAAAAAACCCCCACCTCTACAGTTGTACAGCTGGTATCGCATCTTGCATTTGTCCTGGTATTAACTGGGGCAAGGCATCTGAGTGGTTTTTCTCCCTTCTGTATCTGCAGCCAGTTCTGAGATCTGCTTTTGTAAGGTAGAAGTCAGAACTCTACCCAAAGGAGACCGCTGAAGTCCTCAGGGTAAGCCTGCATGTGCTGGCTCCGCACTGAAGGTGCGGACGCGGTTCATTCAGCCAGCGCAGCCTTTGCTACATTAACACACCCCCAGAGTAACGCCAGCCCTGTAAATGAACAGATCCGAACCCTGGCAAGAACGCTAGAGACCTAAAACCAAAACCATTCAGGAGGCTGCGGGCTACGCTAACAGTCAGGTAGTCACTGCGCCTGTACTAGCCACTTGTTTCCCTGCAATGAACGTGTATTTAAAATGCATTTTTAAAAAAAAAAAAAAATGTGCCAGGTCCTCTATAAGCAGCAGAGCTTCTGACGTAACCTCTCAGTTTTCTGTGCTTTATGTACGAGCCACTGAGTATTCACTGAATAGCAAAATAGGTCAGGTAGAATGTGTTTTTGTTTTTGCCTGATGCTTTGCAGCAATTGGAAGTATTTAAATATGCCAACAGAATGGTGTGTTGGCACAGGATGGGTATTTGTTCAGGGATAAGAACCTAATTCCCAGATAAATTACAAAATGACTAGTTACCTTTTTGTTTGAGAAATCAGCAGAAATAAGCCTTATTACAGCATAAGTCTTTTGCTATCCTTAACAGAGTTGGTTTTGCATTAGCATTCATTGCTGTTTTTTGAAAACATGGATATATGTAAAATACAAGCACAACAAGGGTTTGCACTAAGATTTGTGTGTGATTGTAATGCACTACTCTGTAGCATAATTTCATACATGTGTGCAATTAAGGTACACAAATCTGAGTCAACTGTTAGAGCAGTAGTTTGTTACATTGGAATTCAAATGTTTGCTTAGTGTTGGCTATTTCTATGTTTTATAAAACCAAAACAATTTTCAAAACCAATGAAGGAAACCAAAATAAATATTTCTGCATTTCAACTGGGTGAAGCCTTTGTTTATCAAGGAAGGGTGCTGCTGACCAACAAGCCGAGCTGTAACTTGGTGACTGACAAGCTGTAAAACTTTCCACTGCTGCAAACATATTAAATAGAGCGTAAATGCTGGTTTTTGACACTGTTTTGGAAGGCAACTTTCTGCTTTAGTCTAATACTTATGTGTAAGGTTTTGGCCATTATCTGTAAGAAAGGGATGCTCTTGTATGTAACTTGTTCCATGCTCCATGTCTTCAGTAGGGTTTCTGACAGGTAGTGGTCTTACCATCATCATAAACAACTTTTGAGTGAAATCTGGGGTTTTCTTAAACTCTTATGCTGCTTTTGGGGGGGGGTGGTGGTGGTGGTTGTCTTTCCTGTGTTAGAATCATAGAATCTTAGAATTGTCTAGTTCCACCCCCCCTGCCCTGGGCAGGGACACCTCCCACCAGATCAGGTTGCTCAGAGCCCCATCCAGCCTGGCCTTAAAACCTTCCAGGGATGGGGCTTCCACCACCTCTCTGGGCAACCAGTTCCAGTGTCTCACCACCCTCATGGTGAAGAACTTCCTCCTAACGTCCAGTCTCTAGTTTTAATCCACTCCCTCTAGTCCTACCATTACCTGACATCCTAAAAAGTCCCTCCCCAGCTTTCTTGTAGGCCCCCTTGAGATACTGGTAGGCCACTATGAGGTCTCCTCAGAGCCTTCTCTTCTCCAGACTGAACAAGCCCAACTCCCTCAGCCTGTCCTCATAGGAGAGGTGCTCCAGCCCTCTGATCATCCTCGTGGCCCTTCTCTGGACACGTTCCAGCACCTCCATATCTTCCTTGTAGTAGGGGCTGATGTTGTCCACCAGCACCCCCAAGCCCTTTTCTTCAGGGCTTCTCTCAAGCCAGTCACTGCCCAGCCTATGTTGGTGCTTGAGATTGCCCTGACCCAGATGGAGGACCTTGCACTTGGTCTTTATTCTTCCCCTTTACACCATGCACATGGCTTTGATCAGTGGTATGGCATGAAAGATTTTTTTGGGCAGATTCATCAGACCATCATTGATTAAGCATCACCACCAAAATAATGTTTAGAGCTGTCCTGATGTTACTGTGAAATAACAAGCACGCTGATGTTCCCAGTCACGGTAGACTTTTTCTCTTGTGTAATTTTGTATGTACCTTTATACATTCCTTCCCTTCTGAAGGAACTCCAAATTTTTGACACTCTTTTTCTTTGGAAAAGGAGTGAGATGTCACCATGCCGAGAGGGTTGAGAGCTGGATCTAAGGTTTATGTTCTTCATACATCCCATCAAAGAATGCTTTCTGGAAGAGCCGCTTCTCACTACAGCAGCAAAGCTGTCCTGTACGTACTCTGTGCTACCGCTTGGTGCCTTCAGCTCACGGACCTCTAAATGGGGCTGGGTGCTATAGCCAGCAAACTGGAATTATAGAGAGACCACTCCATCTGTTAATCCCAAAGTGGTATTTCACCCTGTTTTAGCTTATTTGGTTGGAAAAAGGGGTGGGAGCAGCAGCAGATCACCGGAGGAACACCCTGACCCGTGGATGGAGGTGTGGCACGACAAGGGCCCCTCCAAATAATAAGACTTTTGTTGACAAATTACTGAACCTCCCATTAGAGTAACTAGATGCCAGAGATCTGGAATTGCAAGTTTTCAATGCAAATCCTACTATTTTTTTTTGGCACAGTATTAGAGCAAGGAATATTTTTGTATGTTTCCCATCAACTTCTTTTTGAACTGCTGCAAGTTTTTTGACCTTAGGTTTCAGGTTATTGTTGTAGACACGATCTTGTTCACTCGGTTTTCTAGGTGGGCAGGAAGTCTTGGTGCAGGAAGCAATATTTTGAGAAGAAAAGCTGGGTTTTGGAGTTTGGTTTGTTGTGTGTGGTGTTTTGTTTTGTTGTTTGTTTTTTTTTTCTTCAGTGTGGTTTGTAGGAAAATACGGCCAGATGAGCAACGTGTAGGTGAATTCTTCTGGAGCAGCTGGTCAGCACACACCTTGGATATGTTTGGGCACTGGAGAAAAAAAAAAATAATCCTGATAAGTGGAATGAGGAAATAGCTTTTCATTCACGTCTCTAAAACGTTAAAAAAAAAAAAAAGGCAGGTGCTGGAGCACAAGTACCTCAGTACTCCCTTTCAAAGCGGTCCCGGCAGTGGCCGTCCCCTCACACCGACGCTCACCCCTGTCCGGGGCCGGCCCCGTCGGTTCTCCCCTCGCCCCGGCGGCCGGGCCCCGGCCGGGCAGCCCAGGGGCGCAGCGGGCCCGTCATGGCGCCTCCGCCGCTGCCCCGCTTCCTCTTCCGGCGCTCCGCCGCCTCTTCCCTCCCCTTCCCTTCCCTTCCCCTTCCCCTTCCCTTCCCGCCCGTCGGTTTGAATCGCGGCGGGAAGGCGGGTGGGTGCCCTGAAGGGGCCGGTGTCCCCCGCGGGCGGGGAGGGCGGAGGGGCCGCCGGCCGCCATTTCCGCGCCTGAGGCGGCGGGTCGGGTCGGGTCGGGCCGGGCCGGGCCGCCCGGGGACTCCTGCCTGAGGGGAACGGCAGCTGTGAAGCACGAGTAAAGGCGTAAACAGCGTCATGCATCGCCTTGCTTTAGATTTTTAATATGTATGTCTTGTTACTGATTTATACGTGCTATGTCAGGCGTTAGGCTTGTCTAATAGAGTGAGTTTTACTGCCTTTAAAATGAGTTATGCGTAATAGGTTGGATTAACGAGGATTTCCCCTTCTCTCCCAGGTAACTTTTGGTATCCTCAGTAACTGTATCCTCAGTTGTACTTTTACCAGCGTATACTGAACAGCAAAATGTCCTCAAAGAAGCAAAGGAAGAGAAATCATTCCGGAAATAAATCACAGGTAAGTTTTGCTAGGCTGAGCAGAATTAAAACAGCAAGCGTTGCGTTGTGTCACCGTGCTCTTGTGGCCTTGGCTGTGGAGGGGCAGGCGTATGCGTGTATGCACACAAACCAGTGAGGAAATGTACTTCCACGCTTGGGTGTGAATGACACGTTTACAAATATTTCATAAACCAGTGCCCTTCTCCCCTACCTTTCTGCTTTACAGACGTGTCTGTGGAATACTTGACTTATAAGAAGTTGTGCATAGCTTTTATTATAAATTCCACCTTTTATAAGAAGTTGCGCCTAGCTTTTCATATTTTTTTAAAGTGAGAATCATTAAATTGGGCAAGGATGGACCTTCATGTAATACAAAGATGAAAGAAAAAATATTTTAATGCCTGAAAAGAAGAAGGCTACAGATTACAGAAACCAGATATTAGACTGTTATAAAATTTCTAAGCTTATATACTTGGTTTTATAAAATAAGATAAAGCTCCTGCTACAGTATAGTATCAAATAGAAGAATAGATTAGTTTTATACCTTCGCTTCTCTTGGGGCGGGGGAACATAGCCTGAGGAAAAAACACATGCTTCAAATACTTTATATCATAGCTCAGTAGTCAATATGGTCCAAGTTAAACGTATTTCTGATCAAACGTTTGTGAAATTCATTGCCACATTTCATTTGTTTTGCACTCAAAAAGCTGGATGAACTAGCTATTTATTAATTTCATACCCATCCAGGAACACAAAGCCAGCTCCCGTCCTCACTGGAAATTGCTCCCACCTGAGGAACCAGATGTCTCAAGGATATTGAAGGTAGCAGAAGCAAATCAACTGGAGGAACCTGACGATTCGTTTGGTTAGTATTAACTTGAATGTCATTTAATGTGTTATTTTCATGAACAAACCATATGGACAAAATATTTCAATGCTTTCCTGGGACAAGGTATTGTTTTTTTTTACCAGAGGAAGTTATGGGCAGGAGAGACAGAGGGTTTTTTTGAGTGCGGTGGTATTTTTCTGTCATGTAGGAAGTAACAAGAATAATGCTGTGGTACGTGCAAATAAAAGAAAAATACCACCTATTCAAGTTTTATAGTCTGAGTGGCAGAATTTCATGCAATATAACATTGCAACCATGTAAGAGTTTGCATTTTAAAAAGAAAGTTCAGTATCTTAAGTTACTCTCTATTAAATTACACAAATTATGAAGTGAAATTTTTTGCTATCGTAAGAGTACGCGTGGCAGCAAACTTGGACGTTCACAGGGATGTTGTTCTACTTAAAAAGTAACCTCATAAAAACATGCTATTTTTTGGTGAAGCATTAAAACCATTTCCATGCTCCATATGGGACTTGTGCAATGAGGCCTCAGTATACTGGAAGAGAATCAGTTTAGAAGGAATACGTGTCCCTGTGTGAAGTTCTCTGTTATTAAATACATATAGGTCTTATATGTCAATGTCAGTAAGAAAAATCTTTGAAAAACTGTAATTAGAATAGAGGAAATGCTAAGAGCTATTTCTCAGCTGTAATAGTTATTACTCTAAGAAAATTATACATGCAACTACTAGAAACAGCATTGAAAATGAACAATAAAGAACAATACAGCAAAAGAGTTGTCATAAGGGAAAGTCCGCAAAATGAAAAGCTCTTCCTTGCTTCTGTGGGATGTGTGAAAAACGATAAAAAGGATGCCCACTAACACTAATGTAAGCCAACGCTAAACTCTGGTGGCAATGTGCTTGAAAAAATGAGACATATACTACGGAAGGCAGGCTAAAACCGTAGGGTTCTCAGAGTTTTAATCTATCCTGGTAGCTACCTTCACGAATTCTACATTTACAGACTTTCTGTAGCAGCTGTAACTGTCGTCTTATACCATCCAACAAAGCAGCTAAAAATCCATATTTAAAAAAAAAAAAAAAAGGTAAAATTTAGAAAGTTGTTTAAATGTATAGAAGATGGGTGTATGCCATAGCAAAGAGAGACTTTAAATAAACTGTAAAAAGTGTTTTGCTTTCTGTGGGCCATACGTACGTGCCGAGCTTTCCTGCACCTTTGGGTTCAGTTTGTAAAGAAATAGCAGGTGGATGAGCATAGAAACTATGAAGCTTTTCACGATATATATTTTTCCCAATCCTCAAATAATACTTTTAACAAGACTTCCTTTGTATTAGTGAGCAAACCACAAATATTCTAACTAAATGCATGATGGCAGGCAGCGCTGGCGTGTCCATGCTCTTTGCCTGGACAGAGAGGAACAATTTTCATCCAGGTTATTTTCTGTTCTTTATAGATCACCCTTTGCACAGTACCGCTGTGGATGCCTATGGAGAGGAACATTCAGAAAACGAGTCGCTTGGTCATGCTTCAGCACGGCAAAAGAAAAATGCAAAAAGAAGGTCTGATGGAAAAAAATAACAATTGCCAGCATTTAATTTCATCTTTAGTTTTTTAGATTAAATGGGAAAAATGTTCTGTTTGTCAGGTTTCCCTGTTTGCTTATTAAACAGGTGCTATAACTTAAAATTTCCCAGTTGAGAAACCAAAAGAGTAAGATTGGGGAATGTAGAAAAGAAATGGGAGAATAAATTAGTGTTTACCTTTTACAAGCAGTATATTGATTTAAGTACTTACTGTATTTTTTTTCCAAATCAAAAGATTTTAAAATATCTCTGATATATTAATTAGTCCTCTAAATGCTGGTGTCTTTAAAGTTAAAAAGTCAAAAAAATGAAATATAGGTAAAAGTCAGTTAAACTATATGTAACGAAGAGAATGAATATTTAAAAAAAATCTTTTAATACAAGTTTTAGCCTGTTTCTCATGTGTTAGATCAAATTTAGTTTAAACGTGAAATAGTTCTTAATGAAATAGCAAGACAATAATAGAGTTATATGAGAGCGTGTATTTTTTTTGTGTTTTGATTTCTTACCCTGTCCCCCCACCAAGAAAGCCATCTCCTTTCCTGATAAAATATCCTCAGTAATAATTTGTTTCTGTTTTTAAGTTTCTCCTCAAAAGACCATGGCTATCCCAGTGCTCAGGTAGTAATGGATTTCTAATTGTCGCAAGGGTTGCTCTTGAGGGATGAAGTTTCTGTTTCCCTTTAGATGCCATTTGCAACCTTTTAGTAGTTGATTTAAGAGACACAAAATGAGTGACATAGCAATACAAAACGTTCCCCAAAACCTAGGATGATTTTGTTTAGATGGTTGAAGATTGTTCTTTCTCAGTGTGTAGTGGATTTACATGCGGATATTTTTCTTTTCCTAGTAAACAATTGCATCGCTCGAAAACATCTGGTAGTGTTGTTCAGAAATTCAGCACAGCTGATCCTGAAGACGCACCCCTTAAGGAGAATGAGGTACAGAGAAAGTTGCATATCACCCAATTTAATTTTAATTACTTCATGCCATGCCTGCATTAGAGAGGAGTTTTTTCTTAGTACTTCGTTAGTACTTAATTGTGTCCCAAATTAATAATCCTCAGAGTATTTCTGCGAGATGGCCAGGTGAGATGCTTAAAGCTACGGTCTCAGGTCGATGGGGAATGTAACAGCCAGGTGTTCCTGTGTCCTCTAGCCCATTCTCTGGCTCATTTGGGAATATGTTCTGTATCTTCTTTCTATCTGGAATATATGTTCCTAAAGAATGGCATACTAAGTGGAATATAAATCTCTCGTACTTGTTCAATATTGAAATGAGAGAATTTAATTTTTCATGGATAAAATTAATCTTGAATATATATTAGAAATAGACAAAACCCACTTGGTTTTGAATGAGTGTTTTTCCGCACTTAGACCGCAATTAATGTAAAATGCTTTTGGCCACTTAGCTTCCAGGTGTACAGAGGAAGAGTTATCTGCAGACTTGGGAAAGTAGGCCTGTGATAAAAGAAGCTACGTGGTAGTTTGCATCAAAGTGTTTTACATACTGAAAGTCATTGGAATTGTTGAAAATCCTTTTGCAAAATTCAGTCCAGCAGTGTGATCGTTGTGCTGTGATTCTGGCAAAACTGCCCTCAGTGAGTGTGACTGATGTTTCAGTCATGAAAAGCTGAAATACTTCCATGTGTTCTGCCTAATTGCCATCTCTCAGAATTTTAAATGCGTAAACCTAGGGTTTTTTTTGATGTTAATCTGCTTTTTATATCATAGAACACTCTGAATGCTACTCAATTCCAGGCAAAAAAGAAGAGGCGGCCTTCAGAGAAGAGCACATCAGATCCTTCTGGTAAAGTAGACTTTTCAAAGCTTCATATGGTTTTTCCTCATTCAAGATGAGTGCTTTTCCATAACTGAATGGTTTTCATTTCTGACATGTAGCAGCATACTGCTGCTAGAAATGGGATGCTCTAGTTTTGGTCTAGACACTCATTATCAATGGTTAAATTGAGGAGCTTTTATCCTTACGCAGCTCTGATCCCCACGGTTTGTGTCCCTGGACTTGCCTATTGCTCCCTTGAAAAGGGGTAAAGCGTGCGTTATCCCTGGCACCCAGCCCGGGTCCCGCTGGAGGGAAGCTGGGTCCCCTTGGGTCCGTGGCTACGGAGCCCTGAGACACTTGAGTTACGTCCCTTGGCTCGGGAGCCTGGGGCTCCGGGCTGTGGGGCAGAGCTTGGGGTGCCCTGACTTAGAGCGTAGGCACAGCCCTTCGTATAAAGACCTCTGAGACAGGCGCCTTCAAGGCAGTGGCATTTTTCGGTGTAGAGAAACTGTTTCTCTGGTGTCATCCGGCTTCCTTTGAACTGTACCCCGTGACATTCAAGTGCTGGATTTACATTCGGGAGTGCGTGAAGAACCATGCCTTAAGGTTTTGTGGAATTAGCTATTAATACTATTGCAAAGTTTAAAGAAATGTATTTGTATATAGCTTTTTTTTTGAAGCATATATGGTATAAATACAAAACGTATACAAATATGGTATAACAACTCATGATTCTTTGAGTCACGGAGGTTGCCCAAACTCAGGCTAATGATTTTTACAGCACAAAGAGCTGTATCTACAGTACACTGTAGAGTTTATCAGTTAGTGTAAGAACGTGCTCCTGGACTTGTTTGAAATGATGGAGAGTAAGTTGTATATAATTTATAGAATTCTAAAGTGTTCCCAGATAAGTCTAGCATAGTTCCATCATCAAAGACAGATGAAATAATTAATATTTCCCTCTTCTCAAGTTTCATATTAAAACATTCATGACTTTAAGATGGTTATTTTAATGGTGAGCACAAAAACTTTTCTGTTATTTTAGAACACGTACCTGAATTGTACAGTGCTTGTCTTTATTCTGTTGTTTCAGTGGACAGCCCATGTTCTGTTCAGGTTTGGTGTCCCAAGGAGCTGAAGAGATCTCCTAGAGATATTACAGAGCTGGATGTTGTTCTGGCTGAATTTGAGAAGATTGCAGCAAATTGCAGGTAAACGTTCTGCTTTCTTGTGGCTGAATACCCAAAGTTTTAAGAACAAATTAGCTGCGTTTTTGCTAATGGGCTGTCGTTTAGGGAATGCACTATTGCATGGTTACATTCTGATGTTATTTTAATGATTGTTAGCATTCTGTGATCTTGAGGTGGTCTCCAGGAATTTGATATTTTTCCAAACATAAGAACAGCACATCTCAGCTGATGTTTTTCAATGTTGAAATTAAGCTATTGCTAGTACATGAAAGACCTGCAGTTGCCTTTGCTATTAGCTGCTTAACGTTGCGGTTTATTCATTACTAAAAGGAATGTTTTTGGATTAAATTTCTCCTTTACTAAACCCAATGGGTTGTGTTTTGTTCCTCTGACTCCTCCAGAGAGAGGACAGAATCAAATGTTTGCAGAAAAGCCATCAATGGCTTCTGTTTGGCTTTCAAGGACCAAATCACCGATCTTGTAAGTAGACCATAAATAAAATCAATTTTGTGGTACCGATTATAGAGCTGTATATTACACTGTAGTCAAAACGTGTATAGGTTTACATTGTCCTTTACACATTTATTTTATAATACTTTAAATTTTCTAATCTCTTGTCAGGATAAAACTGTTTTAAAAGCTCATGGGCTAGAGTTTTAAAAGGTTGATGATTTAATCTTTATACTGCGTTTCAGTGACTCTTGTGTAGGGGCCTGACTAAGGCCTCTAATGTAGTTCAGGGAAAATCATCCTTTTTTCATTAACAGTTTGAACCTAACTGTAAAAAGCTCATTTGCTTGGAAAACTAAGATTTCTTCTCGCTAATTACGACGAGTAACATAAACTCAGAATTTTGTAGGAGTTGTGATAAGTACAACGGATAAGTACTAAAACTATAGTTCTAAGTGATTCATTAGAATGGACAAATTTTTTGTCCATTATATATCTATTATTAGGTATATAAATTTTAAATAAAGTTATAGAAAAATTAAGCTAGGTAGTATCGCACTAATTGGTACAAGGAGTATTACTGGCGCTAACTGGTGCAAGATGACTGATTCTGTGCAGCAGTCATCTTCTGGCGTGAGGAGAGAGGAAAGAATTGATACACAACTGATACACCCGTAATCTTCCTTTGAACCAGTGGTGGTGTTTTTAAACAGCTCTTTGTGTTATTCCAAAGTAATTCATGCAGCTGTGTTTTTAGGAGGCTGGAGGTGAAATCAAGATCCATAGTCAATCTGTAATTCTTTTCCTCTGTAGATAGCGGAAATCCATGAATTAAAGAATATGAAGAAGAAAAATGCGAAGGTAAATACATATATATCACTAGGTCGTACAGCATACAGAGGCGGGCATTGAAATGTCAAGAAGTTGACTAGAAGAAATAAAATCATCCACAAAAAAGTGTACTGTACTACAGAATCAGCTGCACAAACAGAGGATAGGGAACCACCAGAGGTTTTTTGGGAAAGATCTGAGTAAATGTGATGGATTGCAAACTCCGTACGTATACTGCTATACTGGTGTAAAAAGAAGGAATGCACATTAGGATGTGTAGGTGTCTATGCATGTGAATTACTCTTTTTTTTTTTTCTTTTTTTTTTTTTTAATGAGCACTGGTGAGGCCTCTGGCGAGCCAATTAAATACTGAGAACTAACCTTCAAGAAACATAGGTGAATATAAAATCTGGGAGAGCAGCAAAGATGGTGACGTGCGAGGATAAAATTGGATTGTTTAGTTTAAAGGAGAGAAGTCCAAGGGAGCTGCGTTCCCTAAATACAGGCAAAATTGTTGTTCAGAGGAAGGCGGTTCCTCTCCTCATCCGGAGCGAGTGCTAACTCGCTGGAAATGCAAGAGGGAAGTGTCGGCAGGAGAAGGAACTAGTGTAAGAACAGGAAAACATGACAGTGCTCTCATCAGGAGAGAGGTGAATGCCCTGCAGCAGAGAGATTTAAGAGGCTTTCTGCCCGGATTAACCTCTTCTGCAAACATTTTGATGACAAAATAGCTTTTAACAAGTAAAGTCAACAGAAAGCTTATTCTGGGAGGTAGCAATTAATGTGCTGAAGTCTTGTTGAGGTAATATGGTAAGCTACTCTGCATGTAAAATGAAAATTTAAGTACATCTACCATTCACAGCCATGCATTTATCCTTATTTTGCCTCTTACACATTTGTTTAAAATCAGATTTGTAGTTGCTAAATTTAAATTTATGATTAGCTTTGGTTTTGTTTTTAAATTGGATATTGTGTTAAAGAAAGCTTAATTATGGCAATCATACTAAACACGCATTCGTTTTAGTCTGCATTTTTAAAACAGAAACAAAGAAAAACCTGCTGGAGTTGGTTGTGTTGGAGTACAAAATGTCACAGACTCCTTTACTATGCTTGTAAATCCAGTGTTCCTTAAGAGAAATTTTGGATGGAGATGAGAGTTTAACACTTCAAAGTTCTTTAAAATGTCTAAAATATGAATTTCAAATATGGCAGTCTGTGAGGTCTGGTATCTCGGCATCTGCCACACCCAGAATCAGAAGCATAAAACCTCAAAGAGAAAAAGCCAATGAAATTTGAGCTGTTTGCCTTTGAAGTTAGAGAAGCATTTCAAAGACTTTCCCCACTATTTTTTTCAGGTAATAACAGACATCAAAAAGAAAAGGCAGCAACTGTCGCAACTCAGGGAAGAGCTAATTGGGTATGTTTCTAATGAGGCACAATAATAGCCTGAAGAATTTAAGGAGTCTGGTGTTTTGTAACCTAGAGGTGAAATTAACTTTTATGTTTTTTCATTTTGTTTTGATGAAACTCTACTTCTGTATTGCTTTACTGTTTTTACAAAAGCTCAGGGTAAGCTTTCCTTTCCATATTTCAGTTGCCTAGATTCTTGCAAGTTCTCTTAGCTAACTGGTAACAGGGATGGTATTTCGGACCATACATTCAGAAGAAAAACACCTAACGTTACAACTGGAATTGCAAAGGGGATGAAGCATAAATTTGCAAAGAGCTTTTTTGAAGTGGAGAATGTATTTCGTTCACCTCTGCAACTTGGCAGGGATGCCTCTGGGTACAGGGTTTGCTTCCGTCTCATGTGGCCATGCAGTTCCCCTTCTCTAATTTGGCATTAGCTTTAAAGTATCATTTAGATACACAACACAGAAATTACGTTATTTGGAAGAACCACTGGACTTCCCCGAATCCATCTGGTTACTGGTGACAAGCTTTACATTGAAGCTGTGTATAACGTACACGCTGTAAGTTAACTCTGTAGGGACCCAGGGCTTGGCGCCACAAAGGCAGATGAACTATGGCCACGAGAGTCTTGTTTTCTTTGCAGTAAGTGCTATGGACAAACTTAGCTCAAGAAAATAAATAAAGGCATCCCTCACTATGGGTTTGAACCCCCTCACAGATTGAAAGCTGTCTTTGCACTTTGTTGTGTTTTAACCCTCTAATCATCTTAAGAAAGCTTCTTTGCTGCACACCGTTAATGAAAAGGGCTGCTGCTGTTCAGTTTTCGGAGGGCTGATATAAAGGATTGAGCCGTCCTGTTCCCTCGGGCAGCGGCATCTCTCGTTTGCAGATCCCGAGTACGCTGCAGCGTAAGCACCTCAGGTGTGCGCAGCTGCAGAACAACGGGCACTTACCTTTCCCTTCAGTCTGCTTCAGAGGGAAATACATTCATAGTTCCTCAGGAAATAAAAATGCAGATACAGTCATCAAAGCCTTGATCTTTTTCAGAGCTGAACCGCAACTGACACAACTGCAAAGAGAATACGCTGAGTTACAGGAAAGGAAATCTTCCTTGTGGCAGGCAACCAAATTACTTACTGACTTAAAGGAGCTACAGGAAGACTGTTTGGATTATAGAGAAGAAAACCCAGAAGAAAAAGTGGTAGTAAGTACATATTTTCTGTCCGTTTCTGAACTGTTCCGGATCAGTTCCCCCCGCCCTTTTTTATTTCCTGAACTGGTGGGCATTTCTATTAACGTTTAACTTACACTGAACAGCAATATTTTGTTAATTGTCTTTGTGGAAGCAACTTGAGGATCATTGCCATAACTACTGCAGTATCTCATGCATTTTTTGGGTCTCATGTTTGAAATGAAAGTATTTCAGAGAGGATTCTGCTCCCTTGCTGTCTATGTCCAGGAACTGAAAGGACATAGAAGGGTAACGGTTGTCCTCAGGTCTAACATTTTTTAATAGAAAAAATGAAGAAAGATTAACAGTAAGAAACAAGTAATCAGTTTCTTTTGTTGCTCTTGTTCAAAGGTGGGGAAAGCTCTGGTACTTACATGTCTGTTCCGTAAGGTGGTTAATGCCAAGAACAGCACTTGTATTCCGTGACCTTGTATTTCCTTCCCTTTCACCGTGGGGCAGACCTGGTGTGCTCTTTTCTGTTTCTGCATTCCTGCCAGATGTAAGGAAATCCTACCCTTGCAGAAGACTCTTCTTCACTCTTAAAAATCACTTTGCACCATTTCAGATAGAGGAAAAATAAATACCAATTTTCCAAGAGTTAAAAGTCTTGCCTTGTCATTTTATTTCCTTAACAGTATGGAATTTCCAGCCTCCCTGCTCTTCTGGTGGAGTCGCGGAGAATTCTAGGAGCAGAAGGACACTTTCAGAATATTAACGTGAAATTGGAAAAGGCTCTGGCTGCACAAAGAGGGAAGTTACCAGAGAAACATTAAGTTGTTTTAATAGACTTTTTGATATTCGTTAGGAACAATTATTAGAATGGTCAGCGCTTAAAGCTTGTTTAATCATTGTTGCTGTATTTTGCCTCAGCGTTTAAAGGAAGTCAGTGACTTACTCAGAGATTTATCCTTCTGTTGTCAAATAGTCAGAATATCAGTGAAATTAATGAAATGGCAATTCCACTTAAAGTAGTAAAACTTTTCTGTGCTGTTGACAATGTTGGGTTTTAATCTTGGGCTATTAAAGTAATATGATCTTGAAAGCAATATATACTTTCAAAAGAGAACACATAGACAGTGGTTGACTATTGATAGATAAATATTTTTATTAAATTTGTATTTGAAATAAAAAATTTCCTCCCATTTCTGGAAGTAATTTATTTTACTGGCTTATCAGTAAAACTTGGACATACAGCTAACAAAACAAACTGTACAGCAGTGAGTGCTGAAAGTGCTAAACCTGGAGCAGCAATTTCCGAGTTTTCAGTCCAGTACTCTTCAGGCCTGTGTAATCTTCCCTGATCTCCTCATGCTTGTTGAAGATGATCCAGTTGTGAGGATACTTGTTGCTCAGTTCTTTGTCTTGCAGCTCTGGAAGAGCATTTTTGACCTGCGTGGCGGGGCCTTTCGCAGAAGGCAGGCGATCGTGCACCTTGTGTTCAAGCAGGTTGCATCACTGGTGGTTGGTTTGCCAGCCAGGTCTGTGCTCAGCTGCCGCCTTTAGTCCACATGTCTTGCTGCCCTAAAGCTTCCAGAAGAACTTCATCAGGAATTTCTTCCATGGCATAATTCAGACTATCGCTTGCAGCTTCAGCAAGTTCCACGTCGTCAGTAGCTTCTAGGAAACAGGCATCGTCGCTTGTGTTGTCCCACTCGCTGTCTGACCACGGGAAGTCTTGAGACAAGCTTTTTTCTAGAGATACTGAGCTTTCTGACAAGTCTAACATGTTAACATGTGGTTCTAGTTTTTCTTCTGTCTTCCCCCTTTCATCCGTCAGTGTACGCTCTTCTTCCTTTTAGAAACAAGAATACTATTTATTCCATACAAAAATGGTCTTCAGCCCTTTAACTGCTCTGATCTCAAAGTCTGAAACTCGTACTGTCACATATAATGGATACTACAGAGAGCTGGACAACAAGGCAGGTTAATTTATAGCCACATTACCCCATGGAAGCCTATTTTAATAGGAATAAAAACTTGCTGATTTTCTAGCAAACTACAAGTAGGCTGTTGTATGCAGCTTGTTAGCATAACAGAAGGTTAAAACTAATTTTAGTGTGTGTTTAAAGATACTGTCAGGATCTGAAAATGCATTTAAATTACCCTTTCCATGAAATAACGCTAATAGCTATTGATGCTCTGCTTAAGTAGCACCTTAATGTGCCATTTTGTAGTGTGTAAAGTGTAAATTTAAAAGTTGCAAAGATGCCAACTCTTACTCAGTGGAAAAAATGATTCTGTTCAGGCCTTAGAGCCTAGCTGCAGTATCAGGTCCGTTTAAATATTCTACCCGTGTGGGTAAACATAAGCGCTTTAATACACTAAAACGACATTACATGAACTTCAAACTTGAGGGTCACTGACTTAGATGTGACTGACTCAGGTGTTCCAGGATCACTTCTACGTTAGCTGGCCCAACATGCACTCAAACACACGCAGCAGAGCTTAACTTGGGCAGGGTTTCCATTCTGCGCCGGCAGCACTCTTGTGGCTTGTGCACTGGGAACTGCTGCTCAGACCACAGCGGAAGACAGTGTTCAGTCCCAGGTGAGGTCAGGCTGTTCCATAACTTAGGCTTTATCTGCACTGACCATTTTTATGCTAGATCTGCTGCTGGAGAACTTAAAAAGGACAATATGGAGCTGCCACCCCAGCAGAGAGCTCTTCCATACCAGCGTTAACTCCTGTGTGGAGCTCAACAGCCTGCGTTAGCAGGGACTTCCAGAGACAGCTTTGCTCACAAGAATGTCAGCATATAGCAACAGGACAAAAAACATACCTCTTTGAAAAGAAAAGGGAGACAGAGCCGAGGTGGTAATGGAAAACCTAAATCAAATATATAGCATTAAGTAAAGTTAACATTCCAAAAAGTATTTAAGCATAATTGCTTTGAAATCACAGAATACATACTTTGCGATTTGAAGTTTTGTTCTCTGCAGACTGGGTCATGACACTTTTGATACCAGACTTCTTTCTTTAGGTCCACCAGAATCCTAAGAATGAAATAATTTAGGTTTTAGTAACAGTACGTAAATGAAGTGAATGCATACGGTATGAAACTCTGACACTAAATGGACAGGGTTGGTTTGTCCCCGTCTATGGATATTGCTTTCATGCTCTGACATGCTTCTTACATACTTCCAATAAAATTCAGGTTTCTTAAGCTAAAAAAAAAAAATTTCTTTTAAAAATTGAGACTAACGTTCAAAAATGAAATTTGGTTAACTTATTTACATTAAGCTTGGAAGAAAAAGTCATTAAAGTAAGATTAGTATATGGGACCTAACTGCAAGATAAGATTTTGTTGCTGCTGCTGTTACAGATAATTTCATTATAAAAGCCAGATAAAATCAGTATTTCCTGTCAACTGATCAGATAGCCCAGCTTTTCCAGCTGTGCTCAAGAAACACCAAGTTAATCAAGCCTAGTGGCTGTGGGTTTTTTAAAAAAAAAAAAAAAAAAATATTTCTCAAAAACACATTCCTTATCTTTCAGTTATTTTAAGTGTTACATAGAATAATTTTTAAGTGAAAACGTTTCTACTGATGACATACTGCAATTCTAGTGTCCAAACTATACGAAGTCTGAGTCCTTGTAGAGTCACTGGCAAAACTTACCTTGACTAAAGTGGTGGCAGGAGTTACCTTTGTCATTTTAATAACATAAGAATGCAATTTTAGATGGGCTGTAAATGAATTTAAGAGTGGTCTGTTTTCTTTGTCTTATTTCTGATTGTTCAGCTTCCTAGCGAAGAAGCAGCAAAGCTTTGACGTACTCTGACTTGTATGTTGGTATCTTCAGGCAGGTATTTTAAATAGCATGAAGATGACTTCACAGAAATATTAGAAATACAAGTTCAGTTATCACAAAGTAAATTTAGAGGGAAAAAAATGGTGGTTTTGGTTGTTTGGTTGTTTTGGTTTTTTTTTTTTAAAAAGATGCTGTATCCACACAGAGCAAGAGAGCAGAAATTTTGTAACGGGTGCTGATTCTATCCATATAGAAACGGTTGAGCAGGAAAATAAATAAAGCCGTTTTAAAGTGAATAGTTCAAGAGCATACATTATGTTGTTACTTTTGTGAGCTCTTCCAATATTTTCACACCAACGGTAACCAGAAATATCATATACAAGTATTTCTTCCAGAGAGAAATAATTCCATCGCCGTATCCCTGGGGGGAAAAAAAAAATAAAAAATTATTATGTCTTTAAAACTACTGCTGTGGAATACTCATTTGTAAATAGCAAAGTGGTCTTTACCTCCTTGCACCCCGTCTTTATTAACCATAGAGCGAACAAAATGATCAATTTCTGGATATGGTGAATCCTGGTAACCTTCCACGGAATCTGTTACAACAAAGACCACCGATACGCTCCGTTACTGGTTTCGTCACTGTGGTAGGTAATCGTTACATGTTATATAGAGCACAGACACAAAATGCACGTGAATCGTAACAAATCCTTAAATAAAAGGATTTCAAACCCAGTGTTAATTTCCTGTACACCGTTAAACCGCACGGGACAGCAACGGGGGCGGGAGGGGAGGGCAAGTGGCATTCAGGCCACCTCTCCTAGAGGTTATCCAGGGTGTCAGTCACAGTACGTCGAAATCTAAGAGTATTTTTTTTTTTTTTTTGCCTATAGAGAAGCAAAGGCTTGAGGTACCTCTACAGCTTCCGGTAGTTTTCCTGTTTAAAAAAGCAGACATTCTTCTCTCCTCCTCTGGAACGCCAGATGACAGAACCTTTGTGTCGTCCCTCACTCTGAAGAGAAGAGAGAAGCCAAAGGAAAACGCGTGATTCTTACAGTATTACGTGGTGTGGTATAACGTGCTGTGACATAACCCAGGGTGGCAGAACAGAACAGAGTCCTGGTGGCCCTGCTGGAGCAGGGGTTGGACCTCCAGACCCCCTGCCAACCTAGCCACCCTGTCATCCTGATGCCACCCCTCCACTGTCCCTGCAGCACTTTTTCTTCTCGTTTTGCGGGTTTCCTCTGACTTACACCAGCAGAGGGCAGGGATCCCTCCTCCAGAGCACCATCTGGCTCCTGGCACAAATCCCAGGACCCAGCCATTTACAGACTGCTGGGCCACACTCAAACAGCAGCATTTGCTCTAGATGCAACGTTTATGCATATATACACATTGAAAGCTTTCTTTTCTTTTTTTTCCTCTCTCTCCCATGAACCGTGGAGTTCATAGAGTTGCCCTATTACCAGCTAGAAGCCAGATGACCGCAGAAAGATAAATTCAACACAGCAGAATTTCTCATCCACGTTTATGACAGACTCAGCCCATAATTATGATCCAAATACACGGCACGATTTGTGCTATGGGAAGATTGGCATCAGCTCAGGACAACGAACATCTCGGAATATAAAAACTGAAGCCACAACAAATATATGTTTTTTAATAAAACCATTATACGTAATATCATACAGAGGGATGTACCACTTTAACCTTCGTTCTGCTGCAGTAATGACTGGGATCACCTTAAGATACAGTCAGTGCAGGGTAAGATGTATCAGAGGTTGAGATACAGAAAACTTGATTATTATACGTACCAGTATCCAACCTAAGCACCAAATGGGAAATGCAAGTAAATATGGACAAAAATCTTTTTTTTTTTTATTTTTTTAATCATGCTTCAGAAAATATTTAGACTCTTCATATTTAATTGACTGGAAGACTATAATAATGGTTAAATTTCAGCATTTTGAGCGTGTACAGAGAAATGAGGTGCAACTCAGAAGCCGTACCACCTGTTCTGTGATTTTTAACCATTTGAAGGTGGGTTAAAAAAAAAATAAAAATACAGTCCCAAGAAATTTTTTCTTCAAACTGAAGGAATTCTACTGGAAACTCCTAAATTACACTGTAATAATGTTCACGGAATAACTGCCCACCGGTAGTAGTTATTTGTAACTACTCTCCTGCTGCAGGAGAAAAATCACTAAAATATATATTTAAAAATATTTTCAAATCTATCAGAATGAAACAATTACCTGATGTTGCAGATCAAAGAGGAAAGAAAATATGCTTCTTCCAAGGAAACATTCTCTTCACAGTTAGGGACAAACTGATTATCCTCTGCTATCTTCAGAATCACATTTTTTCCTGCTTTTGATGATTTATACATCCGGAAATTTCTGTTCTTTGTATAAACTCCTACAGGAAAACAAGTATTTCTTAACAAAACAATGCTGGCTAGGAGTTAAGATACTTAGTACTTGTAAATTAAACAGTTTTCCTTAGACCCAGCTAGAGGTCTAAGGAACGGACAAAAACTCTGACTTCGGCTCACAACCCATGCAAGACACGCAACAAAGTACACATGTACATTTTTATTTATATTTTAGTATTGTGTATTTATGTTTATGTTATTAACACAAACACTCGGCACCTCTACATACGCATTTTAATCATTCTGACATTACCATTGCTAAAAGTTTCCTTTCCGTATAAGAAATTGGTGCTTTCTCACCAATTTTGTGAAATACAACTGAGCATAAAAGGCTGCACAATTATTTTAACGAGAAAGGACTTTATATTCATCAAACTTCCTGTTTCCTGTGGACCAGCCACCACTTGTCCAAAGCACGTATCAGGAAAATTTAATTCCAATCTCAAAAACAAACAACAAAAAATGAACAAGTATCTTTAAACATTGCTTAATCTGTCTAAGAATTTATTGAGGAGGGGGGCGCTTTATTTGTGGGTTGCATTTAATTTTCATGAAGATAAAAAGAATGTAAAGAACTCATACAACAGGAATGTCACAGAACTTTCTGTCCCTGCAGCCTCGTGATGTAATTCAGTATTTCCAGCTATTTTGATTTTAGCTTTCCAGTTTTGAGGTAACGCGCGTAACATAAATATTGAGGATGGCTGATTTCGGGGGAAGTAATATCAAATTTTTAAAAGGTGACACGGTAAACAATTTGTTTTTAATTTCCATTGGCAAATACGTTTGAAGGAATTTTGAACAGTAGGTGCAAAGTAATCCTTCTGAGTCAGTAACGTAGAAGCCTACTGTAGGGCCAACTTGGGGATTACGTTTCAACAAGTCAGAGATACTGAAGAGGCCAGCGATAAAAGCGATCCTGAATTCCACAAGAATTTGAAGGAATGGGGGTTCTTCAGAGAACTCTCAGAAAAAACAAAATGAAGTCCTCAAGTACATAACACGCCTTCTGTCCAAAAGCATGCTAAGCTATTTTAATTGCACTGAGACAGGGCAAAAAGCAAAGAAACCAGCTATGGGGACAGAGAAGGGTGGAACTTTCAAACTCCAGTTGACCATGCGTGTTGTGCTCCTGGAGATTTTTAACATTTTAATACCACAAATGAACTAAGCCCAGCTGAGGCATGAAGTGCCCAACCCCAAATTTCTACGATTCTGTCATTAAAGCCTAACAAGTGCCATTCCAACCAGGGGAAGAAGCCTCAATTCCCACATGTGGAACAATACAGACCACCACGCCTGTCAGACTTCTTCCATGAGTCACAAGAAAGCAATAAATAATTCTTCCATAAACGACAAGAAAGCAATATACGCTATCCTCTTTTAATCCAAATAGGAGCATTAAGTCCTTAGGAACAAGATTAATTAGAGTGTTGTGTGGCAAGAGTTTCTTCAAACTTCAGAACAAAATAATTAAATAATTAAATGCAGTAATGGACCAAGAATCTAAGGCTCCTTTAAAGCACAGCATTTATGACCGTGGTTTCAGCACCTAATTGTATTCGGTTTAAATTCTGACCGTAGGGACAACAATAAGAACACTGTTGCTCTTACTGTCTGTAATCAAAGAGTAAGGAACATCTCATTTAACATCTATTGCATCCCAAAGACATTTAAAAGCACTTATTGTATTTACCTAGATCCACAAAAAGTTGCTTGTCTCCATCTTTACCATTTACTATGAGAAAGGAAAATGCTGAATTTTCTCCCTGGTGTGATGTTTCCATATCCTTTGTCTCATGAGCAATGGCTGGCCAGCCTTCGGAAGCATCTTCGATGGCTGTGAGGTTTGTAAGAGGATCATCTAATCCAACCACTGCAGCAGAACACTGGAAAACACATCCTGCTCCTCCTCCTGGAATCACAACAGCAGCTTTGCTCTTCATTAACCTTATGGCAGGCTGCAAAATGGTTCTCACAAAGTTACCTGAAAAACAAAGAAGGAAAAAACCCACCCCAAAAGCAGATAACATCATTTATGAGTCAAGAAAGAACTTGATAGTTCCTGCACAAACATTTTTCAAAACAGCCAAGATGGAAGGGGTTGGAGTTTAGGGTTGTTTTTTCCCCTTCCTGGATTTTTAAAAAAAAAATCTTTTGGACCAGCCCAGTGCACAAAATGGTTCTGGTTAGTAACTAAGAAAACCCACGTCTGGCAACAATTTTTACTAAACCTTTTTTTTAAAAAACATGACAAAATAAACAATTGTGCATATATTAAATGTATCATACAGCCACAGTCTTGCCCTTTGCAATTTTACTACTGAGAACAGAGAGAAGTGAGAAGCAAGCTGGCAATCACCTCTTTAGAAACAAAGACAACAAACCCAAACCAAAATGCACAGGCTGTCACTGCAATTTCCCGAACTAAATTCAAAGTCCCAGATAAAAGTGCAAGACTGAAATAAACATCTTTTGTATCTTCCAAAAGAATTCCTCCTACCCATCACACCTGTAGCGCTGCCGTTACTGAAGCCTCCGACAGACAAGATCTCAAGCTGCTCCCACGCTTGGAGCACGAATGATCTTGACAATGATTAAAATGAGGAAGACTTTTGCACTGAAATTTCTGTGAACCTGAATTTTCCACTAGAATGTCGGAAACTTACTGAACAAGTTTGGCTTGGGTCTCGATGCTGGCTTAGCAGGAGCTTTTCTGCATATGAACTAGGCTGCTAATAGTAAGACTTAATCAAATGCTTAATGTAGGACCATTTTGTTAATGACAGTCATATCAAACAAGTCAAGTATTCAAGGTCCTTTATAAAACATAGTTTGATTTAATATTTCAAGTACCACTTAGTGAAACTCTTCAATACACGAATAAAGCATTCATACAGCTTTGCTATTACACAACTTTTTTATGCAATCATAGGTAGTTTTTAATCATTTAAGTGAATATTTTTGCAGTAGTTAATAACAGCATGCAATGGCCTTAACAACCTCAGATTTAGGATTTTGAAGAGCTCGTGATTGTCCCTCTCACTCCTGCTTTCCCTAATTTCACTTTCAGAATAATTAAAAAGGTTTACCTGCAGCTTCACAGTATATTAACTGACGTAACATTTTGACCAGGGCTTACTCGAACAACAAATTACTTTTACACAAGTATTTTGTAATGACTTTTCAAACTCCTGGTATTGTAATCCAACTCCAATTGTACTCCAGGCTCTGCTAGATGGTAACCAAAGACAGGCAAATAAAACCCATGGCTGAATTACTTGCAAGGAGAAAGACGAGAATAAACACAGGAAGAAAAACTGTGAAGTGGAAGGAATACTTGCAAGGAGGATTCTGCAGCTGTTGGCTGAAGCTTCAATGGGGAAGCTGAAAGAACATGAACTATAGGTCCTCTTATGCTGCAGATCAGCAGAACGGCTGGGTGTATCGAGCATTAATATCACCATCCTCCTCATTCGTTACAGGACTACCGAGTCCTGTACTGAGTCCTACTGAGACTACACACAAATGGTTCATAGCCGTAGACAGCTTTAACCCTGTGCGTTCAAATACACACGCAGAATTTCTTAGGTTTACAACAGGAGTTACTCAGATCATCAGGGAGAAAATGTACACATTACAGAAGTGAAGTTTATTTCAACCATCACAAAAGTTAAAGTCCTGTTTGACCACTTCCTTTTTTTGTGCGTGTAATTAAGTAACAATCACTCTGGTGTCAGAATAGCAAGGTGTCAGTAAAAGATTATTTTGGGTGTTAGTTCTTGATCATTCACACACACCTTTGTTTTCTCTCTTCCCATTTCTTCTAACTGGTCAGATGTGGGAACGGAACTCTGCGTTTCACACTTTTGATCCCTGACTGTATTTTTACATTCAGGATTTGTCAACTGTGTATGTAAAATTAGAACTTGTATGTAAAATGTAGAATTTTATGTAAAAAAAAAAATTATATAAAAAAACACCCTATGTAAAACCATTGATCTCCACAGCTTTCCTGTGGACCTACATGATCTCCTGCGCCCTCTTACATGAGCTATGAACTCAGTCCCTGTAGTTTAACTCTAACTAGTAACTAATTCCAAATACTATATACAAAATGTTTTTAATTGTATTTCATTTTAAGCCCATGCACTTTGTCCATGACTCCTGACATAAAATGCTTATGAAATGCTTAGTTCATATTCTAGTTTGTCCCACATAAATACCACTAACACATCTTAAAGTAATTTTCATTAGACAGAGCACAATGATGGATTAAAAAAAAAACACACTTGCATGTGTCTGAAAAATATATTAACCCTTTCAAGTTTACTAGTAGACAAAATCTGTCACCTCAAAGAATATATAGATTTTCATATAGATTCTGTGAAATTACTGTATGAAGTTATCTGCATTTTCAGTTATTTACTACAGCACAGTATTTTGCACAAAGTACAAAGCTAATACGTTTTAAGCCAGGTTTGTCAAGCAGGTTACTAAAATGCATTAATGAAACATCTAGACTATAATATTATTGGTAACATGTATGAATTTAACACTGACATTTATATATCTCATTTATAAAAAAATAATCAATTTTTACTGCAATTTCAACACCTTGTTGAAAAGGCAAAGGCAGAAGATCAATACACAATCTCTAAATATATTTTAAGTCTGATAGTAAACATGTCAAATTCACGTCACGGTGGAGACGCAGAACACTTAACTAATGGACTAGAATAAACAGCTCAAGCTTCTACTGAAAGAACTGCCTAACGTAATCTTGTTATCAAGATCACGGGCTAAAATCGCTGTCATACCACGTTATTTATCATCCATGTATTACTGAAGAGTTTTATACTGGCAGAGGAGTTAAAGACCATACTTTTGAACTAAAAATTGCAGTAACCCCGTTTAAGCCTTTGGGGTTTGGAGCTGTTACCACGATGTCACATAAAAAAAAATAACTGCTCTGTGTCACACTTGCGGCTAGCAGGCAATATTATAATCATTTGCTTATAACTTTGCCAATCGGCTTAGCTTGCCATGGCAGCTACTCCTCCAAAGGTTTAGGGACACAGATTCCACTGCTCCTAAGAATGAGAAATAGGTTTATTGATGTTTAAAAAAAGCTGAAAAAATGGTTCTGAGAAATCCTATGACCTCTTTGTGCTGGAGGAAGGATCTGAATTTTGGCTTGAAGTGATGCTTAGGCCATGAGGGAAGGTGCAGAGGTAGAAAAAGAGGCAAGGGTGAGAAAGGAAAAGGAAAACCGGGCATGAAGACAGTCAGACAGATTGTGACCAAGCAGACAGCAGAATAAAAGTGGGAACCTGAGTGGGACCAAAATTATGAACTCAACATCCTCAGCTCCTCCTATGCTACTTCCAGTGGAAACCCAGTAATGAAGCACATAACTTCTTTCTCTCCAATACATGTAATTCTGCTGCTGTCACAGTTCTTCCTGAAAACAAATTTCATCCCTTCTAATAACCCATGAGATTTTTACCGTGTTACTCTCTAACAGCATTTCTGCTTCCTCTCCCTCGCCCTATTTGTTTGTTTGAAACAAACACAATAAGGAACAAGGGTTATAAAGTCAAACACTCAAATACTAAGAAATGACAAAACCAAGGCTGCAGGTGCACTGTTAAATAACCCAAACTTCCGCATTTGCAGGTTGATACAGATTTTAATTCCACCACTGGGCAAGCTGTTTTCCACCAGTTCCTGCTTCGCTCAGACAAAACTCGGCTGGTATTCTATTGTGCCCTCATTGTTCACTGTATGTCTATAAGCCTGCTTTACTGCACACCATACAGGATATGCCAGAAGAAGAAATGATGAATTTCAACATTAACTTTTCTTAATGCTCACCACTAGCACCTCAGTGCTTCATAAACAGCAGTTTAAAAGTATGTTCAAAATACTTTGTGAAGTGAGGAGGTATTACTAGACTTATTTTTAAAATGGAGTCAAGACAACCCTGAACTGGCAATTCTTTGTGTTGGAGTTGCCATATGCCATGAAATCCCAATTCATATCAACAATTAAAATTGCTTTCGGCTTTCTCTTAATCGTGTTTATGCACAGGTTGCTTGAAACCGTCTTTGTCCTGCCTTTCTGACCCTGTGCTGAGCTGAGCACAAACCAACTATATTTAGAGCCAACAATTTTGGCTTCAATTGCCAAGACTGACATTAACCTGAAAATTAAGGAGTCACAGTCATACTGTAAAACAACTTTCAAGCCAAAAGCCAGTCTTGACAGTAGTTTCATAAATAAAACATGCAGGCACAAAAAGAGTTACATTTTTGCAAACACAAATGCTAATTATAGAAAAAGGAAGCAGAAGATCAGTTGAGAAATAACGAGGCTTAATAAAATAGAAATAAATAGTCATTTCTGCTGGGAATACATATTTGTTTCCACATATAACTCCATTAAATGAAATACTCAAATGTGAGAGGGCACTGTACCAAGTCAAACCCTCACGTTTTATTTCTAGGTGTAAGAGAAAAGAACACACTTACCAACATGAATGTTATCCTTAAATACAGTCTTTTGGGGTAGAAATATTAAGTGTCGACTAAATTTTTCATCAGTACTGGAATCTAAATTCAAGACATCTTTGGCCGAACAATTTACATCATAAAGTTCTTTTAATTTTTGGCTGACAAGCTGAAATTATAAATATTAATTAGGCTATTTTCTCTAGCATTTTTAATAACAGTATCTATAAAACCTACCACACATGCAGATTCTACATCTTTTTTTCAAGTTTTTTTTTGTCATTTTGAGCATACAATGAATTGCAATTCAAACTAACTCATAACATAGAAAATTTTAAGCAAATTTGACGGTCCATATTTCCTGAAATAAGCAAGTCACTGAATATACTAACAGTGATAAGCTGAGCAGATTTTCAGTTTTTCAGGTCAAAGTCTAATTTAGTGCCTTATTTGTTTGGGTTTTTTTCCACCACAAAGCAGTTCACACCCACAGTGACAATGTTTGTAATGCAGGCTCACCTTGGATGGAAGACAAAGGCTATCATGATGTAAAGGGCCGGTACGCTAATTCACTGTTTGATTTAGCTAATTCATTGGTATGGCCCCAATGAACACTAACTAAGCAGAAAACATAAGATGTCTGGCTCTAAAATAGCTCTACAAACCTTCCATAAGCTAAGCTTGTGATTACTCATGTTTAAGACTGGACTTGGAACCTAAGGGTCTGGAAGCTTTAGATTTTAGCATCCCAGATACTCCCCCTACCAGCAAATCCAAATTTCTCTTCTTAACCTGAGGAATCTCTAGATTTCAGAATTGATCCGCAATGGAGTAAACCCCTCCGGATTCTGTATCAATGAAGAGTTCTTTACAAGGGCGTGACCTCAATCGTATTTTTCTTTTGTTCCTTTCTAGCTAGGGACATATAAGTGTCAGAAGTCTCATAAATACATGGCCACTCACAAAGATATTGTATTGGAACAGAAAATATTCTTCTAAAAAACTCCCTTATTTTCCATCTCTGAGATACTGAATTTGCAGTGGAGCTCATTTTCCAAACAAATTTGCAATAACGTGGACATTTGCACTATTTTAGAATATTGATAATTAGCAAAGATATTTAACTTCAGGTAACAAACTGGTAAGTGCGTAGTCACCTGATGTTTGCTACATCATCATCAAACTCAACTATAATGAACTGCTACGTGAAGACACCGAAAATCAAGAGGGATTTATCTAAGCCTTGATATATGACTGCACCAGCTGGCAAAGGAAATGAACTGAGGAATATCCGAATGGAACTTTTACTGATGCTACTCTGAAGAATACCTAAACACTCCTTCAGTTTTACAGCTTCAAAGTGGCAGAGCACATAAAACAATCTGCAAAACCAAACTTACCGTATCAGTAAACTTAGAGTGATTACAAGCATTCCAACAACCATTGTTCTCTATTTTTTCCTTTCACTTTCACATTCTCTATTTTTGCCTTTCACTTTGCTTTAATTAAAACAGTACTTTTTACTTCATTAAAAATAACCACTAGGTCTACAATTCTTTCTCATTTTACTACAGAACAGTCAAGATAAAGTAGTAAATACTTTGGTTTCATATTAAATCAACACAAAATTCATATTAATCTACAACATGACTTCGCTCCACTTTACCTCAATTAACTTTGCAACCATACTCTCGCCATCAGCAGCAGGATTTGCTGGTTTGTAGAACTCCAAATCAAAATAAAGTTTGCAAGCATCTTTTTCAGGAATGACTTCATAGCAATGCATAAGACTTGTTTTATAACCTTTGCTAAGGAAAAACAAAACCAAATCACAACCTCTCACGATAAACGTTACACATACTTATCAGTTGCAAACAAAGATCCTCCAAGTCCTAAATATTCTCCTATTTTTCAATCAACCACCCATATTAAAAAAAGTAGCAGCCTTATACTGTTTTGAAAAATCTGGAACTAACTTCATCATCAAATATCAACAAAGGTATCTGTCTGGCCTAGATTTTTTTTGTAAAGTACTCTCCTCCCCATGCCCCACCCCCAAGTCTTACAATACATACTGTCAATAGATACGCTGTTAGGAATTTAAGGAATAATGGAAACTACAGTAAAAAACTCAGGAAGTTATCACTCCTATGTCTTAAGCACTAAAAACGGGGTTACATAGACTTTTTTCCAACTAAATTAAAAAAAACCTAAACATTTTCAAACTGAGAAAAAAAATCAAGCTTCTTTTTCATATAAAAATTGACTCTTGGATTTCTTTTATTTCATAATCAATTGTTTTATTGTAAAACAAAAAATTGGGAAAAAAAGTTCAGCACACAATCAAATTCTCAATACTTGAAACTACATCACACAAATACAAAACCATAAATCAGTAACTGGACGTTTATGTTAATGCTCATGTAAATGGATATATGCCTAATCGTAGAAATATGTTTGTGTCATGTGTTGGTATGATCCCCCCGAGGAAAGCTGACAGCAAAAACAAATCTACTGCTATTTGATTTAAGTTCAGCACACGAGGTCCTTAATTACCAGGAACTAATGGCAGTCTGCAACTCGAAAGTTGAAACCCAATATAGAATAGATTGGTTTGTCCTCATGAAAATTTTCCCCGTGGCCAAGATCAAACCTCAAGCCACCCATTACAGCTCTGTGCTGGTCAGAGCAGCAGGCGGCTCCTGGGGATAGCTATCCAGTAACAGCTATTACTACTTAATAGTACATCCGGTATACTACTATCTTATAGTGACGTATAAGGTACCTTTTCAAATACTCACGTGTAATAAAACCAAAGCTCTTTATATGTTGTCACAAGGTAAAACCTCTGTCCACTTTGTCTGTTCTTTTCCAAGGCAAATACGTGAACATCCTTTCAAAAATAAAAACGCTGAAGTTTTTGGTTTTTTTTCTCAAAGAAACAGTTAAAGTCTTCAGAACTTCAGTCTATGATTCTAAGTTCCTAATTTCTTAGGACAAAGGTTAGTAAACACTACAAAACTTTAAGTAGATCACTTATCCTTTTTCAAGCTCAGTAGCATCTGATTTTAATTAAGAACATCATTCTGAATTCAGTTACCTGAGTAAAAATTGGAAGCTTTTCTTTGCTGTGTATTAATATAAACTCTGTTTTCTCTGTAAAGTCTTTTTTTTTTCTGATCAGTGGCAAGTGCATCTAACGGGAAGAGGAACAATGTCCTGAAAGGACGAGCCTCAGGTACATGATGGCAGCATATGGCTTTATAGCAAATAGTCTTTAGACTCTATAATATTTAAATCCAAAAATGGAAATCTGAAAAAAAAAAACCAACCCTACTGCCAAACCAGTGAGAGTGCATTTTGGAAAACAGACTGTCAGGATTACTTAAACACCTAAAAGAGCATGGAAAAAAAGCCGGTACTTTCTTTAAAAGCAGCAATCAATTTGAAAATTATTCAACAGAAAACAGAGGGTACATTTTGCACAATCTTTATTTGGCTCATAACTTCTTATCATCTGAACTTGGTACTCTGATGCCATTGGAGAGTTGTATTGTTTTTATTTTGTCTCTGCCTCCTGTTTATCTCTTTCCCCCCCCCCCCCCCCTCAGTTTTTTCCTCCTCTTTCTTCCCACCTAACTCTCACGGCCTTCCCACTCTCCTGTCAACCCTGACAACTTCCTTATCTTCAGAAGGAACAAACGTATGACTACAACGTCATTAAAAAAAGCACTTTTCCTGTTAGAGGTTAACACCAGGTATCAATTTATGTTAGAACTAATAGTTGTTAGAGCTACCTCCAGTGTAGCATGAGTTCCCACAAGGACAAAAAAAACCCCTTGCTGTTTAAAGACTGGAGAGAAGGAAAAAAAAAAAAAAAAAACAAAAAAAAAAAAAACAAAAAAAAGCCCCCGACATCTTGCAAACTGATAAAGACTTTACTGTCAACCACGTTTTTAAGTTAAGTTCAAACCTGAAAGTACCTAAAGAGTAGAAACAGTCACCTAACAAATATCTTACCTCTTTGCAGGTTTTTACATAATTGAAAGCTTCAGCCTGACGACAAAATATTTTCCAAACAGAGGACGGCAGAAAGGGTTTGGACAGTTTTGGTCTATAAACTGGAGGAAGAGGGTTTCTTTCATAGTGAGATGCCAATTCTTCCACTTTCTTCACTCTTTCTTCCCATTTTCTCTTCATTTGCCCTACAGCAATTACAAATTGTCAAATCAGTATCAATTTCTGGTTGTCACTCACTTTTAAAATACCTTGTACCCCTCACTGCTTTTGATTCTAGTTTTGCTGAACGTATTTTATTTAATAACGGAAAGTAGGTGATATTCCAAATCAACACCCAACCTTGCTATGATACTCTTTTTAACATTAATTGTTTCCACAGTTTTGGAAGTAAGATTTTCATATTAATACTATCAGAGGTAAAGACAACAGAGGGACGGCCTATGAAGTTTCATTTTTGTTTACAGAATGGTATTACATTCCTCCGCAAAACATATGCAAACTCTGTTAATTAGCCACACAACATTAGTAAGGAGTGAAAAAATACTATTACTCCTGCTTTATGGTTGGAGAGACAAATAAGATAATGAATTTGTATGGGTAATAACAGCAATTGAGTTCCTGAGAAAAATTAAGATTTCAGTGACTCTACCTCTGAGCTTTGTATCTCAAAGTAAAAGAACTGAAATCCAAAATGGGGACTCCATTCTCCATTGCCGACCTTTGCTGTTCATCAGTAATAGTTTCATCTGCTTTAAAATCTCATGTACCTTCGTGCAAACTTAAGATAGCAATCTTTTCAAGAAATAGCACATGATGCAGTAATGCTTGGTATCTTGCAGCCTTTAAACTTATAGTCACATAAAGTAATCCAAATGCTGAAAAGTAATGTAGCAAAGCATAAACACACATTAACATACACATAATTATTCATAAGTTTAATTAACTTTTTTTCGGGGAAAATTTATTGCCCCTCTGAACACCTGCAAATCGGTAAAGAGCACTGCTAAGAAACTATGAAACAGATGAAGAGGGGCAAGAAGTAAAAAAAGATGAAGGTGCATCTTTTTGTTGTGTCCAGTATAACCACCTACCAACCCTTGGTTCTGAAAATAACCTCCCAGTTGCAATGAAAGATAAAAATGAAACTGACTATACTCAGAAGTATTCAAACCTTTAAACTCACCTTGTGGATCCATCTTGTTAAGTATTTAAATATTCTTGTGGGCCCCAAAGCCCAGATTTTAAATCCTCTGAATCTCCCCGCAAGTTTTCCACAGTAAAGATTCCTGGACATCTACATTTCTGCCCATGGTACGGCTAAGCCTGCCTGTATTTTGATAGTTTGTGCCTATGTCAAGTCTAAATAATGGAATGTTTTTTCCTCTTAAAGGGGTCAGACGTATTATTTCTCTGACTTTGCCAGACTCCTGACCTGTGACTTTCCTTCACTCCCTTCCTTTTCTTGCAATTAGCTTCTTCTTTGGGAATGAAAAATGAAATTATAGGCAGCAATCAGTGTTTCTCAGAAGTGCTAGCACAAATCTCACTTTCATTTTGATGCTGCTGACTCTGTTGTAAATTAACTGGGTGCAAAAGGCATTCCCTACATCAGCACTTTCCCACAAGGTGACCATTAAAAAGCAAAGGACAGTTCCCATAATTCTCTCCTCACTTTAAACTTCCTAGTTAGATCAGGATATATCTTTGCAGAAACATGGCTGGGAGGACATTTGAACCTGGCAGAAGGCTGATGACCCTCACTTAAAATTGAAATCTACCACTGTTCTTGCAGTCCGAACACTCTTGGATTCTCAGCAGCATAACGTGTTGGGTCTTCTCAAGGTAAGTTCAGCTCCTGCATCAACTACACCTAACACATCTATTTAGAGCATGTACAATTTACACCTGCAGAGGAGGCGTAACTACAGATTAGCCTTCTGAGTTTACTAGGAAATTCCCACTTCATTGCCCTCCCTTTTGTCCCACCAGAAGTAAGGGGAGTAATTATTTTTATTTTACTTGCTAGAAAGAAATTTTGTCAACACCGTATTTTTGACTCAGCAGGATGATCACATGAGGACCCTGGGAAGATGTATCTCCCGGGAGATGACTTAAAGAACTTGATGTTTTATTCTCCCCCTTTGATGGAAGACTATTTCTTTTTTAGTCATGAGGATAGTGGACATCTTGTATTTTTATACCTTAGATGGTTGTTGGTTGGTGAGGTTTTTTAAACAAACAGACTCACCATTTCAGAAAAGGCAATTTTCTCCCTTGTGCTACAGGGGAAAGACAAACACAAATGCATGATTCCTTCATATGTGTCCCTGTGTTTTTGTTAAAAAAAAAGCCTACTCAAAAATCTGTAATGATTATGGAGAAAACACGCTATCCACACCTGCTGTGAAACAAAGCTGAGACATGCAAATCAACCACTGCTCAAAATAACATGATTATATTGGTTTCCTGGCCTGTGTGTATCACGCAACATAGCTCTATGGCAGAATTCATGTTCTTCAACACCAATAAATCCACGAGATTTTCTTCCAGCTACTGATTCAGCCTTAAAAGAACTTATTAAACAACTTTCTCCCTAGTGCTATGCTTCTGAATGTTAGCGAAAATTAGCTCAGTTATCTTCATGTTGAGCTGAACTGTGGCATACTAACACTACTTGTCTTCCCTCAACAACAACAAGGAGCATCGAATTTTCATCTTGCGCTCCAAGTAGAAGTAGCTTCTACAAATAAGCTTTGAGGATTTTTGTGCAAAATACAGGATATCAGACTTCATGATAAGACCTCAAAAAAAGAGGCTAGTGCCTGTTGTGAGAACCTGGAACACTTAAGTTTCTAATGTAAAACTTACTCTGACTACTGCTACCAAAGGTCAATACACAAATATGAAACTAAGTGACTTAAAAGTTGATGACGAAGCTGAAACTAGCCCTCAGCTTCAGAGTGTTGTTCTGTGAGGCTGGATGGCAGGGCATCAGGCATTTGTCAATCGGCTGTATGATTTCTCAGTTTTCCTCATGCAGTGGTGAGGGATAAACCCCACCGTAAGGGGAGGGTCTTGCTCTGACAGAGTCCGGTACATCCACGCTTACCTATCTTGCTGAAATCTGAAAGATTGTAGTAATCATCCCCACAAATTACTGAAGATGGCAATTACCTTCATTCATAAACCACCATTGTCAGAAAGGTAAGGTTTTTCAGCGCGCGGAGGAACTAAAACAGAAAACAAAAAAAACCCAAGAAGGGCTGGGTTACACCAAGTCAAACATAACACAAGAGGCTCGGCACTCAAAAACCCACAGCAGCCTCGCATGGGTCAGCCACACGCATGGTGAGGCGGGTAACCGGGGCAGAATGGCAGCCAAAGGGCCCAGTTCTTTATGTCCCCCCCTGTATGAGAGAGCACACTGAGGGGCCCGGTCCTCCACAGCAAACCCCCCACATCTCCTCACATATGGCGCTGGGCCCCCTCAGCCATGGCACCCTAGGCCTCCCCAGACATGGCACTCCGACCCCCCTCCGCCATGGCACCCTAGGCCTCCTCAGCCACGGCGTCCTGGGCCCCCCTCAGACATGGTGCTCCGGCCCCTTTCAGCCACGGCGCGGGGCTCGGCCTCACACCGCCTTCCCCTCATGGCCGGGAGCCTCCTGGCACGGCGGGGAACAGCCTGAGGGGGGTGTGGGGAGGGCAGCGGACACCGACTCACCGCCATAGCCCGCGCGCTGCCGCCGTTGGCGTTTGGACGCCGTGCCGTTAGGGGCAGGCGGGCGGGTTCCCCCGCCCCGCGCGGGAGGAGCCGGAGGGGCCGTGAGGCGATCGCGGAGAACGGGGGCCCTTCCTCCGCTGCGGGCCGCGCCGGGAGCCGGGGAAGGCAGGTCGGAGCGGGGTGGCAGTGGAGCGAGCGAGCGGCGGAGACGGTGGGTGGCGGTGGGCGGCGGGGCTGGGGGAGGGCGTCCGGGCCGAACAAAACGGTGGGGCAGGCCAGAGTCCGTCGGGGAGCCGGCTGAGGGAAGCAGGAGCTTCCCCACAGCCGGACCGCCTTCCCGCTGCGGAGCGAGTGGTGGTCAGGGGCGGCTCGCCCCCCGCCACGGCAGCGCCTGGCCTCCCGGACGCGGTGGGACGAGAGCGGCTGCCGGGCTCTCCCCGGAGGGAGACCGGGGGGGCTTGCTTTTCCTGAAGGTTAGGGCAAGGCAATTTGCTCATTTAGGCCTGTTTTTGCGGAGAAGCTGTCTAAACAAAAGGCGGGCGGGCGCATCCTGGCCTGTATCAGGAATGGTGTGGCCACCAGGAGTGGGGCAGTGACCGTCCCCCTGTACTCGGCACTGGTGAGGCCCCACCTCGAGGGCTGTGCCCAGTTTTGGGCCCCTCACGACAAAAAAGACACTGAGGTGCTGGAGCGTGTCCAGAGAAGGGCAACGGAGCTGGTGAGGGGTCTGGAGCACAAGTCTGGTGAGGAGCGGCTGAGGGAGCTGGGGGTGTTCAGCCTGGAGAAAAGGGGGCTGAGGGGAGACCTTCTCGCTCTCTACAGCTCCCTGAAAGGAGAGTAGCCGGGGGGGTCGGTCTCTTTTCCGAAGGAACGGGTGATAGGACAAGAGGAAATGGCCTCAAGTTGTGCCAGGGAAGGTTTAGATTGGATATTAGGAAAAATTTCTTCGCTGAGAGGGTTGTCAAGCATTGGAACAGGCTGCCCAGGGAAGTGGTGGAGTCCCCATCCCTGGAGGTATTTAAAAGACGTGTGCTGCTGAGGGACATGGTTTACTGTTAACTGGGCAGTGTTAGGTTAATAGCTGGACTTGATCTTAAAGGTCTCTTCCAACCAAAACGATTCTGTTTCTTATCAGTTGGTAGGTTTGAAAATAACACACCTTGCCTGTAACATTACGGAGCCTGGCAAGGCTGCTATCTGTGGTGGTGGTGGTGTGGTTAACAGGTATAGGTGAATTAATACCCAAGGGTGCCATCTACTCAGAATAATTTCAGGTCTCGCTGATTTTGCAGATTAATGCTGACTAACTAAAAGTCTGTTTGCTTTTGGAAGATCAGAATGCTGGCCCCGTGTCAGTGCTCTGCAAAGATCTCATCTAGACCAGAAGTAATGTGAAGGGCTGTCACAGTATTGGCATGCTTCCATCAGTGGTACTGACAGTAGTATTTAATAGTAGCGGTATTTAACTGGTATAAGGCCACACAGAAAGTGTAATGGTATGTTTCAAATGTTTTTAGTTTTTTCATACAGTCAGCTTCTATACTTCCCTTCCATTACTAATTAGATAGTTATCATTATAGATGGTAGAATGGAAAATTATTAACTTGCATCTCTACATTGGTAGCACAATGTTCCATGTATGTATTTATGTATGTAAAAATGCCTGCTTTGAATGCTTGACATTTTCTCTTGCAGTCATGTGAGGTGGAAAACTGTGCCCTTTTCTAATCTTTAAGGACATGCTTTACGATACTGGTTTCTGTTTTGGATGTGCATTTTAATACTGCTACAATCGTTGCTTTATAGCAGCTGACATACACTGAACATGTGTTGTCTTGTCTCCTGTGGTTTGCATATTTCGAGATACAGCTGGTAACTAGAGACAATTCAGTTATTTGCTTCCTTCCCTGTCTGAGAAGCTTTGGTATTATTTTTATCACTATGTCATTAATTTGCCTTGTTGGCTTACAACTCAAATAAATACTACTTTAAAAAGAAACCTGATGGTTCTTGTGGCAGTGGTGATATATGGTGATATGAATTTATTTTCATTAGGTCCAGGTAGAATAAGTAAATCTAGGCTGGAATGAAGTAAAAACATTGTTTTATTTATAATTTTGCTATCTAAAGAAAAACAATGGAACAACTGCATTTATATAAGGCAAAATATATTTTTGCTTTTATTGTTATACAGAGGGACTTTGGTCATTTTTGGTAGCTTGCTGAGCGTAGTTTTGGACCTTTCTGAAGCATATTATTTTTTGCTACTTGTTACCTATAAGGATCATTGTAGCATCATCTTTTTATTCGCTATCTCTGTCTCATAGGGTTTTTTAAAAACTTTGGGTTTTTTTTCAGATAAAATATTGTATAATGAGCTTCCTAAAACTGACAGAACATATTCTGCTAAATTAGAAAAATGCTGTTGCTCATTTCAGCTACTTATTTTTTAAGTTTCCTTACAGTGGAAAGCTTGTTTTACCTAAGCTTTCAGAGAAAAGAATATCAAGGAGCAAAATAACAATTTTAATTCAATTCTTAATACATTGTCCTGATTCCTCCCCCCCCCCCCCCCCCCCCATCCCTAAGAGCATGAGATCATCCTCTGCAGGGAAATGTATATTCTGCGTGACAGAACATGACATCATTGCATTACCTAAACCAAGCTGAGGCAATTCTTAGTAGTCTGTTAGAATCGGCACTGTCCTCTAGAGAGTGTTGCTGTTATGCTGACTAGTGCTTTGGAGCAGAAAACATACTGCCGATGAAAACGTGCATTTGAGTGCCTAGCAACAAAACAGATATCTCTTTGTGGATGTTTTTTATTCTTTAACAAAGTGCAGGTGACTTGGTGCATTAGGGCGCTCAGAAATTGATGGATATTAAAGGTGAGTTACAGATTATATTCTGAAGATAAAGCATGTGTATTTTAAACGGCTAACATATTACACCCAGTTTTTCTTCGCTATCTCTGTAGCTTCTGTAAAGACAAGCTCCAGTTGTGATGCAGTAGAATGCAGTAAGCTCTAACCATTAAACAATTGAAACTGTAGGCCGTGAACTAGGCTTGCAAAGGCTTTAGTAAGAAGTATTTTTATGATATGGTATTTCAAAATGTGTTTTACATTTTTCAGAAACAGAGTATTGTAGTTCATTGTAATTGTAGGTTTTGCTAGCTGCTACTTCAAATTTCATTGTTTCTTTGGCATTGTGTCAAGGACAGCAGTTTTAAATTTTAAGGTTGCAAAAGAGTCAAGGAGATAAGCGTTAATTTAAGGTCACTTAAATGTTGAAGATCTTCCTTATTGTTAGCAGCATGCATGTTATAGAAGTATTCAGTGGTCCCAGTCTGTTAGGTCTCCAGTTTGCCTACTTAATCAGCTGCTGTTCACAGGTGTTATTCCCACCAGTTTACTAAAACCAGTCCCTGATGGGATGGCTCATATGATAGACAGGAGGCGACCACAGCTCAGGTGGGCACACAGTTACTAGTTTGCACTAGCTGGTTCAGGTGCTTGCAGCACTGGCACTGCAGATCTTCACGGTGCCAGACAGTTGGGATTAACACCTGGGTATTTAGCAGAAGTTGAATTCCATGCTGACATGGCTACAGTGCTCTCGGTAGACCTGCTGGCTCATTTTGATAATGGAGTTGGGACGTGATACTGTGCTTTTTTATATGGTGTGGTTATTCGTTACGGTTGGCAGACAAAGAACAAACAAGGAAGAAAGTTCACCTTTTCCCTGTTTCTCCTATTAATCCCAGCCACAGTGAAGGGTTTGGGTTGTGCTTCTGCAGAAGAAGGAACAACCTGAGTTGTGACGGAATTGTGGGCCAGTCTGGTTGGATGTTTTCCTACAAAAGAAAGTTTTGATTAAAAAACGTGTTAAGCTGAGAAGTCAGGAAAGCTGGAAGCCAAAGCCAAGGATGTGGTAGGTCCCTACCACAAGGATGTGGTAGGGACAGGGTTGAAAGAGGTGTAGAAACTCCTGGAAGCTGGGTTTGTCTGGAGCAGGGGAGCAACTTCTAGCGTTCTTGTCAATGAAAACCACTCTTTCCACTTCACAGGGATCAGAAGCTCTGCTTTTAAGTTACAGCTGGGTGGACACACCAGTTGTCACTCTAGACTAGACTTTGTTGGTGGTGCTAACGCTCCCTGCCCAATGATAAGGCACATAGGGTTGGATCACTGTCGTGCCACAGGTCTTAGGTACTTGAATTACCCTTGGGGATTGTTTGTCTTTTTTCACATAGGGAACTTTTAAGGCATTAGACTTTGAAGTTAGGATGAATAAATCCAGATCATGGTGCTAGGCAGGCAAGTTCAGCATCATATATTAGTTCTTGCCCCATGATACTGTCTTTAAAGTTAATTTCTAAAATATAAAGCAATAATGTATTTTAGAAATTTTATTTCTAAAATATCAAGCTTATTTGGTACTTTGGTTTTCAGGAAATTTATAGATATGAAGAGACCTAATATAATAATAGTATGATGATGTAAGATGGCAGATACAGTTTGCCACCAAAGAACTAAGCCTCAAATAAGAATCTTCATCGCATCTGACCAGTAAATCTTGCTACTTAGTCTGATTGTGTATACATCCCTGTTTACCATAAGTAAATCTGCTAAGTAAGTTTCTTTAAAATTCTTGCCTTGTAGTGCGTTGTTTGTTTCTTGAGGTCTAAGCACTTACTTAACTTCTGAGCATTTATTACTTTGCCCTATCTGGCGATTTAACTTTATGATGCTTAATTCTTTTCTGAATCCTTAGTTAAAGGTAACTTGTGGTAATGTGTTCCATGAGTACACACAGAATAATTGGGAGGGAGGTTTATTGCTTTTAAATTGATTTCTGGCTTGGTAAAAATCATCATTTCTTGTCCTGTGTTCTGATCAAAAGTAAATAGCAGCCCACAGCACAGAGTTCATTTCATCAACTGTTTAAAGTTACGTCGTTGTGGTTTTATGTTATTTATATTGCCTTCAAATACACCAATTAGGACTGGATGCAGTGATGTTTCATTTGAAATGGAATGCAGAGAAATTATTATTTCTCAAAATAGTATGACCCAAAATCCAACTTCTATGTTAGTCTTTGCACATGTGTGATAACTTGTGTAGCTTGGTTTTGGATTTCAGTTTCTGTCATGTGGAGATGGAAGGATCCATATATGACACAATGTTCATAATACTAAAATGCTACTAATGCATGTAGAGACGTGAAAATATTTTAAAGATTGTTTTCAATTTGTTTATCTCTTATCCTGCTTTTTGTAGGCATTTTCAATTATTTGGTCACAGGGGTCTGCAGACTATTTTTCCCAGAGTTGTTTTAAAACGCAATAATTTAGAAAAATATTTCATGTTCTTCTTTCAAATATAAGATATATAGGGATTACACAAATGCTAATTTTTGCCTACCAATACTAATGCTCCTAGGCTAAAGTTAGTCAGTGTGAAAATCCCCTTTTAACATTCCTGTTTTCTCTATAATTCTAAAAAAAATTGCGCTCTCATTGTGTAAGGCTTTAAGGAAACCTAACAGAAATTAAGCAATCCAAAGGTATTATTTCATATGAAAATTAACTGTCATCTGTTTCTATTTTCTTATGTTTTCAAGCTGATAATTGAGAGCCATAATGTCAGACATAGGAGATGGACCACGTTCGGGGGACGATCTGACGGATGCAAAATCTGTTCCTGGTTCCAAAGGGTAAGTGAGGTACTTTTGGTTTAAGTCTTCAATTTAAGTCTTGAGGAATCTTGTGCTGTAACAGAAGGTGAGAGACATAGAAGCAATAATGCTAAAAGGAAAAGTTTCAATTATGGTAAACTATAATAATCGTAAACACCTATTAGAGTTGTTGTACTGACTTTGAAAATGTACAGTCACTGACAGAACAGGCCAATGTGTATGTACAAGGAACTAAAAAGCAAAACACGAGGTGCAGTTAGACAAGTGGTTAGCTGCTCTTGAAAAGAGACTTTTCTGTCTCACCATGGGCTAAATGTTCACACCTTTCCTTGCACTGCTTCCAGAGCTCACCTGAGCCGCAGCAGCCAATTCAGCTGCTTGAGCTGACCTGCTGTAGGGTTGTATGTGCAGAAGCACAAGCGCGAGGGAAACTTACAGGGGTGGAAGGGAGGACACGCAGGCCTGTTCTTCCTAGTGACAGCTAGTTGTTAAGCTGATGTGGCACTGTCATCAGATTACGCTCCCTCTGGCAACTTAATTTGTTTCTGAAGTCATTCTTTTTAGTATTTCAATTAAAATTTTATTTAAGAGCATTACAAACCTTTTTATTTGTAGAATACAATATGATAGCAGGCCCCAATCTTGTAACCACTTACCCATGTGCTTAAGTGAGAAAATCTATACTGACTTCAACATATATGGACTGAGTAAAATTGACAGCCATTGCAGAATCATGATGGGTGGTGTAGTTGGTGTGCTTGTTAAGGCAACATTACAGCTGCATATGAAGTCTTGGTCATTCTCTAGGTTTTGAATGTTTACTTGTGAAAATTCAATGCTAATATGGCTTTTGGTTAGAATTCAGAATAGATTTACAATCTCAGAGCTGATCTTGCCTCCAGGTACTTAGCTTTCATAAGATGAGGCGTTATCATTTTAGACACAGTTCTTCCTTGATTCTTTAAATTTTGAGCTTGTTACAAGTTGCACAGAAGGTTACTACAACTACAAATGACACTCTACTTTTTTTTTATTAAATTATTTGTATATACACACATTTTACCGAACTTGAAACAAAGTTTCATTTGAGAGCATAACTAAACAAAGCAGTTTTATTTATTTTAACCTCTGGACCAGTACAGTCTTCACTAATCTAAAATCAGATCTATCAGCTGATTTAACAGACATAACTTAGATTCATAGAATGGTTTAGGTTGGAAGGGACCTTAAAGATGGGATGGGACACCTCCCACTAGACCAGGTTGCTCACAGCGCCGTCCAGCCTGGCCTTGAACCCCTCCAGGGATGGGGCAGCCACAGCTTCTCTGGGCAACTTGGGCCAGGGGCTCACCACCCTCACAGTGAACAATTTCTTCTGAATTTCTAATTTAAATCTCCCCTCTTTCAGTTTAAAATTGTTACCCCTTGTCCTAGCGCCCCAGTCGCTGATCCAGAGTCCCTCCCCAGCTTTCCTGGAGCCCCTTTAGGGACTGGAAGGGGCTTGAAGGTCTCCCTGGAGCCTTCTCTTCTCCAGGCTGAACCCCCCCAGCTCTCTCAGCGTGTCCTCACAGCAGAGGGGCTCCAGCCCTCCCAGCATCTCTGTGGCCTTCTCTGGCCCCACTCCAACAGCTCTATGTCCTTCTGCTGTTGGTGCCCCAGAGCTGGAGGCAGCACTGCAGGGGGGTCTCCCCAGAGCGGAGCAGAGGGGCAGAATCCCCCCCTCGCCCTGCTGCCCACGCTGCTGGGGATTCAGCCCAGGCTGCGGGGGGTCTCTGGGCTGTGAGTGCACATTGCCAGCTCACGTCCAGGTTTTCACCCCCCAGCACCCCCAAGTCCTTCTCAGCAGGGCTGCTCTCCATCCCCCAGCCTGTGCTGATACCGGGGATTGCCCCGACCCAGGGGCAGGACCCTGCACTTGGCCTTGTTGAGCCTCATGAGGTTCCCATGGTCCCACTTCTCCAGCGTGCCCAGGTCCCTCTGGATGGCATCCCGTCCCTCAGATGTGTCAACTGCACCACTCAGCTGGGTGTACTTGGCAAACTTGCTGGTGGAGCTTCTAGGGAACAAGTAGCAAACCTTATCAGTTTCATTGGTTTTGCTAAAATAACTTTATTTTATTATTATTTTGAAACTAGAGAAGAGAGATTAGAAATTAACAGCTAAAGTTTGTCTGATTTCTATACAGAAAGAACCTACCTGCTAGCAAGTCTATGGACTCTGGGATTCTGCCGGACTACAGTTATAGAATGGATTATCCAGAGATGGGGCAATGTATAATCATAAACAATAAGAACTTCCACAGACACACTGGTACCACTTTCAAATTTTTAAGTTTTTTCCTTAATTTAGATAAATTAGTGGCATGTGTTATTCTTCAGAAATAAATATGCAGACCTGTTTTGATTGCAATCTAAAACTAAGTGTTTTGAAAGGCTGTGATTCATTTCAGCACATTCTTCCAAATATGCTTAGAGGGAACATGTTAGGGTATACCAGTGATGGGGAGAAAAATTGATAGGCACTACGAGTCCGTCTTACCTTTTAGTGATGACTTCTTTTGCAAATGAAATCCTTTTTTATGTTTTTATATAGATGGGTAGATAGAAAAATAAGGAGTACCTAAGTCTACAGTATAGGTACAGAGAGAAGGAGATGGCGTGCATGTATAACAGTGCAATGTTTCTTCCATTAGAGTGGATCTGGAATAATGGAATACTATTCCAGGCTGATACAGGTATAAGCGAGAAAAGAGTTTGGCTCAATCAGACCATGCCATCTATATCATGTAAAAAAATAACACTTTTCTCTTACATGTAGGAATGTCACCCCGTTCGGGTACAGATGCGGATGCCGCAAGTGTCAGAGAAGTTTTTATGAAGTTGGGATATAAAATAAAGATCAACAATGATCTTTCATGCGGGGACATTTTTAAACTATTGAAAAATGGTAAGTAATAATATGTTCGGTGTGTGTATTAAATTAACTACTGTTTCCAAATACGTCTTTTGCCCTCAAATCTCTTCTTCCGTGGTTCTTTTAGATGATATTTCACACCTGCCGGTGGTTTATTGCTAAGGATGACATGTACATCATAGTTTCTATGTTTATTCATCTTTGCTGTCTCTCCATCTTTTGTGCCATGACTGTTGTCTCCGTATCCTTTCTCATCTTCTAAAGAAGGCTGGAAAAAAGGCTGAAACTTAAATGCAGACTGGTTTATATTCTGACCCGGGGATCACTGAAGCTCTGTGAGTTGGAAAGAAACCTGCTTAATTGGGTAGAGGGGTTCTGTGCTATGTGCTTAGTGGTGTGGCCCAAGAGGTGTTCTGATCTGGGGGTGTTCAGATCAAGGGACCAGAACTGCAAGCGTGTGGACTAAATTACTGTTGTAGAGAAACAACTCATGTTCTGTTTGACTTGTGAAACAAAACACCCATCTGTCTAGTGAGAGCTTTGTACTACTGCTTGTGTTAGTCCTGCTTTGTTTGGACTTGGCCACATCTAGGCCAGTAAATTAAATGGTGCCTGGAGGTATCTGTAGCTCTGGAACAGAATCTAGTCTGTTCTAGATAACTGTTGGAAAGTTCTCTGGCATGACTGTGGCTCATGCCTACTAGCATTCTCCCTGACTCTTCCAGGTCACAGTTCGAGAGGAAGAGTGTTCCAGGGATTATTCCCAACAGCCAGTTAGCCTGCAGCAATCCTGTTTCCTTTTTTTTTCTTTTTTATTAATGTGTTTGCTAACATAGGCGTAGGTTCTTTAGTGCCAGTTAATGTTTATGCCAGAGCATGCTCCCAGGAATGGTTAATTTATTGGTACAGTTGCAGCCTGTCTGTTGACAGTAGCTGAAAGTGGAAAGGCCTCTGTCTTCCCTGTGGTAAAAGGCCTCCAAACAAACAATGTAAACTACAGACCACAGCCTAACTAGAGATTCCCAAAAAACAGCCTTTCCTGACTCCTCTAGATGCGGTGCTTGTCCATAGATTGTAGAAATGCCTGAGTGTGCATCTCTTGAGAAAAATCTAAATAGTTCCGTTTTTCCAGAGTAGAAATTAAGTGTTTTGGCAAACTCTAAACAGAAGATGTCTGCTTTTGGGACTGTTACACTTTTTATCTACAAACTCTTGCATCTTCTTGAGTTTCGCACTCGGAATTCCTTTTGGATCCTTTCTTTTAAATCATGTTTGTATCTTTTCGTGTATTTAAAAGAATCATCTTGGTCTTCAAGTACGATCCCTACAATGTCAGGCAACAAAAGACATCAGAGAATATCTGTTCTATGCTCCTTGCATACCACAAGATGGAAAAAAATATAAATCTACAAACACTTTATATCAAGCTTAAATGCGTTTAAGTTCAAAATTCAGAGGCTTGAAAAATCTTTCTAGACCTTGCTACAGGGCAACAGTGAGAGAGAGAGGTATAATGCTAGTACTTAGGTCCCAGCAGCAGTAACAACCTTCATGCTGCATTTAGTTCCTGTGTAATCCAAGTAGTTGAAGCATCTCTGATTAGAAGGAGAGGTAAGGCTTCCTCGTCCTTTCCCAAAACTGAGAACTTCCCATCAGTCCGATCCCAGATCATGAGACTGTTGCCCGTTACTGCATGAGCAAGGTGACCGGTCAGACTTGGAGACGCTGTGGGGACACTCTCTTTGTCTCCTCATGGTGTTCCTGGCCTAGTTCTGTGGCCGTGTCTTAGAATGGTGAGGGTTGGCCTTTAGTTTGGGGTTTTCTATGTCCAGCTTCCTGAAGTAAAGTAGGCTGGCTCCTTTTGCTCCTAAGTGAAAACTGGTTGGAGGTTTCTAAACGCGGGAATTAGAAGTCAAAGACTTCTGCCACCTAGGAAGCATCAAATGTTCGAAGCTTTTAGGGAATGCAAGAAGTTAAGATAATTCTCTTTTTTCTTTCAAGTGTCTGAAGAAGATCACAGCAAGCGAAGCAGCTTTGTTTGTGTGTTGCTAAGCCACGGTGAAGAAGGATTAATCTATGGCACAGATGGCCCTCTTGAATTGAAAGCACTAACGAGCCTTTTCAGAGGTGACAGGTGCAAAAGTTTAGCAGGAAAACCCAAGCTCTTTTTCATTCAGGTGATGTGCAGCTGAACAACGATCCTCAAATCAGCTGGATACTTAAAAAAAAAAAATAGTTTCCCTTTTAATTATTAGTGCAAAAAAGTTAATTATTTCTAAAATTGATTTAAATGGAATTACTTTGAGAGCAAGATTCTCTTCAGGTCTAAAAGTAGCACAGTCTGCCCTATTACATTGCATTATGCTAATTGAATGAATTAAGTAAAATCTTTTTGAACAGTAACCAATATTTTAGTGAGTTTCTGAATGCACGTTTGAACAAATATATTTCTTAAACCAAACTGTGTAGCTGATTTAAATAAATGCTAGTTCCTTTTGTTCTGAGTCTGTCTAATGGAAATGTGACATATAAATTTTTGTTATTTTTGCAGTGTTTTAATCTGGATAGTCTTAAAATGAAAAAAAATCAGTATTCTGATCATGATCACTGCCTTTATTTCTTTATTTTTTATTTTATTTTCCATTCTTCTTTCCACCAAATAGGCTTGTAGAGGGACAGAATTAGATTCCGGTATTGAGGCAGACAGTGGATCAGAGGAAACAATGTGCCAGAAAATACCTGTAGAAGCAGACTTCCTGTATGCATATTCTACAGCTCCAGGTCAGACTTGCAAAGGAATTTTTGTGCCTGAAATTGTATCTATATATCAGCTTGTACTGATACTGTAAATGACGATTTGCAGTTGTATCCAGTCAGTGGGTGACTACTTAATTTCATCTCTTTCATGGAAATACAACTTTTTTTTTTCCTGCGATTATTTTTCTTCCCTTATGTGATTTCTTTTTGAGGTAGTTGCTATTCTCAGTTCCTACAAAAAAAACCCAACAAACGCCACCAAACCCTGAATATACATCTTTCTCACAAGCAAACCCTCAAATTTTCATCTGCTATAAATTCAGTTAATCTGAGTCATGCAAATAATTTACAGCAGGAAGTAGAAGGTATTATTAGTTGTGAGAGAATAAAACAATCAGATATCTGTAGATGCATATACAGAAGTGACTGATAAATACCAGCATATTATTTGCTTATTGACTCTATTTTCATTGCATCCTTAAGGAAAATTAGTAGTGGCAGAGCCCTTCGTATGCCTTCTACATTATCAGTTAGCAGAAGTAGGTTCCAGTCTTTAATTCACACACGTAGTCCTGAAGATAGTGACACTGAAATCCATTTTGCATCTCGGCTCCATCTGTACTGTCACCTCTCCTTTGTATACAGGTACTCTGTAAAGAAGTAGTAAATGATTAGTGGCTAAGACAATAGTGGCAGCAGAAGATAGTTTTCCTGCCTTTTGATTTTGTATGTGCTTAAAGTTTTTCTTAGATTAGAAAAGATGGGAGGATTGGAAAAATCTTTTGAGTTGGAAATCGGGGAGATTATAAAATCTAAATTTTTCCGGGTTAGTAGTTTTGGGTTTGTACTTTAAAACATTGCTTGCTTTTGGAAACAATGCACCGTTGCTCTAATTGCTCCCCTGTCCTGTGTCAGAGGCTGCTACATCTGATCAATTTGACATCTCTCTTTTCCACAGGCTATTACTCCTGGAGGAATTCAGCTGAAGGCTCCTGGTTTATTCAGTCACTGTGTAAGATGCTGAAGGAATACGCAAGGAAACTTGAACTCATGCAGATTTTAACTCGTGTAAACCGCAGAGTGGCAGAGTACGAGTCCTGCTCAACTCGCCAGGATTTTAATGCAAAGAAGCAGATTCCGTGCATTGTCTCTATGCTCACCAAAGAATTTCACTTCCCTTGCTAAAAGAATTTCACCTTGGAATTTTTCAGTTCACGTTTTTATCTGTAATTTATATGCGATGTTAGTATGGAATACCACTTTTAAATCTTGAATTACTGTTCACTGCTGTGTGTGGCATAATGACTGGGTAGATATGTCCGTTACTAGGAGTAAAACGTAGTATGGCTGTGTTAGAAATGCAGACTTGAGTAGCTGAAGCGCAGGCAATTTTGAAAGTACTGCTCTGAGTATCTCAAAAAATTAGGCGGAGGAGGCTGAAGATCACTTATCAGATCTATTTGGTGCTATATTTCACTTCTGCCCACAGGAAGAAGATTCAGAATGCGATATGTTTACTAATGATGGTAATAGTGTTGTCGTACATTCCTTCTTAACTCCAGTTCTTAAGGTTTAGGTTATAAACTAACTTAAACTGGTTTTATAACTTAGGGCATAAACTGTGGAAAACAGCCATTGCATTTTTTACAGACAATTAGGAAGCACATTGAGAATACGGTCAATTTTTTCCTGATCATTTTATAACTTTTCATGTGGAGTATTAGCTAAAGCAATTATATCAACTCGGTACCTGTTTCGAAAAAGATTTTGTATTCTGACCTTTAAAGCTGCGTGACTAAAGGACCAGTTTTCCAAAATGTCTTTGGCTGCAGCTCCCTAAGGGGGGAGCTGTTGGGGCATATTTAGAGCTGGAAGAATTGGTGCAAAAGGAAGTCTACGTTATGAATAGTCTGCTTTCCTCTTTCTGGCCGTGAATAAGAGCAGGTTTGCTTTGTGCTGCGTGCGTACTACCTTTAATTTGTGTGGAAACATGGATTTGTGGTACTGGAGAAATTTCCCTTCTTAACTTTAATATCAGTTTGAGTTAATTACAAGACTTTAGCTAAAATATGTTAACAAATAGTAAATTTATACCTCGACTCTCAATTTTGTGCAACAGGCTTTTACAAAATTGTGAAACATTTTTGTTGATGTTTCAGATTGTGGCAGTCTTCTTAAGATCAGAGGAAGACAGAATGCTAAATGACTATAGGGTGCTGCAAAACAAGACCTAAAACTCTTTAAATTGCGTAGCATAAACAATGTTAGCAAATTGATGTTTACTTCCAGAGGCATTTGGGGTTTTTTTAACTTAAATTAAATACTGTTTCCTAAATTGTATCATGCTTGTCTCTGTGTATTATTGTTTAGGATCGGACAGCTTTTGCAAATTAATTTGAACTTTAATTATGTCCCTTTTTTCTCAGAATACTACTTTCCCTTTCCTTCCCCATCTGTCTTACCACCTGAAGTGTAAAAGAAGGTGGAAAAAAAGAAAAAAGATTGAAAAAAAAAGCACTGTATACCATATAACCAGGTAATACGAATAGTGATTGAGACATGGAGAAATGCAGGTTCAAAAGTTAAAGTAATTTTAAACACTGTAGATGAGTTTTCTGATGACTGCCTGGCGAATAGGAGGAATCTTGTGTGTCTCTTGTCGAAGTGCTTTGTGAGGGAGGGTTAGTCTATTTTAGCTAGTTGAAATTTCAGTTCTAGGCACATTTATTACCCCACGCTTCTGTTGGGAAACTAAATAGGCCCCTGTTAAACATACCTAAAAATAACACTTACAAAAACCTATACGTAGGTTTCTTCATGTAGGTTGTGAATTACAACAAGCAGCTGCACAGTTATATGTTGTAAATGACTGATGGGACGTCTGTTAATCTGCTTCAAAGTAATTTGGAATAGGAATGTTCCTTGAACTCTTAGTTATTTTGCTGTGAAAAGGAGTTTGCTCTTCCCCTAGATTAAATAGGTTCTAGGTCTTGATCCTTCTTGGTCTTTTAGAGGAAAAATGATTCTACATCGTTTCCAATTGTCTTTAAAATAGAGCAAAATAATATCAGAGCTAAGCTACAATGAGCAACTGGTCGCTTACGAAGAGGTAGGGATTAGGGAAAGAGGTAATACTCCTACCAGTCCTCTTCTCCTTGGGACACGAGCTGCATTTTATTCCAAGGCAGTAAATTCCTTCACGGTGCCAGGAGAGCTTCTGGGTACTTCTAGCTGAGGGCTGGTGTACCAGTCGATGGGACTCGTGGGTAGAGATGGAGCCTGTCGGAGAAGGGAGAAGGTTCTTGAACCCTCACTGGGTTTGGCAAGGAGGTCTGAGTAAAGCTGCGGAGATAAGCTCATGGTAACTGGGAAAATGTCATCTAGTCGAAAGGCTGAATTCGGCACTGGGGGATTGTAATAGAGTAAGCATTTAGGAAAGACATGAGGAAAACAGGACAGCTTAAACGGTTGTCTGTAGGGTGATGCTCTGAAATAGCTGAAGGCCGTAGTATAGAGGCACAATTGCCAGTTAATCATTGCTGTAGGTTTTTGGCTGGATAAATCTCAGAAAATTGGAAGATTACGGCAGAGGAGTGGAAGCAAAATGAAAGGAGGGATTGGACAACGTAATGGGAAGGAGGCAGCTGCCTTAGTTTGGGTGAAGCTAAATGAGGAAGGAACAGGTGACTTACGCTAAAAACCTGGCAGAAAGCATAAGTCAGTTTTGCAACAGGCTCCACTGGTAAAGGGGCAGTGGGACTATCTTTTTCTTGTTGGGTTATGTGATAAAAGCTCGTCTGCACTCCCACAGGAGCACGGAAAGGCAAGGGCAGGAGGGGAAGCTTCAGTAATACCCGGGGGTGGGTTGCAGGGGAAGAGCATTTGGGGATTGCACGGGATTTAGTATGGGATGTTTAGGGAAGGAACCAACGGCAGGGAAAGGGATGGATTTATGTGATTTGGGGAGGAACAACTGTGGGGAAAACAGAGGTGTAAGGGGATAAATAAGTGTGAGTAATTTGCTGGTCAATTCACTCGTCTGGCCATGCCCTGGCCTGACCAGCGCAGTCTGTCCTGACTTCTTCCCGAATTCTGCTGTACCTGTTCCTGAGCGGGGGCTCTGCCCTGCCCCGTGTACATGGGGGACTGAGCGCCGCCACCAGTAAGACCCCGGGTCAGAGCACTTGTGTCTCTATGGCACAGCGACTGGAGTGACCTGATTTATGGGCCGGCAGTGGGAATAGCACCCGGGGTCACGGTGGCCTGCGGTGCCAGCACCTGCAGCAAGTGCGGATCTGGGTGCCAGCAGCTGGGCTCTGTGTGTGTGTGCCTGCTGGGAACACATCCGCCTCATGCCGGTTGGACCTGGGGACATGCAGCCACAGCAAGCTTACCTCTCTTGGGCTGCTGGATACGGCCTGATATGTTTTTCTCCTAACACATATCTTTTGAAAAAACAATTTGGAGAAGACATACTGTCCGACAAACGTCTGAAGTGTGGGGGAGACACTGTGTTTTTTCCAGAAGGGGAAGGAAATCGGTATGTTAAATATGGAAACCTTCACAGAGACCAGTGGTGAAAGGCTGGGAGAAAACACTTGCGTGAAAGCGTTCCACAGTTTTGAATACACGAACTGATGGGAACAGTTCATCGCTTCCCAGGGGAAGGCCTTCACACCAAGGTATGGCTGCTGTTTCCAAGCCAGGCTGGGGAGCACACATCTGTGTTTTCACCTGATGATACACATATTTGCCCGTCCGAAAGGCTATTAAAAAGCCTGACCTTAGTATTTTGCTGATTTGAAAAGCCACCAGAACCACAAACCTTGCATACATCAATGATGAAATGTATGAGACACCTAATGATTTTTACTGTTTGCTTTTCATAGAATCATAGAATGTGTTGGGTTGGAAGGGACCTTTAAAGGCCGTCTAGTCCAACCCCCCTGCAGTCAGTAGGGACATCTTCAACTAGATCAGATTGCTCAGCTTTTGATCTTGCTTTTCTAGCAAAACTAAAAAAACCACAATTTTTTAATTTGTTTACAATGCATTTGATGCTAAGCAATGGAAGGATGAGGAAAATAAAGACCCAGGCTGAAAGCGGGGAGGCAATTCATGCTGCCTGGTTTATCCCAGGTCGGTTGCTCCCTTCTGGCTAAGCAAATCCTTACGCTGAATGCAGCCAGCCTGCCCTCTTCCCACAACAGCCTCCCCGGGTGCGTTTCTTAAATCTGGTTTTGTTAAATGAAAAGAAGGCAAGTCAACACTGATGTATCTAAGTCTCATGGAAACTAACTGTCCTTGAGAACAGAATCTGCGCTTTTGGTACTTTGCTTCACATCAGAAGAAAACCCATACAAATCACTCAAAATAAAAATTTAGGGGTGTTCAGCCTGGAGAAGAGAAGGCTCCGGGGAGACCTTAGAGCCCCTTCCAGTCTCTAAAGGGGCTCCAGGAAAGCTGGGGAGGGACTCTGGATCAGGGAGGGGAGCCGTAGGACGAGGAGTAACAGTTTTAAACTGAAAGAGGGGAGATTTAGATGAGAGATTAGGAAGAAATTGTTCACTGTGAGGGTGGTGAGCCCCTGGCCCAGGTTGCCCAGAGAAGCTGTGGCTGCCCCATCCCTGGAGGGGTTCAAGGCCAGGCTGGACGGGGCTTGGAGCAACCTGGTCTGGTGGGAGGTGTCCCTGCCCAGGGCAGGGGGGTGGACTAGACGGCCCTTAAAGGTCCCTTCCAACCCAAACTATTCCATTATTCTATAATGATACAGTTTTTAACAAGTTACTAGGCCTATTTTTACAGATAATGCATTCCTCTTGGAAGTATGTATGGTTTCTCTTTGCATTTTAAACTAAAATACTATACATTCGTATGCAATTTATATTTTTAACCTCACATTTATTTATTTTCTGCTAAAGCTAGGCAGTATGTGTATGAAATCACTTTTTAGAAATATTAACTGTATGAATAATAACGGCTAAATCATACCAGCAACAGCAACAGGCTTGTCCCTTCCTATCCTATAAGGAATGCTACTCATTAGCAGGGAAAAACTACCTTTCAGCTGCGTATTTCCTCCTGCTGATGACTGCAGGCAGCAGGGCAGTCACAGAACTGCTCCGGTTTTTTGAGATAACGAGGCGAGAGACAAATTTCTGCGTCATCGCCACAGGGTGTCACTGCAGATAGCCCAATAATCTCCGAAACTCACGTTTATGAGTCATTTCAAACCAAAACCAAAAGCCTCCTGAGCGAAGCAACCCTTTCACATCTCGCAGCGGTTGGTTGCTGTCTGTCAGCTTGAGTATTTATTACACCCTGGGATTCGCATCCCGAAGTATGTGAGAACATCCCATTGCTGCTTCCCAGGAAAACCTCCCGTCTTTCCCACTGTGTGTGAGAGTAAACCAGAATCGGCTCCTTTGGAAGAAAAAAGGGTTTTGTCTGCTGTTCCAGACCTACCCAGAGAACACTTCCAGCCATGGAGCATCTCCCCCGGCAGATCCCTGCCATACCACTGGTAGTCCTGTAATATTTAATAAAAATAAAACCACAGCATCCCTCCAAAAAAGCTTCTGCCATGCCCGTGGAGATGGTCTTTAGGCAGAAGGATGGTGCAATAGCTTGCTTCGCTTGCATCACGAAAGGCGATTACCAGTAACGGAGGGAAGAACTTGCCTTGTAAGCTCTTAAATTTTATTTTGAGGTCTTGAAGTTCAAAAGCTGATGTTGGAATTTTCCTGCATAATCACAAAACAAAAAATTAAGACCTGAATTTTCCAACCAGATGAAACACAACGGGTTTCTTCTTCTTTCATCTTCAACCCATCGATGAAGAGTACTACCAGAATACTCCATGACCATTAAGAAAATATTGGTTCTACTTATTTAACCACAAGAGCTTTAAAGAGAGCGGTGGAAACAAGCAGCACTATGCAATTTACACTCTTCTGTGCAAAACCACAATTAATACTAAACACTAACTTACAGGGGGATTTAAATTTGTAGGATCCTTCACAACAGAAACAAGCATTTCCTCTTTCGCTCCTTGTCTGCTTCTGGTACTAAAACCCAGAACATTTTGTGTTCCCTTTTATCCCATTCAGCTAAAAGCAGCTTCCTCAAACGCCCAGCCCGCACGTCTCCTGCGTGATGCAACGCAGAAAGGCCGGATAAAGGCAGACGTAACCTTCTCCGGAAAGAGCGGTTCTCCCGCGGAGCCCCTTCTTTGCCTCCTCATCCTCAGCTGGTTCCCTGTGCTCAGCTCTCCCACCTCGCCTGGGCCGAGGCTATGAGCTGTCTGGGTGAGGGCTGACCTTCAGGTGATGGGGATGATGATGAGGATGGGGATGATGATGATGATGATGCAGGAGGTCCTGAGCCCGGCCATGCACTCAGGGGACCATGGCTTCCTCACTTGATGTCTGGTCCCGTTGGCCAAACTGCTGGTAAGGCCGGTGACCCCACGTTTGTGGCCTTCTCCATTCAGCCTGCCTGTTATTAAGACCTCGGGAAGGCAATAAATAACCCCAGGTGAGCTGCGGTCTCTCTGCCCTTCAGGCTTGACATTTAAAGCAGACAGAGGTTCACCCAAGAGTCCGTAATTCTTGGTTAACTTTTTCTTGACCAGCATAGGGTCTATATAAGATTACATGACACCATTGCGATAAAAATGTCTCCTGAGAAGCGTTGGAAGAAGGAACCAGCTTTACCGAGCCTCCAGCGGCACACCGGGAGCTGGTACCGCCTCTGCCTTACGCTTCGTAGCTGCTGCTTGCTGAAATGCTACTGAGTGGAAGCATCTAGGGGCGAAATGACAACCAGACTCTTCCCCGCCTTTCTCTAGCCCCCATATTTTGTGCCTGCAATTCTCCCGGGGGCGGTATGTGATGCAGAAGCCTCCCTGGCCAGCACCCTGCCGTAGTGGGGCTAGCTGCTCTCGCTGTAGAACAGCTCTAAGGGCCAGCGCTGTGCAGGGCTCAGTAGCCCACAGGACTCCGGGTTTCTGTAAGCAAGCCTTACTTTTGTAAGCCAGTCATGGAAAAAGAGTGGGGTTTTGGCTTGTGCTGAAATCAGTTCAAAAACAGCAGGTGGCTTGGCTGCCCAAAGTGACCTGGGTCTGTGATGATGGCAGGACAACTGCCACCTACTGCTGAAACCCCGAGCAGCAGGGAGGGACAGGAGCCCGGCGAGCATCCTCACCTCTTCCTCCGGTCCCCAGCTGGGTGCTGTGAGGGCTCTGTCCCAGAGGGTGCTGAGCCCCTGGCCCAGGTTGCCCAGAGAAGCTGTGGCTGCCCCATCCCTGGAGGGGTTCAAGGCCAGGCTGGACGGGGCTTGGAGCAACCTGGGCTGGTGGGAGGTGTCCCTGCCCAGGGCAGGGGGGTGGAACTGGATGATTTTCAAGGTCCCTTCCAACCCAAACCACTCCATGATTCCATGATCCTCTCAGGGCCAGACGCAGGCTGGCCGAGCTGGGGAGGACCCTGCTGGCCTATCTGGTGTGCAGGCTGGACCTGCTGGGGCATGTCAACGCAGGCACTTTTTGACCATCTTTCCCCAACGTCACCTCTGCGGGAGGCAGCGGGGAGGGCAGGGGAAGCAAGAGGAGCAGCAGGGAGGTGGGAGACCTGGGAGAGAGGTGGTACCTCCCACTGCCACCTTCAAATACAGCCCAGCAGCTCCGGAAACCTCCAGGGGAGAGGAGGCTTTGCAGCAGCGTATCAGCTACTCTGAGTCTTTTAACTTGGACGTTGACCTTAGGAATGTAATCAGAGAGCTGATTATAAATAGTTTGTGCAGTTGTTGATGAGATTAAAATGTGCTGCGGCAGGCGGTTGGAAGCAAGGGGTTACTCCAGTGTGTGCCCGGGATGCTGTACCCTCAGTCATCCACGGCCGCACGGCAAGCCTGAAAAAGGGAAGTGGCTAAAGAAAATGCTCAGAAAATGGTCCCAGAGCAGGGGGGGAAGGAGGAAGCAGCCTGGCTTACAAAACAAGGCAGGGGGGGACAAGGGGGAACCAGCCAGGGAGCAGAGAAAATTAAGGAGGAAGGAGGACAGTCGCTGTGAGGGATCATGGTCCAGGCATGGACTTACCTTAGAGCTAAAAAACGTCCTGCATGGAAAAAGACTAAATCAGCAAAACCCTAAAACGAGGGGAATGCCCTAAATAGCAGAAGTAAAAACCCGCAGGCAAACCATCGCTGCTAATTTGTGTTCGGATGCAGCATGGAATGGAGCTCAGGAGAAAAAGAGGGCCGGGGAGGTAGGGAAGGAGAAGGGCGAGAGGTGGGTGACCCAGCAGGTCGGGGCACCCGCTGTAGCCAAGAGCTGCAGCAGCACCATGAGATGGGCTCAAAATATCCCTAGGAAGGGCCGATTCTATCAACCACGAGCTCAGGCAGGAGTGGCTGCCAGACCTGCCCTGCCCCGGTGAGTGGAGGAAAGCTACTGCCTCCTGGAAAGCCCCAGACTTCACAACCTCGAAGACTCCACAGGTCCAGCAGGGCAGGAAAAGGAGGCAAGGAGATGGTGCTGGGCAGTGTAAAAGGCAGCGGCATCAACCTGCCGTGGGCTTTTCTGCAGTTACGATGGAGGAGAGATGCCAGGAGCCAGATGCCAGTATGCTCTAGAGCAGCGTCACCCAAATGGGGTGGCAGCTGTGGAGAAAGTGGAGGAGCACTTGTAGGCAGCAGGGCAAGGATGGCTTTGGTGGGCAATGGGGACCAGGAGAGGCCTTGAAAGCAAAGACAAGTGGGCTGTGCCAGAAAATTGTATTTGGAAGAGAACGGTGAAGCAGCAGAGGAACAGGGCGATGACCAACAGTGGGCTGGGAAAGCCACCAGTACAGCCACCTCCAGGAAGCTGTCCACGGGGAACACCACCGGTACCAGGCCCCAGCAAAGTGTTGGCGGTGGCCAAGATGTGGAGCTCTTGAGCAAGAGTCGTAGCTGGACAGATGCCCCGGAAAGGCGGGATCCTTTGCAGGCGAGTGTGTAGGTAAGGCCAGCTCTGACAGCGTCCCTCACCCGCTGCTCCCGCATTTGGAGAGGTGCTGAGGTGCCCCCAGGCTGGGTCCGTTATTCAGGATGGATGGAACCTGGAAGCTTCAAGTTTCTCTCTGTCCTGCCTCTGAGGACCACCTGGTTTTTAATTTGGCAGGAGAATGGTGGTGGAGCAGGGAGTGGGTCCGTCAGCCAGCAGCACAGGGGACGGAGTGGGGTTTGTGTCCGTGGGTGAAGAAATCCCCGCGGAGAGGTGTGCCAGGGCAAGAGGAGAAGTATGGAGTGCCCCTCGTTCACTGCTGAAAGCTGGAGGATTTGGGAGAAAAACTGCTCATCTGTGTAATTCTTAGATGGGAGACTTTTGCGGAGAGAAGCAGCAAAAAAAACCCCCAACGTTACGAAGGATTAAAAGGAGTGCTCTGAGAGATGCTACAAAGCACATTATTTTCTCCCCCTTACTGCAAACCAAAAGAGTAGTTATCAGCCTTGTCCCGGTGACTGAAACACATACAGCAACTGAAGGATGCCTTATTCCTGACACCTGAGTGCACGCGCAACGTGACAGCAGCAACTTGCACAGCTGCCAAGTTCTATAAACCCAATGAAATCAATACAGCATTCCCACCGAGCCAGTCTTCCCAACTTCTGGCTGGAGCTGTGTCCCTGTGGCTGGACTTCGGCATCCCTTGGTGGGAATTTTCAGGGCTCGGCGTTACCGGGTTGTAACGCTGCGGGAGGCAGAACGTAAAGCAACCCGTAGCCTAAAGGGACTGTATTTTTCCTACCCGAGGCCTGAGCAGAGTGAGAAAACGAACGCTCGTTACCGACAGAAGACAAAGGGGTAGAGCTAGTGAAAATAATGCTTCTATGAACGGTGAAACTTCAGTCGTTGAATTTCCTGTGGCTTTGTGCTTCCTGTTTATGTTCCCCTTGTGCCACGTGTACGAAGGGGTGAGCTCTCCTCCCTCAGGGCTCTTTGGGTGCTCTGCGGGCTCCTGCCCGCCCTGGCCGGTGCCCGTGGCTCTCCTGGACGGAGGTCCCCAGTGCCACAGGTCCTCTGGGCCTCTCCACAGGGATGCTGAGGGACAGGGAAAAGGGGCCTTAACTACACGTGGTCACAGGTGTGGCCTCTTTTCTTTAGGACAGCTGGCTGAAAAATAAAATCAAACCAAAATCAGAAGAAATGACCCCTGTGCATATGCTTCTTCACCAGGGAGAGGGTGACAGTGGCAGCTGACATAGGTGATTTGGTCGTGCACTGGTTGTCACAGAATCACAGACTGGCAGGGGCTGGAAGGGCCCTCTGGAGATCACCCAGTCCCTCCCCTGCCAGAGCAGGGTCACCCAGAGCAGGTGGCACAGGAACGCGTCCAGGCGGGTTTGGAATGTCTCCAGAGACGGAGACTCCACCACCTCTCTGGGCAGCCTGTGCCAGGGCTCTGCCACCCTCAAAGGAAAGAAGTTTTTTCTCATGCTGAGGTGGAATTTCCCATGTTCCAGTTTGTGTCCATTGCCCCTTGTCCTGTCACTGGCCACCACTGAAAAGCGCCTGGCCCCATCCTCCTGACACCCACCCTTTAGATACTGATAAGCATCGATGAGATTCCCTCTCAGTCTTCTCCAGGCTGAACAGCCCCAGGTCTCTCAGCCTGTCCTCATCAGAGAGGTGCTCCAGTCCCCTGATCACCTTTGTAGCCTCCGCTGGACTCTCTCCAGCAGTTCCTTGTCTTTCTGGAACGGGGGGGCCCAGCACTGGACACAGCACTCAACGACGGGAGTCTCCAGAGATCAACGTGGTGTGGAGACCCGTGTGCAGCGGAGCAGAGCGAAAGCAGTTCAAAGAGAGCACAGCCTGCCTTCATTCCTCTTAATGCCCGAGGTGATTTAAAAAGAAAACCAAACCTACATTTCACAGGATTGAAGATAACTCCACTAAACCAACCGCCTTTCTTCTGCTGCTGTTCGGGTTACAAGTAGGAAGCATTGGGGAGCTTCATGGGGAGACAATTCGCTCATTGGCTTTACTCTGGGTTTAAGCCGAAAGCCGCATTGCTTACAATCAGACCTGCAGCTGAATTGTGATAAACCGGGAATAAAACCACGGTGGTACCGAGCTGCAAAATGAAATTCCAGCATGGACACACATGCAGATGCTGGCACTGAGCGACGAGGCATTTCTGTGCCAGGGCCCTGCAAAAGGTCGGAGCAAAATGTCTCAAAGCCCTGCAACTCAAAGATACGAGTTGAAAAAGTGTAAAAATACTGAGGCAAGTTTCCTCTGCCTCCGGCTTCTTGTTTTGACTCTGTCCTGATCTCTCCATAACTGCAAGAGATAAGGTATCTGCAGCGGAGTTCACCATTTACCTCCTTTCTAAAACAGAGGATTGTTTGTTTTGCCATCTTGCAAAACGTTGCAAAACACCCCAAGCACTGATTGCGGGCGTAAGTCAACAGCCTTGCTGGGGCCGCCCATTTCCAGCCCGCTTTGACTCCCCGGCTTGGAAGCGTCTATAAGAGACAGTAGCTCAGCCACAGCAAAACTCGTGCAACTCCGCTCACTCAGGTCCCACGGGGATTTCGGTTGGGAAATGGGAAAAACTGAAACTCGGACCAAATGAGGTTCAAGTGAGATCCTGAGGGCAGGGGGGGGAAAAAACCAACCATGTCAAGGAGAACTCAGCCCAGGATTTTCAATGTTGTTTTAAGGCGTGGGCAGCCCTGCCAGCCTCACCAGCATTGTGCTGGGCAGCGAGGAGAGGTCTTACGCTGGGGTACCTGGTTTGCTGGATTCCAGGGGTTTAATTTCCAGCTGGGATCAGCTGGTTTTGGCCTGACAAAATCCAGAGAGCTGTGTCGGGTCAGGTGGACTGAGGGCTGTGCCTCCGCCATTCCCGATTTACCATAAACATGGAGTGACAGAGGTGGCCCCTGGCCAGAAGGAGCCCTGCAAGGATGGATGCTCAACGAGCCCTCCAAGCTTTGGGGCTTTTGTCCTTTAGGAATTTCCTTCAATTGGCAAAATAACCAGCAGCTCCGCGTGCAACCAACAGCATCTGAGTTCTGGCTGGAAGCGGGAGATGAGGAGAGAGGAGATGAAGAGCAACCTCGCAGCGCTGGGCTTGTAGCAAGGGGTCATGTCTTTCACCAGAAACACTACTGGAGCGGGAGAAAGGGGCATTCTGAGCAACCTGTCGTCTTTCGCCTTTCTCACGTCCTCAGCTCAGCAGGACTATCACAACCCAGAGCCTGTGACTTAAGGAATAAAAACAATACTGCATCTTGATCTTCTTTTTTGGTTGATATTATAGTCTAGCCATGCTGTCAGGTCAAGGGACAATGCTGAAGTTAAAGTACTTGACATGAGCGACCAGTTTGAGGGAGGGGATTCTACTCCTCTGCTCTGCTCTGGGGAGACCCCACCTGGAGTACTGTGTCCAGCTTTGGAGTCCTCATCGCAGGAAGGACACGGAGCTGCTGGAGTGGGGTCAGAGAAAGCCACGAAGATGCTGGGAGGGCTGGAGCCCCTCTGCTGTGAGGACAGGCTGAGAGAGTCGGGGGTGTTCAGCCTGGAGAAGAGAAGGCTCCGGGAAGATCTTAGAGCCCCTTCCAGTCCTTGAAGGGGCTCCAGGAAAGCTGGGGAGGGACTCTGGATCAGGGAGGGGAGCACTAGGACAAGGAGTAACAATTTTAAACTGGAAGAGAGGAGATTTAGATTAGAAATTCAGAAGAAATTGTTCGTTGTGAGGGTGGTGAGCCCCTGGCCCAGGGTGCCCAGAGAAGCTGTGGCTGCCCCCCAATCCCTGGAGGGGTTCAAGGCCAGGTTGGACGGGGCTTGGAGCAACCTGGGCTGGTGGGAGGTGTCCCTGCCCAGGGCAGGGGGGTGGAACTGGATGGTCTTTAAGGTCCCTTCCAACCCAAACCATTCTGTGATTCTATGATCAGATGGGATGATAGGCCAAGTAATGAAGCTCTTCTCCGAGCTACCTTCCATGTCTGTTCCCTTTTGCATATGAAACCGTTTAATGCAGCAGCAGTTGGCTGTGGCCGAGGGGGAGAAGCCATTGAGCTGGACAGGCTGCGACTTCCTGCTTGGAGAAATGAGAGATGTTGCCGCTGAATTGACAATAAAAATCGCATGGCTTTGGACAACCGGCCGTGGACCAGCACCTGTGGATGAGCAAGTACTTGGAGATGAGGTGAAATTTTCTTAAGGAACCAGACTGCCCATGTTGGGAAGAGAGGGGAGATAATGTGATGAAAACTTTAAATACACGGTCAGAAAAAAAGAGGGGAAGGCTACGCAAACGCTGCCAGCAGATCTGCTAACAGCTTTTGTGTAAATGTTCTCTGCAACGATTCCACAAACTATTTACAACTGGTTTACGTGCATTAAGAACTGGCTTGCCAAGCAATGAAACATTACCCTTTCTTTGAAGCTGACTGGGAAGTATTAACACCTGCTTATCAGGCTTTTACATATCTAGCCCAAGGTATAATTTTATAAGGCTTTCCAACAGGGAGAACTCTTGACTCTGCAGCCAGATCCACTCCACAAGTGAAATGGTGGTGCGGGAGGAAAAGAAGTGCCATGAAATTACGCGTAATTGCTTTTTCTCCACCTCTATGATACGGGGAGCAGGTGAGTCAGCATTCCCATAGAACTCCTTGACTGGGAAAGGAGGAGCTCTGCCTCCGCCTGGCAGCCGCCTGCCCTCGCCTCTGCTCTTTGATAGCTGCACGCTAAAACTTTCCTGCAGGGCTGGATGCTGCTTATCAGCGCCGTAACACGCATTCCTGCGGAGTGCTCCTTTCTTCTTTCATTAGGAGGAGGATTTGCCACTCCACATGTAATTACTTAAAGCAAGGTGCAAATAAGGCAAATCGTAACCACAAGCACCTGAGTTGTGTTTTTTTTTTCAAAAGAGTCCCACTAATTTAACGTACTGCTGCAGTCTGGTTGGGTTCCTGGCTCCAGGTGTCATGCCACGACTGCCAGAGCTAAGGAAGCAAGCCTTAGAATCATAGAAGGTGTTGGGTTGGAAGGGACATTTAAAGGTCATCTAGTCCAACCCCCTGCAGTCAGCAGGGACATCTTCAACTAGATCAGGTTGCTCAGAGCCTCATCCAGCCTGGCCTTGAATGTCTCCAGGGATGGGGCCTCCACCACCTCTCTGGGCAACATTCTCCTAGCTTTAAATCACCTAAATATCTGCTTCTGGTTGTTATTGTTGTTTCTTTCTTTGAGATACGAAAAACACAGGTACAAATATATTGTGCTGCTGGAGAAACGTTGTACAGAGAATATTATTTCTTGTAGCACTGTACAAGAGCAAGGTTCTCGAGAAAGTGAGACACGTTTGTACCAGGCACTGTAAAACTGAGCAAGACGAGACAGCTGTTATCGCCGGGAGCTTATCGTCCCCACGGACGTAAAAGACAAAGTCTGAGAGAACTAAGGGTAATGGGGAAGCCTCATGGCGGGCAGGTAAGGCTGGGAAGGCAACTTAAATTTCCTGAGTCTGAGCCGGCATCGACTCCACCAGCCCATATTCAGAGACCGTCTCTCTGAAGATCAAAGTTGGTTGATCTCCCAGTTATTTTTTAATTTGGGCACTTTAGCTTGGCCTGTTTAAAACTCCCCTGCAGGACAATGGGTTTTTATCTCTCTGCTTCTCTCTGCTCTGCACTGGGGCAGTCAGCAGGTAGAGTGCCTCGCCGGCCTTGCTTCTGCCTTGCATGTCACTAATTAAAGAAGCCATTCAAAATAAAGCTCCTACTCATACTCTCTATTAATAGCCAACAGCCTTCCTCCTCCCTCCCTTCCCACGGCCTCTGTCTTTTAAAGAGGTAAAGCAACCCTGCCCAGATTAAATATTTGGAAGAAATTCTTTGCTGTGAGGGTGGTGAGCCCCTGGCCCAGGTTGCCCAGAGAAGCTGTGGCTGCCCCATCCCTGGAGGTGTCCAAGGCCAGGCTGGACGGGGCTTGGAGCAACCTGGTCTGGTGGGAGGTGTCCCTGCCCAGGGCAGGGGGTTGGAAGTGGATGATCTTTACCGTTCTTTCCAATCTAAACCATTCTATGGTTCCGTGATTCTATGATCCCTTACACTCAAATGCCAACTCAGCACCTTTTCATCCGCGTTACAGCAGCATTCCCCAAGATGGTTTCCCTGTAAGTATGCCCCACCAATACCCCGGTAGCCCCATCGACACCACAGTCATGATGGCAAATTCTGGGAACAGATGACTTAAAATTGATGTTGGCTTTTACAATGCCACGAAAGGTTTCTTGTGCAGCTTCTGACAGTGATGATCCCTCCTCGGCCGTGTGGGGCTTAGCAAACCTGAGAGCGGGGCAACGGCCAGAGGGACAGAAATGAGTCGTCAGAAGAGAAGTGCAGCGAGATGGGCTGCAGGAGAGATGAGTCACGGGCGAGCTGTGCTCCAGAAACAGCTCAGCAGGGCCAGCTGCTGCCTTTCAGAAAACGAACTTGCTGGACTCAAGGGGCCACCACCAAAGGTGCAACAGAGGAGCTCAGTTCAGCTCGTTGCCTGCATTCAGGAGAAGCCGCATCTGCTCTTGCTTTGGGAGGAGGGTCAGTTGGGCGCGCAGAGGCTACGGAGAAGCTCTCTGGAGAAGATCGGTGTTGCCAGGCCAAATGCAGGCAGCAGACGGGACTTGTTATCCAAAAATTACTCTGCTGTTAATAATTAAACACTGATTAGGAAAGGCAAAAGAGCAAAAGCTTTATAGGGGGTGCTGAGTTGGAAATAGATTTGTAACTTGCTGTGACCGTCTTAACATAAAGTAGAAGAGCCTTAAATTAAATGTTTATAATTGGCTCTTTTTTATGTTCGTTTGTTTTTTTGGAGTCACACTGGGCTGTAGCCCAGGAGGTGAGCTGGGGAGTGCACCAAAGAGGAAAGGCTGCAGCTATATTTAAGTAACCCCCCAGACACGTAGCATTGGAGGTTGCTCCAGGGTCAGACGGGCAGGGGGGCACACAGGGCACCGCCTGTTTTGCCAGCAGGAGATCTCCTGAGCAGGGGAACCCCTTACCAGCACCTCGAGGGGGTTGGTGAGGTGGCCACATACCAGCACCTCCTGAGCTGGGCAATGGGGGTCGGTAGGGACCATTGCCCAGCACATGGCATGGACCATGGGAGGTGGGATGCTGGTTCACCCACGTGGGAGCATCTGCCCAGGGAAGGTCCCACAGGTGAGTCAGGTCTCTCTGTCCTCCTGTCCGCCAGGTCCAGAGGGGAGGAAAGCACCCCTACCACGGGTTGGGACCTTTCTCCCCACCTAAGCCATGGGACCTTGGCCGGATTTGCGGAAGAACATCATCTGCTTCAGAGGGTGATTGATGGGGGAATGCGCCTGGTGAGCATTTCTGCGACGAGTGTCCGTGGAAAGGCTTCTTTATATGTGAAAAACCACTACAAACAGAAAGTGAAAAGAGAAAAAAGTCCCTTCCCCCTCAACAAAGAGAATTGACCTGATTTTAATAATAAATAAGTTTTGAATTAATAAATCAAAGCCTGTGTTTACACATGGTCTGAAGCAAAGCTCTTAATATCTCATTATTATCCAGAAGAAAAAGTACTTGTTCTGCTTTGTCAAGCCAATAGGCGATATATCACTTATCTTTTTATTCTACCTCAGTTTCACTGGGAAAGCTGCCATAAAAGCTTCCACTTCAGCAAAACGCTGTATTAAAGCAGGGCTAAGCAGGATCACTTTCAGGTAGGATCTGCTGAAGCAGCCTGGCTCCTCTCCAGGTTTTCTCTGCCAAGCTCCACTCCAGCCCTGAAATGTCAAGACGCTGTACGTGTTTTTAAAGGGCTGCTTTCCTCCCTAAAACCTGCTGCGAGGGCCAGGAGACGTGAGTAACTAGAACCGTCGCACGATGCCGGTGGTTAAGCAAGTTCCTCGTTCCTTCTCTCTTCTCTCCTGCTAAAGAAAAGGAACGGCGTGCAGCTGCTGCGCTGGCAGAGCGAGGGGCTGAAGGACTGCGGCCAAATAAAAGCCGTGACAAGTAAAAAGAACAGGCACTCCAGCCCTTGATGGGGTTCTTCTCCGTCGTATATATGGTGGTGGCTCAGACGACAGGCTCTCCCCATGTACCTGTCCTCCTGGAGCACCCGGGTGCAGCCAGACCATCGGGAAAGTACAAAAATTCCTTAGTTGAAAAAAATGTCTGTCGTGGGTTATTATTTTATTCGCTGAGGGCTGGATAAAGCAGCACCTTAATGAGGACACTTGCCTTCACTGAAGGCGTAAGAGGCTTTGAGTTGCGGTGGAAAAGTTTTATTTTGCTGGCTAGAGAAGTTACTGTTCAGAGAATGGTCTGAGCAAATAGTTTTTTTCCATCCTGGAACAGTTCTCTGTAATTATTACTTTAATTATTATGCAGAAAAACAAAGCAACACTCCCACCATCTAAATTCTCAGCAATCAGCACAGCTGGAATATGAGAGCTGAGAAGTACTCGCTAATTTAGACACCCTGTTAAGCCTCTCAAGGGTAGGTCTCCCCGCTGACGTAACCCAACTGAAGACAATTATCTCATGGACGGATTTGCTCTAAAATGCGTGAAGGAAATTCCCTCTTTGTGGGCAGAAGGCCTTCAGGCCATGCTTCTGTCCCCTGAGATGACACGGCTGAGCCCCACCAGGAAGGGGCAGGGGTCCACATCCCATGGAAGCAACCTCAGCAAGCTACACATCACCCTGCAGCTGTTAGAGGGGGAAAGAAAAGAAGGAAAGACCAAAAGAAGGTTAAGGAACCTGGGCAAAATGAAGGCAGAGGGTGAGCAGGGAGGCTCTCCCCAACCACACTCCTGCTTGCACACGTCAGGCGTGTTGAAAACTCTCTCTGAACTCTAGGGGAATTGCTCATGTCCTTGCATTTAAGGGCATATTTGCTCAATTGGGACTTAAGTGAGTTAGTTTTTCCCCCCCAGATGTTTGGAAATGAAGAAGAGACCCAGCTGTACCTCCGGGGCTCCACCTACGATGGTCTGCAGACGCTTCCTGATGGCCACCGCCCTGCCTGTCCCCCTTCCCATGCCAAGGCTGGGGTCACAGCAAAAGCAACAGAGCAGCAACAAGCTTTAGTTTATATTAATTTAATAAGAGCTTAGGAAGAAGTTCTTTCTTGTGAGGGTGGTGAGCCCCTGGCCCAGGCTGCCCAGAGAAGCTGTGGCTGCCCCATCCCTGGAGGGGTTCAAGGCCAGGCTGGACGGGGCTTGGAGCAACCTGGGCTGGTGGGAGGTGTCCCTGCCCAGGGCAGGGGGGTGGAACTGGATGGTCTTGAAGGTCCCTTCCAACCCAAACCATTCTATGGTTCTGTGAAACACCAAAGACCAGACAGTCCTTTTATTTACATAATATTTACATAATAATCTGTATAAACAGAAAGTAAAGCAAACAAAAAACCTCCCCTCCAATGAATAAAACTGATTTCAAAGGAGAAATTAATTGCAAGTTGCTAAAGTGTTAGGCAACATTTTTTCCGTTATACTTTGGGTGATTATTTGTGTTACAGTAATATGCAAATACTTTAAATTCTTAACTATAATCAGATATCTCGTGTTTTGTTTGGGCTTTGTCTTTTTTTATAAGAAAGGTGCCATTACTGCATAGTATCTAAAAATATCAGTGCTGCAGATTACATCAGCATCAGAATGTTTTTCGCAGGACAAATGAAAATTGAAAATAAATTTCACTGTGCATCACGATTAAAAATTCTATAATTCTATAGATAAAATGTCACGATGCCTGTGACGGGGGTTTCAAGCACCAAAATGATGGAAGAGTCAGCTCCGCGTAAAAGCAGCGTGAAGCCCCTCAACAGCAACAACAACAAAAGGAGAAAATTTCATAAATATTATTAAACTTCTCAAAGATATTATTAAACTTTAAAAATAAGCCGGATGGCTTATTTAACTTCTGGAACTTAAAGGATTCCCATTTTCAAGTTTTTTTCTCACAAGGATGAAGGCCAGGCCAGCACAGTGAATCTTTTGTGAAGGAGAGGCAGGATGCTAATGGAAATAACTGATTCCGGTAGCCGGATCCCTAAGGAAGGTGAATAAAAGAGTAAATTGCAAACTTTGGCAATTCTGCAGAGAAAAAGCTGTGGATATTTGATGCTTCCGGGTTAAATTTTCTGATTTTAAAGCTGCCAGGTCTTACTGAAACAGCAAAGTCACGAGAGGTAAAAGTCTCTTTTCGGAGGGAATGAGTCACCGCTGAAAGTTAAGTTTAGAAAACAAAACCTGCCCATTCCCATTACCTTTCAACATCAAAAAAAAAAAAAAAGAATCACCACAGAAGATTTAACTTCTGGTAGATCCCACAAACTCGTGTTGCTAGAAGACGTGAAACGCTGTTGTTAAAGCCTCGAATGCGCCCTGTCGAGATCCTTGAGCGTGCCCCGTTGAGATCAGCCGGCGGCGGTGGGAAGCAATGGCACGAGCCAGCTGCAAATTCCGCTCGATGGTTTGGCCAGTGTTTCTCAAGGAAGCCAACTGTGTTTTATTTGACCAAAAGCAATTAATGTAATTCACGGCGTTGCCGCTTTGTGAATAAGAAGCCCTCCAAGCGCGATGTTAAATAATTAATAGGGTGGTAAGCATTTCCCCCCCCCCCCCCAATATCTGCTGATACATGAACAACAGTTTTCGCAGCTGGCTCATTCTGTAAAACAAATTAAAAGCGCATACTAGAAATGACAGCAGCCATCCAGCATTGCAAAATCCAGCCCCAGCCGCTCTTCCCTTTGCTCGGAGGGAGGGGTGGTGGGGCACCTTCCCCATCCGGAGCCATCTGCAGCCATCCCCACTCAGGCCTTTTCCAAGGCATCCTCCAAACAGCTTCTAGCCCCTGGAAATTCATGGCACAGGGGGCTGCTTGAGGCACAGTTGGTGTCTTTACCTTGAATAGCACCTCATGGTTTTGGGTATTTTTTTCTTCTGTGAATGCATATGGGTGCTTTTTTGCACCCTCCATGAACTTCTGGCAGCTCAAAGCAGGATGTCTCACTGTTTAATTACCTGCTGGGTGAAGACCCACCTCCCTTGGTTCACTTTAAATCTGCCACCTGCTAGTTTCACTTGATGCTCTCTAGTTCTTATATTAGAAAAGGAAGCAAATAATCCATCCCTACCCTTCTCCACTCATGATTGTACATTCTCTCTCATCTGACTGTTTTCTGTTGGTTATCACTTCTCCATCCTAAATAATCCTGGTCACTCAAATCCTTGAATCACTCTAACATCGAGGTCACTCCATATTTTTAGTCATATTTGTTGCTCTTCTCTGGATTTTTGCCATTTTTCTTACACGCGGGCCAGAGCCGCCGGAGGCAGGCATGCTGCAGCCCTCCCCGTGCTCTCCATTGCGCTCCATCCTGGCACGTCCCACCAGCTTTGTGGCATCTTCCGAGCGCCGAACCAATCCTTCCGTGCAGTTACTACGACTGCAAGATCTTATTTCTGAGTGGGAACAAGCTGGTTAGAAATTTCTCGCTTTCAATCATTTTACTGCTCTCTAATCACACCTGGAAAAGTAACCACCTCCATCCTGGTCAAACAGTCATTCATACTATCTTGATACTACCGTTTTCCTAGTCAGACCTTAAATCTATAAAAATTCAGCTTTAGTTGCTGGTTTGACTCCTGCTTTTGGCACGGAGTGTATGGCACCTTCCCCACCAGCCACAGCCTGGTTCGACTCTCCTATACGAGCTGTGTCCTGTCACTACCGTGTCCTGCTGACCGTCTCCTCTCCACACACATCGATTCACTCAACATGCCAATTCAAAGCCAGGCGTTCCAAGTCCCTCATCCTCATTCCACTGTGGCTTCATGGAAATCAGGTCGCCTGGTCGCTTTTCTTCTGGAAGTATCTGGGAGTACCTCCCATGTGAATATGACCCTTCCTTGTGGCTCCTTTGCAGCTGCTCCAGGGATCCCTCCCCATCTGTGTGGACCTCTCCATCCTGCTGTTAGTGCTTCTGGAGAAGTTTTGGAGGAAATGCTTGATTTTTCCATCCTGCCTTGCTCCCAAAATCGCTCCCTTGCTCTTTCCTACTTGCCTGGTGCACACGTGGACAACAGCCACCTGATAGGCCCCAGCGTTTTTTGGGAGACGTTGGATTCCTGACACCCATGTCTCCCTTCCAACCTCAATCATTCTGTGATTATGTTCTCCTTAGTGCAAGGAGAGCACTTTCCAAAACAGGAGGACTCGTCACCCACAAGGGTGGACTCCCCACCCCATCGCTCAGTGTCCTCTGCATGTCCAGGGCTGCCACTGCAGAGGGTCCTCACAGCACCCGGCACCTGGGGAACACCTCCCTCTCGGTTTGCCATCCCACTGGAGAGCAGACCTCTCCTTAACCATCCCCCCCGTGCCACCCCCTGCACAACTCCTGTCCTGGCATTCCTCCCACCGCTGATGGCTGTGCATTACCTGACTGCACAGGTAGCCATACCCCTTGTTACCTGAATATATGTCCGTACATACATATAGCACACATACAGATATGCATGCGTGTGAGAGATGTGTACACACCTCTCTTGATACACAACCATTCGTGATGACTACATTTCGTATCTACATCAGTCCCCCAGTGCTTGGGGCCCTTCCTTCATCATCTATGGGTAAGGCTAGGAATCATAGAATGGTTTGGGTTGGCGGGGACCTTAAAGATCACTTAGTTCCAACCCCCCTGCCCTGGGCAGGGACACCTCCCACCAGACCAGGTTGCTCCAAGCCCCGTCCAGCCTGGCCTTGAACCCCTCCAGGGATGGGGCAGCCACAGCTTCTCTGGGCAACCTGGGCCACTGATTCACCACCCTCATAGGAAAGAACTTCTTCCTAATATCTCATCTAAATCTTCCCTCTTCCAGTTTAAAACTGTTACTCCCCATCCTATGGCTCCCCTCCCTGATCCAGAGTCCCTCCCCAGCTTTCCTGGAGCCCCTTTAGGGACTGGAAGGGGCTCTAAGGTCTCCCCGGAGCCTTCTCTTCTCCAGGCTGAACCCCCCCAGCTCTCTCAGCCTGTCCTCACAGCAGAGGGGCTCCAGCCCTCCCAGCATCTCCGGGGCCTCCTCTGGCCCCGCTCCAACAGCTCCGTGTCCTTCTGCTGTTGGTGCCCCAGAGCTGGAGGCAGCACTGCAGGGGGGTCTCCCAGAGCGGAGCAGAGGGGCAGAATCCCCCCCTCGCCCTGCTGACCACGCTGCTGGGGATGCAGCCCAGAATGTGGGTGGCCTTCATGGGCTGTGAGCGCACATTGCCGGCTCATGTTGAGCTTCTCATCAACCAGTAACCAAATCCTTCTCAGCAGGGAGATCTATGGGCTAGGCTAGAAATGACATATTGCAACATCTCCTCAGTCACTTTTATATGCTGCAGTTTGCATCGTGATTATCTAAATTCTGCAGAATACCCTTCGTCTCTACGTGGACTTCATGACCAATGGCAGTTTGCAAAACCTGACGAAATCCAAGAGCTCTCTCTTGAAGCAGGCCCAGCGGCTTGCTGGGTTCACAGAACCACAGAGTGGTTTGGGTTGGAAGGGACCTTTAAAGGCCATCTAGATTTTACGTCATCTGTTCCCAGAATTTGCCATCATTACTGGTGTGTCGATGGGGCTGCCGAGGTCTCGACGGGGCATATTTATGGGGAAACCGTCTTGGGGAATGCTGCTGCAATGCAGCTGAAAAGGTGCTGAGTTGGCATTTGAGTGTAAGGGATCATAGAATCATGGAACCATAGAATAGTTCGGGTTGGAAGGGTCCTTGAAGATCACCTAGTTCCACCCCCCTGCCCTGGGCAGGGACACTTCCCACCAGCCCAGGTTGCTCCAAGCCCCGTCCAGCCTGGCCTTGAACCCCTCCAGGGATGGGGCAGCCACAGCTCCTCTGGGCAGCCTGGGACGGTGCCTCACCACCCTCAGCCTAAAGAATTTCTTCCTTACACCTAGCCTGAATCTTCCCTCTTTTCGTTTGAAGCCCTCGCCCCGTGCCCGCCGGGGTGTCCCGGTGCCGTGCCCCGCGGCGGCGGTGAGGGGCGCAGCGCCCGCCCGCCCGCTCCCGCCCCCGCCGCCCGGCCCTGCCCGGCCCGGCCCGGCCCGGCGGAGAGGCGGGGGGATTTCCAAGCGCCGCCGGGCGGCCTCGCCGCTTCCTCCCCCTTGTTTTGCTTTCGGTCCGGGCCTTCCTCCGCCCGGGCGGCGGCCGGGAACTTTCCGTTTTGCTCCCGCGATTATTCAGCGCCGGTTTTCATTTTCCATCCCGCGTCCCCTGGCAACGCCGGTAACCTTGAGGAATTATATAAGGGCCGCGGAAACGCGCCGCCAAGGTAATTTCATATTTTTTATTGTTATTTTTTTTTTTAATATTTATTTTAAAAATAGGGCGGGGGAGATGCGGGGAGGGGGGTCCCCGCCTCCCCCCCCCCCCGGGCAGACAAAGGCGGGGGCGGTGGGTCGGGAGGGCCGGGGCGCGGCGCTGGCGACTCCCCCCCCCCCGGCCCCGTTCTCACCGGAGATACCGGCAGCCGTCAGGCCCGGAGGGGGGGGGGGACGGCGGAGGGGCTGCGGGCGGGGGTCTCGCCGTGAGGGGGGGGCCGGGGCGGTCCGTTACACAAGCGGCGGGGCGGCGCCTTCCCGCCTCTCCCCGTCCCGTCCCGTCCCCCCCCCCCCGCCATGGCGGCCGGGGAGGGATGTGAGGAGACCCCCCCCTAGGGCGGCCGGGGAGGGATGTGTGAAGGGATACCCCCCGCCTATGGCGGCCGGGGAGGGCTGTCAGTGTGGAGGGGGGTGCCCTGTCCCTGTGTGGGGGCGCGGAGGCAGGAGGGGTGGGCGCCACAAGATGGAGCGGGGCCTGAGGGGGGGGGCTCCTGCGGGAGCGGCGGAAGGAGGAAGTCCCGGGAGCGGCGGCGGGGCAGGCCATGGCGGGGCCGGCCATGGGCGGTGGTGCTTCCTCGCTCCCCTGCAGCCCCAGCAGCAGCAGGCCTTTCCGCCGCCCTCTCCAGACCTCGAAGTAAACACACCTCTGGAAAACAACCATGGACGTTGTTTTCTTCCCCCCCTACTGTATGACCTCAGTGGATCCAGCGATAGCAAGTGCGCCGTTTGAACACCCAACACACAAACCGCGCTCTGCCTTCTGTGTTTTGGGGTGCTTTTTTTTGCGGGAATAACCTCCTTTTTTTTTAATTTTTATTTTTTTTTTCCCCCTTCTTGTGGGTACGGGGTCGTTGCGTGGCAGTTGGCAGGGCCGCTCCAGGGAGTGGAGGGCCGAGGCCTGGACGCCTTCCCACGGAGGAGGCTGAGGAACCGGGGGGGGGGGGCGGTTTGTTTGTGTCCGAGGGTCAAATTCCGAGCTCCTCACAACGTCTGGGGTGAAAGTTGCAAGACTCGGATCCCTCAGCCCAGGTTCCCTGGGATATTTCAGTCTTTAATTCCCATTTTGCTTTGTGAGAGCACCTCTTCTATGATTCTACACAGCAGAGTGTTTTGAGGCTTGTTTATTTAGGCAGGGAGCTCAGATAAAGCGATTTGGGAGCGCAGAACTTTGCTCCCTGTTAGTGGTGGTTCTCGTTTATAGCCCCGTTCACCATGCTGAGATCTTGCAGACGGCAGTCTCGTGAATGTAGGAGCAGTTGTAAACTACACCCTCAGTTTCTGGAGGTGAAATATGGCATGTTTAAGTTTATAGTTATTTTATTTAAGTCTCAAAGGGTTTGCATATAATAACCTTTGCAGAATGCCCGCGTTAGTACCATAAAAAGAGAGTTGAGTGGAGAAGCAACGTTTAAATTCATCCTAATACGGAAACGGTGACATAATTATAAAAGTAGCAGAATTGATCTGTGAGGCAGATGGTTTCCGTCTGAATCGCAGTCTTTCCATGCCACCAGCCCCTTCGGAGACATCAGTGTCCTCCTCCGGCCCCTGTTGGTAATGTCTCCCAGAGGAATTTACTTCCCATGCCCCTTGTGTGCAGCGATTCCTTTTCCCTGGTAAATGGCGGTGGAAGGTCTGAGCGCCGACTCCTTTGACACAGTATCGCTTTGACGATTCTTCAGCTGGGTACCAGCATGGTGAGGTGTCATCTGCTGACCCCGGTGGTGTCCCTGTGGTCCCAGATGGTCAGCAGAGTGGTCAGCCATTATATTTGACACATACCTGTGCGGTGCCACCTGCTTGCTTGCTGACTACAAAAGTGACAAGACGATGTCAAGTGAGTCTCTCTCAAAGAGCTGTTCCTCATAGGCCACGTTAACATGGAAAGGGGTAGCTAAGCGGTATGAGAAGTAACGTACAGGCTGTTGAGAAATAGGGTTAAAGACCCCCAGTCTCCATTGGGTGGAGGTCTTTGATATGTGGGACCAGGTGGAGTTAGAGAGAGGCAGAGTCTTAGTGCACAGTTGAGAAAATGATGCAGGAAAAAAAGGAGCTCAGATTCAAGAGGAAATGGAAATATTTTTGGAATAGAAAGAGTCTACATTAGAAGAATAGCCTTTATGTAAATAAATTTGCAGCCAGCGTATGTATACCTTAAATTAAAACATGTATTTATTTATGTATACTCTGTATATATTAATAGGATTTAAAAAAAAAAAGCGGTGGGGAAAAGCTGACAGACGAAGAATGTAAAATTTGCCATGACACATCTTGTCTTGAAGAAGAGCATCATCCCCATGGTATTAAAACTGCTATTAAAGCGTCTCCATGGTACAATACTTGGAGTATCAGCAATTTTTTGGAAGCTCACATACTGTAGAGAGAGACTACAGATGGCATAGGGGACAGAGTGGCTTGCATGTGCATGAAGTGGGATACCTCTTATTAAAGAGGAAATAACTGTTTTGGGAAGTAACAGAAGATCTCAGGAACTGACGTTCTAGGCCCGTATAGGAGGAGTAGGGATTAGGGCTGTGGGACTGCCTGCCCTACCAAGATGTTGACAACGACTGACATGTATTAAGGACGAGTAGAGAAGCCACAAAAGCAGGAAATACGATGATAATGGGAGGCTTCAGTTGCCCCCATGTGGATTATGTCATGCTCCAACATGAAATTTGCCCAGCTACTAACTTTTTAGATGACAGACACCCCCTGCTTTGCAGGTGTGGCTTGTACGGGTGCCCTGTGGGTAGCAACTCTGGACAAGGTTCTGGCCAGCAAGAATTAAGTAAGAATTTTACTTTAAAAAAGCCAGCTATGACATGACAGTGATCATAATGTACTTGGACTGAATGTTGCTTCAGGAACAATAAAGCCAAGGGATGTTGTGGCAGTGTTTAATTTTCCAAAGTAAATCTTCATAATGCAAGGGAAAAAAATGAATAAAAAGGCGTGAGGCAGCCAACACTGTAAAATACTTGCAGGTGGCATGTAATTCTTCAAAGATGCTATAGTGAAGGCTCAGAGCAATTGCATGGCATCTGTCAGAAATGCCAAAAAAGCTGAGCAGACTGACAAGCAAAGTAAGAGGAGCTCAGCGGAAGTAAAAAAACATCTTTCATAAGTTACAGCTTTGTCTCCAAATGGGAAAGGTGGGAAATAACATAAAGTCTGTGTTAAACACAATAAGGTAGGCCAAAGGGAGTCATGGAATAAGTTGCTAAAAGCATACAAACAATTGGTAAATCCTCTTTGAAATGTATCAAAAGCAGGAAACCTGCTGATAAGTGATCCACGCGTAGAAGGAGTGCCCAAGGAAGATAAAGTCATAGCAGAAGAGTGAAACAAATGTTTCAAGCCTTGCTTCACTGAGGAATAGTGTAAGGAGATGCCCTTGCAGGAGGCTTTTTCTTTATTTAAGGAGTGAGCATGTTGGAGGATTTCTCCCAGACTGAAGCGTCTGTAAGAGACCTTATCGGAACGAACCATTGAGAAGGATGAAGTAGATGGCAGGAGGTGATACTTGTTGAAGAGTTCTGAAGGAACTTCAAGTATGAAATTGCTGATGCATTGCCTGTTGTGTGGCACTTGTTGCGCAGGTCTGCCTTGGTGCTCCAGGAATGGAAGGTGACAAATGAGCTGTCTGTTTTTCAGGGTTTCTGGGGAGGCTGAGAACTCCGGGGTGGTAATTTTTTGTTTGCTTGTTTGTTTGCCAGGGATTAGTGAATGGGATTAATGAACACGGGTATAAATGTGATACATTGACAAAGACTAGGCCTGACTTTTGTAAAGGAGGAGTTGTGCGTCACCAGTCTCCTGGTGTTCTCTAAAGGCCATTGCTGAGCTATTGTTAAGATCTGGTTGATAGAGCCCTTCTTAAAGCAGGGCCAGTTTCAAAGCGGGATCAGATTGCTTCGGGGCATGTAGTCATGATCAGTTTGCTCAATGAAAGGAGGTGGCCAGTTGTTCCCCTCCAGAGTCTGCCCAGAGTCCGTGCCATCCATCAGAAGGTGCCATCCAAGTGATGGAGGAAGGGGTAGGTGGTGATGTGACAAGTTTGCTGGTTGTATTAACTCATTCAGAGCATGAAAATCCCGAAGGCTGAACCGCAAAGACTGCAGAAGGATCTTATGGTGAAAGTCCAGATGTAAGTTTGCAAATGAAATTCAGTACAGACCAATGTGAGTGTAACACAAAGGGAAGGGAATGCAGTCTTCATTTTCTGTACATAAGCATGAAGTTTGAACAGACTTTTTACTCAGGAAAAAAATCATACAACACAGATAATGCAGCAAAAAAATAAGCTCTGTGCCCAGAAGTGGCTAAGAAAGGAGAAGGCAGGTTTGGAATTATTAGGAAGGAGTAAAAATAGAAATAGAAAACACCGTCATGCCCCGCTCTCCTGAATAGGGTTTACAATTTTTGTTCCCCTGTCTCAAAGAGTAGGATGTAGTGAAAGTTGATGAGCTACAGAGAAGGGCATCAAAGACGATCAAGGGTATGAAAGAGCTTTTGTGAAAGAGTAAGTTGCTTGGAAAAGAAGTGACTGAAGAGGATGTGGGGATGTTCTTTAAAGTCGTTAGTGTCATGAAGAAAGTGAATAGGTAATAGTACAGATAAGATAATTGTGACCCAAATAAAGCAAATGGGAGGCAGTTTCAAAACAAAAGGAGGTGTTTGTCCTGCAGTGGCAGAAATGGTGGTGTTCATGGCCACTGCGTGTGTGTGTGTCAGGAGTTTACCTGGGTTCACAAGTGATTAGGCGGTCTGTGGAAGAGAAACTTGCTGTGCAGCTTAGCAGTCAGAACAGTTCAGTGTCAAATTTTGGGCACTGACTGCCCACAAATTACTGGTGATGCTGGTCAAAAATTATTGCTGGAAACTGCAAACAGAAACCTTCTCCGTGGAGAAGCATAAGCTACGGTCCACTTGCAGATAACATAGCGAAGCAAGACCATGTGTTGTCCTTTGTTATGTGAATCTTGTGGCATAAGATCTTACGAAACTTCCAGCAAAAAAATGTTTCTATGATGATCTTGTTTAATCTGTGCTTGTTACCCCTGGACCTGTTAACCTGACACAAGTTATGGTCCGGTTAAGTGCATCCTGGGTGCGTTTAACATTGCGTAGGAGTGGTACCCCTACAGAATTCCTCTGATGTTTGCAGGCTTAGAACCTCAATTTATATTTTGTGGATCTTGCATTGAAAGTCACGGTCCATTTGTAGGTAAAGAAGTAAAACTAATCACGTGTTGCTCTTACTTATCTCCGTGGCTCGTTTGTAAAGATTGCCCTTTTGAAACTCTTCAAAGGCCTACAATGATTGTGATATTGAGGGCATAAACCATAAGGTAGTGTTTACAGAAGTTTTATTATAGCTTGCGGTGCTATAAACTGTAATTAGTGTAAAACATTTTCTGGTTTGTCCTTTGAGATCACAAGTGCAAAAGCAAAACAACAAATAAGCAAGCCCAAAAGATTCTGGGTACAGAGAATGAGAGGAACGGGTTTATTAAGTTGCATATTCCTCATGTATGAATAACATTACAGAAAAAAATCCTTCGGTGTAATTAAATATTTTCCCCTTGGTTTTTTTCTTCAGAAGTTTTGTTGGAACCGTAGGAAGGTTCTTCCTTGAATTGACCATGTGTGAACTCTTGTGTTAAGATTAAAATAGATTAAGATAGCCAGTCAGAAAACTTGGAATCGGCAATTAACAGTTATTAACAGTTAGGGGAAGAGAATGCGTGTTAACAGTTAAGAGTTTAATGTCCGCATATATATATGCACACATACAGATCTACATATATATAAAAATATATAATTAGATGTTTTGTATGTAGCATAATTAATACATTGTACAGCACACATTTCTTATTGATAGAATGTAAAACAGTTTTAAAACTCGCTCTTCCAGTTAGTGCCGGATATGTTTTCAATTTCTTGGAAGCTGATGAAAAAATTACTGTTTTTTTGAATGAGCTAGGGAGAAAAGAAAGAAGTTGTAAGCAGTAAAGTAATGTTTGGTTTCTTAATGTGTAATATGCTGCAAGCCCGGCTTTGTGTATATTGGAAATCTTCTGACCCCTTTGTTTGCTTGGGGGCAGATTGCAAAAACCTACCGCAGCCTTTAGCACGAGGACCTTGTGTCATGTTGCAGCTCGGACACAGGCATCCAGGAGCAAATCTGCCTGCATGTGGCATGTTGTTTCACCCAAGGTACAGAACTAAATTCTAACTTTAAATGATTTTAACGTGCAGTTGTTGCTATATAGGTTGTTAGCTTTCGAGATGAGCTTGGAAGTAGTAATTTCCATATTCTTGAGTAGAGCAGATAGATTGCGGTTTGATAGTTTTTCAGGTAACCTGCACAGGTTTGGTTTGTAGCCCCCAGCATATCTGTTGTTAGGAATGGAGTTGAGCTGCGGCTAAAGCAAAAGTATTTCTATTTGTCCTTTAGTTTGAACTGCATGTAACAGTGCATGTTGTGTAACCGTTTCCCTTTTGCTGTAAAATTATTTTAAGTACTTTTTAATTCAAAGACTTACATGCTTAACGTCAATATAGCACAAAAGAAGGAAGTATTGCTTACGGTTTTGAGAAAGTCTGAACGTATGGTTAAGTTCTGCTTTTTGGTGTGTACAGGGGGGTATATGTGACTTGAGCTTGGTGAGTGCACAGACGACAAAGTCTGTCCTGTAATATTCCTGCTGGTGTTGGACATCACTTGACAGCATTACAGGCGAACCTCTTACAGCTTGATCTAAGCATGATAATGCCCTAGTTCTTTAATAAGTTTCAGTAGCAGTAAGTTTAAGTCTTTATGTGTATTTCATGCCTGTATGTAACATGTGTTTGGTGCACGGTGGGGGCTTTTGTGCATTTGGTGCACTGGCTGCTCTTTTAAGGTGTTTCATTGAATCATGTAACTGTGTTTAATATGCAACTGGGAGATGAATCCAGTGGAAAATACTAAACTACTGAATTGAATTGGATGTAGCGCATAAATTTGTAAAAACAAAGTCAAATATCCCCTACCCCCAAATGCATTCCAAAATTGTGACAGCATTTTATAAAGTTTATCTAAGATAAAAATAATTCCACAGTAGGAAAAAAGGCGGGATAGGAGACTAATGTTTTTAAATTACTGAAAGCATTCCAGCAGGATCTGAAATCCCAACAGTGTTAGGTGAAAAAGATGAAAGCAAAACTTGAGGATAAAATTGAAACCAAATATAAACAAAAGTGAAACCGACTCCATCGGTTTTCATTTCCCAGTTGGCAAAAATGAAAGAATAAACACAGAGCAAAGAAGCACGAGAGCTGAACTTGAGAAATTATTTCAGTTTTATTATTTATTTAATCCGCTGGTGAATTTGACTTCTGCATAACAGTACTCCTTTAGCAGACTACACGGTAGGGAGTAGGAGTTGCTCTCCCTGGTTTGTCCTGGTACCGCTTTTCCGAGCCGGTGGTCTGGGTGATGGCCCCGCAGTTCGGGAAGCGACGTCTTCGTCAGTCACGGAAGTAACGTTTTGAAATGCTGTGGCAAGCGTGCACAGAAAGGCCAGTGGAGGTGATGACATCCAGCATGATGAAAGCGAGTCATTCAGCGGGTGGGCGCGCTTGAAAAATTTAAGCATGTTGAGATGTGAATTGCTAATAGGATCCAGTATAAAATGTGGTGGGCTTTTTCTTTTGCTCTCCCCACCTTTGGGGTCATCCACTTAGATCTGGGTCAGATCAGCAGTAACCAAAAGATGTTATCTGATGTCGGCTTTGCTGATGACATGAAATGACTGCAAATGGTTTCGCTCCATTTCCACAGATCAGTCAGCAGCTAGAAAGTCCTTTTTGACCTTGAGAACTAGGTGGTGAATTGGTGAAAAGATGGACAAACATTGGGTGGCTGTGGAATCTCGAATTAATGTCCTTCTCATACATACAGATGCGTGCTCCTAGGCTATGTCGACCAAAACGTTGGTTAGGTGTTGAGGAGAAGTTTGGGCAATCGCTGCTCTGCTGAAGCTGTGCTGGCGTGAAATGAAAGACTTCAGTGCCAGAGGTCTACTTCTCACACATTTGCAAACATTGCATTCGAGCGTATCAGAACCAAATTCTTTGGATGATAAAACTGTTCTGGAGATTTGAGATTGATGAGGGAAGGTGATGAAGACTAGCTTTGTTTAATTTAGTAATATTTTTCCGGCTTAGATGAGAAATGAAGATGAGTTCAGTAATCTCACTCTAGCTCAGCAGTATTTTAGGAAACTTGCAAGATAGAAATAGCTGCTGCAGATCAGAAATTGAGGCTGGCTCATTGCTGTTGGTCTGTGGTGAACACAAAAACTTTAAATTAGGAGCACATTTTGTAACCGATCCTATTAACTATTCATATCTCAACATGAAAATGAGTTAAGAAGTTCCTGTGTGTCCGGTGGCAGTGGAAAGAGTAGCATTTTGATAAATTGGAGAATTACATCATACCGTTTCAACAAGCGTCAGTATTAAGCATTTAATACTTAGCACTCTTTAAGCACAAGCCTTTAAAGTGTATGCACAAAAAAGACATTTCTCTGTTAAATTCTCCAGTGTCAAGCAGTATCTCTGTAATAACTAATTCAATTTATTTTTTGTGCTCAACACATCTGCTTCTTTCATGGTGCTATTTTTGTAACCGTAAATAAGTGCATGTGACAGACATGTTTCCAGCTCGCAGTGTGGATGATTCAGAGGATCCCAGCCCCCAAGTCTCTGCCTTGCTGTGGTCTGTCTGTAAAGCAAATGTCTCAGTAAGCGGCAGAGTGTTTTTTACAAATCCGAAATAGCGCATACTTTTCTTTAATACCTTCTCTTGCAAGTAAAGGAGAAGCTGCTTTCTTGAAAGGGCTGGTTTTGGCGCTCGCTGTGAGGTTAAGCAGAGGTAGTTTTTGTCTTTTGCTCTCAGTTCTGGGTGCTGCGCGAGCGATTAGGAGTTTGGGCAGCAAAAGTGTAGGTGTGGGTTAGCTATTAACTTCAGTGGCAGAAACTGCCCTTGCCCAGACAATAAAACGAAAGCTTTAAGCAAATATTAAATCGCACTTTAGTGTAGTGTGCAAATAGTTTTTGCTGTGTGTTGCAGAACAGTATGTTATACAAACAAAGGTAGCTGTGAGAAACAAGCCCAGTCCGAGCAAGGTGGATTACATCAGGTGCAGGTCATGGCCGGTGAATGTGAAAGCCCTTCCTTGAAGACATTTCTCAGTGGTAGCTATCTGGCATAATTTTTCTGCCTCTCTTGAGTGCCTCTAAAATGTGGTTGTCTTCTCTGCAATCCTGCCTGAGCCTCGCAAGCCACCAGTGTGGGAACACTGAGATTAAGGACTTTTGTTCTGTGATGGCTGCTTCTCTTATATATAGCGCCCTATAAAGCACTAGGCAGAAGAATGCTAGACAGGACACAGAATCATAGAATCATAGAATTGTTGAGGTTGGAAGGGACCTTTAAGATCATCGAGTCCAACCTTTAGCCTACCCTGACAAGAGCCACTTCTAAACCATGTCCCTCAGTGCCCCATCTACCCTTTTTTTAAACACCTCCAGAGATGGTGAATCCACCACCTCCCTGGGCAGCCTATTCCAATGTTTAATAATACTTTCAGTGAAAAAATGTCTCCTAATATCTAATCTAAACCTCCCCTGACGTAACTTGAACCCGTTTCCCCTCGTCCTATCACTTGTCACCAGGGAGAAGAGGTCAGCCCCCATCTCTCTACAACCTCCTTTCAGGTAGTTGTAGAGGGTGATAAGGTCTCCCCTCAGCCTCCTCTTTTCCAGGCTAAACAACCCCAGCTCCCTCAGTCGTTCTTCATAAGGTTTGTATGAGATGAGGTCTGCCCCGGCTTTAAAAAGTATTTTTACAGTTTCAGATCCTGATCTTGCAGGTACTTGCATCTGTGATTTTCCACTGCTTTCAGAGGGACACACGTAGGAAACATGTTGTGCTTGTTAAAAGTTTTAGGGATGTCTCCTGTAAACCTGGTCACGGAGCACATAAGAATGCCTTGGTCTAACAGAGCCATGGAGGCACTTCAAAAAATGCTGTTGAGTTGCATCGCTATGATGAAAGAAGTGATTCTTGATAATTGTTTGAGCCTTAGTAGCCTTCTAGTTTCCACCGGGCTGGAAAATTCTTTATGAATCAGGTGTCAAATGCTGAGTTTTTGACAGCTTTCAAGAACGCACTGGGGTTGGCTTCCGTGGACACTGACTGACACAGCTAAGCAGCAGCAGCTATTACACGTGGGTATTCAGGATTGGAGTCGTGTGTAAGCACTTAATTCTGGAATAAAATTGATTTACTGGGGGATAACTGCTCCCCAACCCGAGGAATTCATTATTCCCTAACAACCATGCCAGAAATTTTCTTGTTGTAAACAAGCCCTTCCCAAACTTGTGTGAGTGAAGTACAACTCTACTACTGAAAAGTCACCACCGTCTCTCTTCTGGGCAGCTTTTGGGGGAAAAATAGTTAGACATCCCAGATCCTGAAGACAAGTCTGAGCAATCATCAGACTTTAAACAAAGCTTAAGGAGGAAATAAATCGGGTAAAATTTATGGCTGCATTTGAGACTCCTGGAGGAGGTGGCAGGGGAAGAGTTTTCTGTAATCACATAGTGTTGACCGTCACTTGCATTGTCATCCTGACGCCACCAGAATCTGGCATCTCCATCTTCACTCCAGCAGTCATTCTGTATTGTCACCAGACTTGCAGGCGTTCATATGTGTGCAAATGATTGTCATGGCAGGGGTGCTGCGGAGATGATCTTTAACAATCTATTTGTTAGAAGCCTGGGCCAAAGTTCCCAGCTGATGTAAGTCACCGCGATGCCAGAGAAGTGAATGGGCCCAGCCCCAGACATCATGTTGTTCAAGTGTCATGATAATGTTCAACACAGGAGCCAGTGCAAGGGAAATTTTATTGTAGGTATTGAGAGGTTGAAGCGTTGTTTCATTGCAGCTAAGTCCAGAAGCAAAAAAACCAGCCTTCTGGTTCTGTTGTATTAAAATAAGATGGCTTTTCTTCAGCACACTTCTCGTCTGCAAAGCCAAGGGCTACCTTTAATGATGCCTGAGATCACTGCAAAATAGCAGCTCGCGTCTTTGCTGCTGAGGGAGAAAAAGCTTTGCATGGAAACCAAAGGAAAGAGTCTGTTTTGATGTGTAATGTCTGAATCCCAGCCAGGGCACGTTAACACCCTTTGGGTGGAACAGAAATGCTATAGAGCTGATGAAACACACTCTATATACAGTATGAGTTCCCATTGTACGTTTTCCTGGGCATGTTTATCATGCAGTCTGTAAAGCTGATTTCAATACATGTTTGAGATATTTGCTGCCTTTGCTTTGTTTGGGTTTTTTATTTTTTTTGCAGGGAATGTTGCTTTGATTAAGGTGGTTTTTGCCCTCTGTCCCTTGAGGACACACACACTTTTCTTCTTCTACCTTTGTGTCTTTCTTGGGTAGAGCAGCATGAGAGGAGGGCATGCTGAATGTTTCCCTCCTCTTCTGTCTACCTTGCACCTCCTGAGGTGGGCACGACTTGGCCCCTACCAAGCAGGGGCTTGGGAAGTTGGGTAGCTGTTGCTAGCTTGAATCCATCGCACAGCAGCCTGGGCTCCCAGGTGTTTCACCACCCCACAGAGCTCTCCCCTTACCAGCCGTGGTCCTGTTGTAGCCCTGCCACGTTTGGTTTGGGAACCCAGGCAAGCAGGTGAAGTATTGCTCATTGGTTACCTGTACAGGTTCTTCCTGATGGCCAGGCCCTGCCTTTACACCAGTCTGCCCAGGACTTGCGCCCTCCCACCCTCCCGACTCTCCAGTTCTTGGCTTTCTGGTCTCTCCTGATGGAGTTTCCTCCTTTCTGCAGGCACCTGAGCAAATAAGATACCACCTTTCCTGCCCACAGTGAATTATTTTTCTTGGTGATGGACAGGAAGGATATAGCGTGCTCAGGGAGTCTTCGCTGCTGCCACCAAAGTGTTAGGAAAGAGCGGGAAAAATACCGTGTGGATCAAGAGTTACAGTCAACACAGGAGCTGGGTCTGTGGAGCGGATGGCCATGGGGTGTGCTTTAAGAGAGCACAAGGCAAGAGGTGCTTAATGATAAGTAAATCTGCTAGCAGAGTCGTGATGTTTCCCCCATCCCTCCCTGTTCAACGGGGCATCGCCGGCAGAGTATTCTTAGCGACAAAAAGAGGCACCGTTACGTGCAATTAAAAGACCAGAGAGGGTGGGTTTTGCCGTCTAACTATCCATGAATACAGAAAGTCTCTTACAGGGTTTTCTGTGTTTTTTTGCTTCGTATGTTTTCAAAACTAAGAGCTTCAGGATTTTATTTTGAATCCTTAACACTTGCACCTGTGAGAACAGCAATGCCCACTTTTCCTCGTTTACTAATCCTACTTTAATTACGTGTTTTGCTGTTGGTTCCAAAAAAGATAGGGATATTTGCATAATTTGGGGTTATTGTAAAGAAGGCATGTTAATTCTCCTTCTGCAGCGTAAGTGGTGAGATTCTCCTCCTCCTGGCAGATGGGAAATGCACCAGGCAGGGGGATTTCAAGCGTCCAAAATTGGGGCAGCTGAGTGAAGTGCTGTTCAGTTGTCTGTGTTTCAGTGTCAATCTCACATTTCTGAAGTATTTCTGAAGTATTTCTGGGCAGGTGAGGCTAGCAGATACTTAACCAGGAAAAGTAAGTATCCCTCTGGCAAGCTTGACTTCCAAGCAGGGCTTTGCTCAGAGTATGTGCGGTTAAACACGCATTTACCTTCGAAAGGGGCATCCACAGTGGAATAGTTGAAAAAAAGGTGGTTTTATATGTAAAATCCTATATGAAGGTAGAGCCTGAGCTGTGGCGAAGGGACAGAATATTGCTCCAAGTACTGTTCCTTAAAATAAGATCATGTTTCCATGTATCCTGAAACAGTCTTGGCACAGGGACAAATACAGAACCCAGTTCTCTGAATCCTAAAATTAGCGTATGGTCTCATTTCAGCATATCTGTTTGGTCACACAGGATGATTGATGTTTTTCTGAACTGCATCAGCGTTAACAAACAAAGGGAATAGTTTAAAAGTTTATCAGCAAAGCACCAGTACAAGATAACTTTTTTTAAAAAAATACTGTCAGTTCTGTATTTGCAGAGCAAAGAGAAATAGATACCGTGCAATATTCTGCACAAGTCCTCTGGGGAACAGATGTTTTTTCACAGCTCTGGAGAAAGGCTGTGACATACTTCACAAATGCACCTCAAAGTATCTTATCCCACCTTGCCTTCTCACAGCCATTAATAACGCTCTCATATACTGGCAAATCTTTCAACTGGGTACTTTGTGATGGTGAAAGAATAATTGCTTTTTCAGATTTTTTTTTTTTTTTTTACTTCCATAGAAACGCATTTTAAAAAGAACATCTGTAGGCACAGAGTAGCTTGTGTTTTTGGGAATAACCTTTGTGCCTTTTTGGTTACCCAGACACCGTCAGAGGGAACGAAACTGAAGGGAAGGGGACTTCTTGTACTGCTCAGATTTAATGCCTGCCATGCCGTTGCTTTCACTTTCTGTCTACAGCTGCCATAATTCTAGTGAAGAGCTCTTCATTCTCAAAGGTTACACTTTCTCTATGGCGCAAGTGTTTTCTCCGTCAGGGAAGAAACAGAAGTCAGACTTACTAGAATGTTTTAGCAGAGACTAGGGAGGACGACAAGCTGTTTATTGAACGTTATGCAGTGAAAATATTTGTATGTGTATATATAGATTGCAGCCATCACATCTCTTTAAAGATGAGCAGCTCTTGAAAATAACTAGTATTTTTCTAATATCTCTTTAAAATAAATGAGTGCTGTGAGCTTCCTTCTGAAGAGTCTTGCATAAAGAATCTTAGAAAAATATATCTTGCGAAGTAGTATAGAGCTGAAATTTGGTATGATTTATTGCTTCTCGAGAATGCTCTACACATCTACCTGCTCAATGCCCTTTGTATGACTACTCCTAAAAACATTGTTGTACCCGTGTTTCTCTCTCTTACAGTGTTGTGACTCTTCTTTCAGCTGTGTCTATCCTAGGAAGTTGGCTTGCATGCTTCATGCCAGGCCGGTGATGTGATTCCCATGTAGAAAGCTCATTTTGAAGTGCACCGTGCGGAAGCAGGAGCAGTGGTGTTGACTGGCCTCCTCGCTGTCTCCCTGTTCCTCACTGGGTCGTGCTGGCCAGGCTTCAGCGGATCCTGTGCTGCCCACCCTCCGCAGCACTCTTCCTCTGAGTCACGTCTGCAGGATTAGGACAGCTTGTCGGGGGGTAGCCACCACTATGTTTTTGTGGTATCTAGTTGCAAAAATAAGGGCTGAACTGACTGCAGGACTAGCACGAATAGTACAGTAAATAAACCTTCAAAAAAGGTCAAAATAATCCCTCCATAAACTGTGGCATCAGCGCATCTGTGAGCCGTGATTCTTGTGTGGGGCTTGGCTCCTCACAGGCTGCCGGTGGCCTCCACTTCCAGGCAAATGCCATTGAATTGGGGCTAGTGTCTCGCACGCTTGGCTCCTATTTGGGAATAATTTTATTGATGTCTTAATGTCCGTCGATACATTTAAGCTCCCACCACTGAAAAGGCAACCGCCCCTGACTATGGCCCCCTGTAAAAAGGAGGCGGGTGATAAAAATGGAGCAAAAAAAAGGGAAAAGATATTCACGGAGCTACCAGCCTTAATGCATTTATAGGAGGCATGGTTCAAAATTGTGACTCTTGAAGGTTGGATGTTTTGTTAAGAATGGCAAGTGTTCATAAAATGAGTTCCCAGCAGGAACTTCCATGTCTAAGTGAGCTCCCCTTTTCCTGTAGGGTAGAAAACTGATTCCTTGGGTCCCCTCTGCATTAGCAGTTGACTGTGTTTCATGGTGGTTATTCTTCCCTTCCCCCGCCATGGGACAGTGCTAAGTCAGAAGAAAAAACAAACAATTATTTTTGATGTAATGCCAGAAAGTTTGACTGCAGCATGTGTCTCTGGGAGCATTAAGCACTTTCCTGTACTCTCCCCAAGGAAATGCTGGGATTCAGTAGAGTTCAAGTTTGAAGCTGTGGTTTAAACGTAGGGGTCTTCATTAGCGGTTTTGGATTAAGAGGTTCCTCCCTGTCCTTCCCAGTGGCTTGTTCCTGCTCCCATGCTGGAGGGCCCTCCCCTCTTGGTTGTGCTGTCCTACACATCTTTGAGCGGGGTGAGAGCCACGATCTGGGTTCAAAGAGACAAAAAAAGGCTTACGGAAAGAAGTGTTGCTTGTAAGCCTGCTGAGTTCCTGGTCTGTTCCCTGGTCTGTTCACAAAGCTGCCTCTGCAGAGTAGCGTTAGTGTCTGACAAAATGGGGATGGGACTGAAGGTGGGGGGGGGGCGATGGAGTGAGAGGTGCTTTCTTGCTGCTGGTGGAGCTGGAGCTGCTCCTTCCCCCTGCAGCCCCAGCCGGCTCCACTCCTCTCCCCTGCCAGCCCGGCCACCTCTGGCCGCGTTCTCTCCGAGAGGTGCCAAGTGACCCAAGGCAGACATTAAGCCATTTTTCTCCCAGTTAACCCGGGTGCAAAGGTTCGGTCTGGCAAAGGTAACCAAGCTTCTGGAGAAGTTTGTTCAGTGCAGCAGATGGGTACCTACAGCTCTGGGGCTTACAGTGGTAGGAACTGGATGCCTTGGCAGCTCTGAGTCCACTTGTCCTGAGACACTTGCACGTAGCTTCTTCTACATGTAAATGTGCAGGGGAAGTGCAATGTTAACGTTGACCAGGAGTGGAAGATAAGTGCATAGGTGCTCCTGGTTTTACAGCCTGCTTCAGATTATAAATGTTGATGTTTCATTCTGCTTACAAGGATCGACTGTTCCTGCTTTTTCCTTTCCGCTGGGTACACTGGGGAGAGGCTGGAGCGAAGGAACCTGGCATGCCTGCTGTTTTGTACAGCTCACCTTACTTTCTGGCTTTGTAGGTTTGCTTTACAATTAATATATTCTGATGGAGGGTGAAGCTGGCTTGATGTTAGGTGATGGCCCCTGAAACTTCAGGTGCCTTTGCTACCTATTTTGGAGAATTCCAAAGGTCTTTACAAACTTAAATGACTCATAATGGTAGATGGTGATTGTCCCAATACTCACTGATGGATGGACTTCAGATTCTCCCACCTGGAGGCATCAAAATCAGACTCCCAAGTGCACCCATTGACCCTGCTTAGGGACCTACAGAGGCTGTTTTTAAGGCACTGCAGAAGCTGATGTTTCTTTCTGTATAAATAAATCATGCGTTTGACAGCTCAGGAGGGGAGATGTGGCACCTTCATTTCCCACAGGCAATTACTCGGTAGAGTTGACTTGGTGTTTTCATCGCAAGGATGTTGTTGAGGTGCATCTGCCAAAAAACCTGCCGTGTTTTAGCACCGTTGTGGTCAGTGCTGACCTGAGGCAGACGAGTCTGGGGGTGTCTTGTGAAGATGTCAGGCTTTATTTTTTTTTTTATTTTTATCCTCTTAGAGGAGCATGGGGTGTGTTTTGATGAGCAGGAGCATGCTGTGCTTACCCCCTGTGAAAGACGTTCCCCCAGAAGATGCCCACCGTCCCTCCAGCTGAACATCATGGCAGGTTATTTTTAGCTGGGCTTGGTTTTACTTTCGGATAAACAGATCTTGGGAGCCACTCCTCCCTTCTCGCAAGCCAAACCTCTTTTCTGATTACCTCGGGACTAATTGGCCTTGGTGTGGGTGATGGATGTGAAGGTGTGTGCTGACAGCTGCGGGTGCTAATCCCAGAGGAGTCCTAGAGTGCCGAAAAGGAGACGAACACCGCAGCATCTGCAGGCGAGCAGCTGGGGAAGCCCCCGGGGACGCAGGAGCAAAGAGACGACTGGCTCGACAGTGCTGTTTTGGGAAGACCGGCTTCCTTATAGTAGCAATGTTGGCAGCTTTCTCGTCTCCTGAAATGCTTTGCTTTTGCACAAAGGCAGCTGCTGTTTCTCCTGCGTTGCCTGTCCCAAGTGGGATTCATTGCCGCTGCCTTCAGGATGACTTTTCTGCCTTCTGTCTGATTTGTTCACTCAGATGGGCTTGAGATTTGTCTAAAGAGTGAGACAAGAGTCCTGCTGCTAAATGGGAGCACTCATATACTGAATGCCAAAGATGATGCACAGTGTTTCCAGGAATTGTCTCAAAGTGCATGCGTACTTAAAGATATCTTACAAAGAAATGCATCCAAGATGATCGTTGCATCTGCTTGTTTCTTCCTTGACAGACGAATCGAAATTTGCTCGTGTTTTTAGTACATTGCCATTTGCATTTTTCAGCCTTGACCCAACGTGTAGTAGGGGAAGATGGTACAGATCTCCCGTACATCCTTTGCAACCTGGATGGGAATCCTGGGTGCCAAGCAGAAGAGGCTGCAGCCATGTCGCCCTCACCCAGAAAACAGCTTCCCTCTTGCACAGAGAAGGGATTTACACAAGGGCTCAGCTGCTGTCTGGTTCTGGGGTTGGCTGTTTTTTCATGTCTGACGTGAATCTGAAAGGGAGCTGAGCAGTTGCAACCATTTTATGAGCTATTTTAGAAATTCATGTTCACTGGAAAAGGCTGTGGCTGAAGCGCCAGTGACCAGCTCCACACGGTAGTAAATAAAATACCAGTATGTTTGCCTAGAGATTAGTGTGAGCATGGCTGCTGGTAAATTCTCTGAACACATCAAAGAGCCTTATTGTTGCACTCAGGTTTTAATTCCTTATTAGTTTCAGGAAATACATGTCCTCAGAGCAATGAGAGGAAACTTTGGACGTTTTTCTTCCTCTTGTGCTGGGTGTGGGCTTGGTACTGCCTAATTGTTAGTCTGTCTGATGCCTGTACTCCCATAGGAAGCAAGAACAAACCCATTTACATTTGTGTCATTGCTGCGTGCTTTCAAATACGTGGCCTACTCACTTTTTTCTTTCTCTTTTTTTTAAGATCAAAGGTGACAAGAATAGCGGAGCAAAGAAGTTAAGAATGATGCAGAGAACACAGATGTGAAGAACAAAGGAGAGAGGAAGGAGCTGAGCCTGGTGCAGAGGGGGAGAGGAGAAGAAGAAGCCTAAATGCAAGTACTTGAACGTGGAAATGATAGGTTGCAGGCTGCTTAAGAGGAGTTTAATGCGATGCTTTAATCTGCATCTAGTGCCTTTTGGCACTTTCAGAGTGGTGCCTAAGATAGGTTAATGTTTTTAAAATTTTCTGCCTCGAGTTCAAGACTTTGGACTCTTATGTCAATAATTTACAGCTCTAAACAGGGAAGTGGCATCGGGGTCACGTGCGTGTGTGTGAGCGAGAGAGAGTTTGAGTCTAAACTGAACCATACAGGGTGGCGTGGTGCTGCTGAGGGGGCTGTAAAGCACTTACTGCCTAGCTAGGCAGCATGGAAATGTAAAATAGAAGCTAAAAAATCAGAGACTGGGTTGATCAGAGAAAGCTGGAGGGAGGGGGTCAAACTGCTCAGCCAGGACCAAAGTGGTTTGATGATTGCTGTGATGTAAAATATATTTTTCGTAATTTTAGTGAAGTTTATGGGACAGACACAGCTGTTTGAAAGCACTCTCATTAGCAGGTACATCATTTTAGCTGCTACAGTGATGCCTCCTGCATGTGAATTGTTTTGGTTGCATCTTTTTTATTGGCAAAAAAAGGTCTTGTGCAAATGCAGGTATGTGGGCCAAAAAGAGGTCTCTTCAGGAGCCTAATTGTTTTTCTTTGCGGCCTCTGGTATCCCACCTATATCAGCAGACAAGCTTTTGCCAATATGGTGTATTTTCTTCAGGTGAAGATTTTCCTAATCTGGGTGTACCAGAAGAGTGTTCTCTGACATGGGGAAGGGTTTATTATCTCACTTGCTCTTAGGGGAGGCTTCCGCACAGATCCAAAGTCACGATTACATTTATAATTGTTTGATGCCTGCAAAGCCTTAATAAGTCTGTTCTGTGCAGAGATGGGGAAGCTGCCTGGGAGTTCTGCCTGGAAAACAAGTAACCGTGTCCCTTGTTCCCTGCAGCTCCGTCCTGGTGGGTGACAATGCCTGTCGAAAGGATGCGGATGCGCCCCTGGCTGGAAGAGCAAATCAACTCTAACACGATACCGGGGCTGAAATGGCTAAATAAGGTAAGGATGGGCGCAGGCTCGTGTGTACATGTGCTGAAGAGGGACTTTATAGCACTGCCTGAGCTTTGGATAGGTAAATCAGCTCATTCCTGGCTTTCAAAGGGGTGACATGGGGAGGAAGGGCAAAGCTGAATGCTTCCTGCTGAACCTGTTCCTCCGGCCTCGCCTGCCAGATCTGAGGCGCCCTGCTTTGGCCTGGTGGATTTGTGGCTCCTTCGAAAGCATTTTCCAGCTCTTTGTTGTTGGAGCGAGCATTTCTTTAGACTCCGCTAGTTTGTTTTTTTTTTTTAAGCTGGGAACAGATTGCTCACCAAGCAGTGTCAGAGGGATGTGAACAAAATGCTCTCCTGAGGTGGACGGCTATATTCTGTGTTAGACTGTGGGTTGAAGCAACGATCTCCTGTTTCAGACTTGTGCGACTTCTCTGATGCTTCTCAACCTGGGAGAAAACAGGGTAGCTTTTCCCCTGCCAGACCCAAACCTAATATTCCTGCTCCTGAGCTCTTACTAAGAGCTCTAGACACTTTGAGAGCACAAGCATGGGCTCCAAAATGCCAGTGCCCAACTAGATTTGTTTTTTTTTTTTAAATTGGTTCAATAAAACCAAGGAGTGTATTTGAGCCTTTGAACAGTAATAAACCCCAGAAATACTGCATGCATTCTGTGGTATGCAGGTAATTCACCACACTGAAAAGTATGAAGCAGTTTTGGCCACAGAGGCTACTTCATTATCAAAATGTGTGGAAATGCACAAAATCAGGTGTGGAGACATAGGAGCTGCCCAGCTGGTCAAGACACTAATGCAGTTAGTCTGGTATCCTCCCTATAGCAGTAGTTGTGGTGCTCAGGTGTTTATTTTTAGAGCTGAAGAATGGCAATTAAGATTACTACTTTTTATTTCAGCTTTCAAAGCTAGAAATGCTCCTGACTGTAAAATTATCAGGAGCTCTTTAAATTACAGCTACAAATCTTCTCAGGAACTTCCTGCATCAGTGGCACTCACATGCTGTGGCTGGGTAAATAAATATTGCTTTATCCATTCCCTGCTTAGCTGCCCTGTGAATTTGAGTAGGTCCTTGTTCTTGCATAATGGGGTCACAGCTGAAGAGGAGGAAGAGACCAGTTTTTACTGTTGTCTTTGTAATTTGAATCCCACGTTCAGGTCCCTACGGATTTTTCTCCTTGAGTATCTCTACTTCAGTGTCAAGTCTCTCCTGCTGACAGTCCATCTCTGCCATTCTTCGCTGGGCATTCCTGCCCAATCCTGGAATAATTCCTCTGCAGTTACTAGGGCACGGTATTTCAGATTTGAGCGTATTACTTTTAAATATAATGTCATCTGTAGATTTTGTTCACGTAACCTTCTTCGGTACGTCCCGGGAACATACTTGCCTCTTTTCCTCTGCAGTGTGAAAATGCTGCCACTGTGCTAAGGGTTTCACTCTTCCAAGTTCAGCTCACCAGCTCATAAAGGCGGTTTGCGAGGCATGTCGTGTTGGTTAATGTTTGCAGCCCCCTGATTGTGTTGTTACAGCGGTTTTTGCCTTGTGCTTCTGGCGTAAACTGTTTGCGTGCAGGAGTCGGCAGGAGATTTTGTCCTTAGTTAGCATATTCTATAGTGACCAAGGCTTGTCTCACAAATAAAGTGTTTTGAAATGGATATTTTCTTTCTACAACAAAGCCCAGGCTCCTACCAGGAGGAGGATACCTGGAAGATACAAGGAGGCCACCTAAGTGGCCTGCCTTGAGGTTTGTTAAACTGATTCCCCAGTTCTGCCCTCTGATTTGGCATCATTCTTGGTTGCCTTTATTGTGCTCAACAAGCTAATTGCACTTCTGAGCATTTCTGTTTAAAACTGTTTAAACATTCATTCCAACAATGAATCATTAAACCAAAAATATTTCTATTTTTACTGTAAATCCTGACCGTAAACAAAGCCATGCATGGAATCAATGATACAGTGTCATGTGTATCGCAGCCCGTTCTGTACCCACAGAACTGACTCTGGAGGCTGTAGGATTTTGGGATTTGTATATTTTAATCAGAGTTTGGCAAGGGGCAGTTCACGGTATAGAAAAGAAGGTGGGTCAGATTAGCAAGAGAATTGTACTCGTCTGTGTGGACAGCCTTTAAGGAAATAAGATTTAAATACTAAGGAAACAAATACCGTTCTAGCTTTGTCATTGGCTGTCTCTTCTTAGGGAATTTTTCCAGACTGAGAAGGGAATTAAACCTCTCTCTGTTAAAAATGACAAATCAGGTACAGATGACTTACCTAATTCCTTCCCCTACTGTCAGTTGATCACATTATACTTCCTGGTTTGTGTTCCCCTCCAGAACAGACGCCTCTTTATAGGGCTTAAAAAATAAGTACTGTGTACCTTCCTGGTGAAAAATGTTATCCTGCTGAATGGCATGAGGGAGGAAGGGAATTTCTTCACCCTCCCAGAGAAACAAAACTGGGAGGTGTGAAGGAAATTACATAGCTGAGTAGAGGGCAGAGGTGTTGTGGGCAGGGGGATAGTCGGAGGTCAGTCTCCGTCGTGGATCTGAAAAAGGAAATTAGAGTGGAAACATTCAGAGTAGCTGTAACAGGAGTCGAGAGGTAACCTGCTGCTTTGATGGATGCTTGGAGTATTACCATCCAGACGGATGCCGCTATTTAAAATTTGTCGTATGACTTTCCAGCTAGTATGTGATCTCATGCTCATTCACCTGCTTGGAGCGTTTTGCAGTGCTAGGGTTGCAAGTGTTCGATGCTGTTTTCCTCCTCCTGCCTATTTCTAAGAATGGGACATCTTTTTCCTTTTGATGTACCCACTAGAGTTTGGTAGCAATTCCTGTTATGCTGCAAAAGTTTTGTGAGTTGTACTTGCAACTTTAGGTGAGGCTAAAATGTCCAGTGATGGAGTGCTGTACCAGGCAGTGCATGGTTTTCCAAGTCTAAGAGAAAGCACCGATGAGCCTTTTCCTATTAAGGTCATTACTAGGAAGCATCGACTGAAGAAGGCGATAGGTAAATGCTCGATAATGTGTGAAATCAAAGATAAGTATTTAAATAGAAAGCATAAGGTAAACTAGCACAGAATGCACACCCACGTGGTATTGCTGCAATCAGCAGTCTTGTGGGATTTCAGAGAAGATTAGATATTTGATAGTTGGTGAGAAAATATGTAGTTCCTATATAGGTATGTAAAACTATACATATATTATAAAGTTATAAGACACATGGATTCTATGATTTTGTTATTTGTATTATAATTTGCTGTAAGACTGTGTTTCAAGACATCTGTGATTGGGAAGAACGTTGTGTAATGAACAGAAAAACTGTAATGAACGCTTGGAGTGCTGTTGAGAGTGTCCTTGCACCCTCCTTTGGAGCAGTGAGTACAGTTGACAATGACAGGATGCTATGTCTGGAGTCTTGTTCAGTCTGCTAGTTCCTATAGAACTTCTTGAATTATCATATGGAATATGAAATCCATGGTATAACCTTCGTACCGTTGTGTAGCATTGTTCCAACCTCTCCCCATCACTAAGCATGAGAAGACTTTTTAATCTGGTCAATTGTTAAAGTTCTTGCTGATAGAAATTGTTTTCTGTAGAAGTACGAATTTTTTTCCATGGTCGTTGTAGTCTGTGGGAGAGTAAAGGCAAGGAAGCTTATTCTTGCTCTGATGAACGCAGTAGTGCTGTGGACCACGGGATGGTGGGATCAAGGCTTTCTTTAGACCACTTCTACTTGGGGAAAGAGGAGAGCATCTCTGTAGGATGATTTAACTATGTAGAGTGGGAAGGCAAAAGACATGTGACAGAAGTGATGGGAATAGATTAAGGAGAAGAATTAGAGTATGAGGGCTTGAAGGGGAATGAGGAAAGTATTAAATCTGTGCTTTCACCAAATTAAAGTTCTTTGAGACAGAGCAGAACCAATTTTCTTTTCAGTAATTTTACTTTTCAGTTAAGTCTCTTCTAACTAATTGTACTCTCTGAAATTAATGGCATATTTTTCAGAGAGTTTCTGCTTCCAGAGTGATAAGGCCTGTTGTTTATAGTTAATACCAAGGAATGGTATGCAGAGAGACTCCTGCTTATACCTATTGCTCTAACAGCTGAGGTCAGCTCACTTTGTTATGTGCCCCACTGGAGGGTCGGAAGCAGAAAAGCATAGAGGGGTCGCACCTGTGGGGAGGAGTGGACAGGACAGGTGACCCAAAACTGACCAGCAGGGTATTCCATCCCATCTGCATCATGCTCAGTATAAAAGCTGAGGGATCAAAGGGATCAGCCATCTTTCTTCAATGGCTGGTGTCTGAGAACGGCTCTGTCTGTTCGTCTGCCTTTGATCCTGATCGATGCATTCCTGAACTCAGTTCCCGTCCATCGCTGGGTCCAGTCTGGGATTTTCCCAGGGCCTGTTGGAGACATTATTGTCATCCTTGGGAGCGCAATGCTGGTTTGGTATATACTGTATATATTTCATTATTTTCTTATTGATATGATTACCTTTTATTATTAATATTTCATTAAGTAGTTTTAGTTTCTTTTCAACCCATAAGTGTCTCTCCCATATTCTCTCTTCCTTCTTTTTGGGGAAGGGAGAGAGAAGTTAAAAGAGAGCATCTGTCGTTCGTTTAGTGGCCAGCCCAGCCCAAACCACGACAGATTTATTGGCGCCAAAGGTGAAGCCAAGCGAGAAATTCTGAACGCAGTTCTCAACAAGCGAATGTAAATGAGAGAAAGGATTGAAGACAAGAGTTGAAGGACCATACAAAACGCAGGCTCAAAGAAGAAAAGATCACATGGAAAGGAAGGGAAATAACCCTAACCTTGACATTAGTGAAATATTAACCAGGCAGACAAGGAAGAAAAGTGGTTGTTGGGGGAAGGGGAAAGGGCAAAGGATTCATCTCACCCGACCACAGACATCTACAATGCAGTCGTATAAATGAGAGCCGCCTGTCTAGAGTAGTTTATAGTCAATGGAGAGAAATAGGCTCTTTTAGGGTACAATTCAGTTGGCGTAGCTCAGGTGGCATTTTGCCCTGGAAATTCTCTTCACAGACTGAGAAGTGGATCTAAACCTGTAGTGGCTGTGTTTATAGTGCAAGATGTCTGCGTGTGAATCCGGATCAAGATGTATTACCCTAATATGGGAGAAAAAACAAGTGTTGTGGAACAAAGTCCTTTTGTGTGGCTTTGCAGAAATGCCCATGAAGAGTTCTGAAGCAGCCCTGTAGGTCAGCACATAGGAATTCGTTCCTGTGTTGGATGACATAAAAGCACATCTGACCCAGCATCCATCTGGCCCAGCATCCTCTGTGCTCGGTGCTTGTGGAAGGGGTGTAGGAAACATGCTGTTCAAGCTCTGAAAGCCATTGGGCTCCCAGAGCTGGAGCTGCATCCTATTTTTAATCATCTTTAATAGTCACCAGTGTACTATCTTCCATGAGTTTTTCTGATCCCTTTGGGAATCGCTTTATACCTCCATCACATAAGGCATGCTCTGGTTTAACTACATGATGCGTGTTAAAAAAATAATTTAAAAAGTCCCTTCCTTTGGATTGCTTTACATGCGCTTCTCTTTGGCCTAAAGTTTCTAAACTAAAATATGTTCAACTATCTTCAATGCCACCCCTTCACATGGGTGTCCTGTATTTTTTTTATCCCCACTGGAGAGATGTCTAATAGTTGATATATTCATACATCTGTTTGCTTGGCATATAAATTTGCGAGATCCCTTTCCTTCACCATGCTAGGATTTTACTGCCTAAATTCTAAATCCCTTGAATTCGCTGTGTTCCTGTGGTTGTTTCGTTTCATATCTAATTTTTCTAATCATGAAAGTGTCTGTGCTGCCAAAACTAGCCTTCGTTTGAATGTTTAGAAATGTGTAGCGCTGCATGTTTTACCCATGTGTCAGCTTGGAAAGCGGCCAGGCTCATCGGCCATGAAGGGGCATCTAAGTATTTCGTACACTTAGGGCTATATTCTGCTTTTGGTGACGCCAGTGGATATTTTCCTATTGAGTTCAATGACAGCGGCACTGGGTTAGAAGGAAGCAAAACACTTGCAGATGCTGGAAGTGTGTTTTTAAATAAGTGACTTAGAGTCATCAGAAGATCCCTCAAGTCAATCAGTGTTGGCATTTCCTGTTTGTTTTCCCTTCCAGGAGAAGAAGATTTTTCAGATTCCCTGGATGCATGCCGCAAGACATGGGTGGGATGTTGAAAAAGATGCTCCCTTATTTAGAAACTGGGCAATTCACACAGGTATTGGAACTTTCTTTCTGCAGAATAGATTTTCACATTGTTTTCCCTTTTAAAGTTATATTTTCTTTCTTTCTTGTCTTTGCTTTTGCTAACACAGAGAGTGAATTTAAGTTTCTAAATCTGTGGGAGGCTAAGTGCTTTTTTCAAGGTCTGCGATGCTCTCCAGGTTTATTGAAGTGCCATAACTCATTTGCATTGAGGAACACAGTAAAACTTAATTGATTTAAACGTTAACAAGATTGGATTCAAAATTGTCAGGAGCAGAGCACGCTCAGCACTTTGTAGACTTGGGCCCTTAGGCTTTTTATGCCTTCCTATGGATTTGAGCCAGACATAATAAAGGTAAATGCTGTGCAAGCTTTTCCACATTGTTGTGGAGTCACATCTGATTGGCAGCGCCCTGGGTCTTTCTTGAGCAGAAACTGTTCATCATGTGTTCTAGAAATGTGCATGGGAATGAGATCACAACACTCTCTCTTGCAACCTCAGCTGTTGTTTGAATGCTTGTCATGGGAACCAAAGGCTGATACCTTGAAGTTAACCTATGCTGTTATTAATTGGCCTTCGGTTTTCAATTACACGTCGTCTGTGCCTAACTTTCTTTTCTTGCTTAGGAAAATACCAGTCAGGAGTAGATAAACCCGACCCAAAGACGTGGAAGGCAAACTTCCGTTGTGCTATGAACTCTCTGCCTGACATAGAAGAAGTGAAGGACAAAAGTATAAAGAAAGGAAACAATGCCTTCAGGGTGTACCGAATGCTGCCGTTATCTGAAAGACCTTCCAAAAAAGGTAGAGAGGAGCGCTTGTCAACATGAAAATGGTGTTGGGAGCACTGTTAATATTTTGGGGCCTGCAAAATGTGACGGTTCTACTTCTACTGTGAAGCTGGACGCTTTTATCCGGGTGTTCCCCAGAGCTTAGGGACACCTTTATGAAAAACAGGCTACATTCAGTTAAGAGAACAAGCCGCTCGGAAAGAGGATCGGCGAGATGTGATACCCCCAAGTTGGTGATCTCTGAAAATTGTGTTAGTTGTGCTAAAGCCAATGGAGTTGTGTTCAGATGCTAGTCCCAGGTCTCCTTCAGTCCAGGAAGATGATGAAGGGATGTTAGAGATCAATGCATTTAACTCATTCAGATTTATGGTGGCAGACATTTTGGTATCTTTTTTCCAAGCAAGGGTAGAAATAAACTGGCGCTCTGTTGAGGTGAGCGGGAGGAGTACACTCTCTGCTCAGAACATTGAACTGTGAAACCAGTTTGTTTGTTATGTAGCTGCACTAGGCTGTGAAAAACCAGCCCCCACAGCATGATAATGCTGAAATGGGAAACTATGTTTGAATCCCCAAATTTAGGGATTAGGTCTCCCACCTGCCAGATGAGGACCTAGCCACCAGGTCTATCTCATGAGTATTTGGTTTCTTATGGAGGAGAAACATTGGCTTCTTTATGGCTCATTGGCTTTCTTACGGCTTCGTTCGTAGTTTATGGAGTAGAACGATGGCTTCCTCAGTCCCCTGGTATCCCCTGCTGTCTAGGACTTTCAGATGAAAATATAACCTGCAAACGAAACGCATGGTGTTCCTCTACAATCCAGTCCCGTTCACCTGTAGCTCAGTTTGCTATTTTCTTAAATTGAGAAGTGAAAGGCACATCTTCAGTTTAAGGTCACTGTGATTGGAAATGATGAATTCTGGCACTTTTGGGGCAGAATCGTACTATGAAAGGGAGATCAATCTGCAAAAGTAGAACATTTGCTTTGAAACTGTTTCCAGTCTCTTGTCGGTGGTCTATTTTGCATGTTCAGGTGTATTTCCCTAAACCATAACCTGTCCCATTGTAGCAGATTCCTCTCATAGCTGTAAGAACTAGAAAAGTTCATAATGAAGGCTGAGAATCTGGAGATGGGGGCTGTAGCAGGAGTGGATGCTGCAGCCAGTCCAGTTACTATAAAACTCTGACATATTTTGGGCTCTGTATATTTTCTCACGTGCCCTTTCTACGTGGCACGTGGCTAAAATTATGCGTGAGTGAGAGCGAAAGAATTTGGCTGCAAACAATTCTAATTCTCAGTGCTGTCTTGTAGCCGAGATGGGAGAAATTCCTGGGACACGTCTGTGCAAACGGTGGGGTAGAGCTGAGCTTGCACCAGCAAGTCTGAGCTTCCACGTCAGGCTCTCGTCAGGTCAGAGCAGGGGCAGCAGCGCTGGGGTCTGCCAAGGCACACAGCATTTTGTGAGGGTCCTGTGCTGTGCGGTTTTCTGGATTCTCAAGTTCAGCACGATTGCAGAAACCACTTTTGCATGAATTATAATCTGTGTTCCCCCCCAGCCCAGGTTGCAACTATCTACAAAAAATACTTGTTGAAGTTTATTGTGATCTCTTTTCACATATTAAATCGATGAACCATCTCCCTTTTCCTGTAGCTACAGTGAAAGTGTCACAAATGTGATGAGAAATACATTTTGATTTTTTTCCCTTTAAGAGTATTTTTCTCTCCCTTCCTTCTTTTTTCAGCAGGCCTTGCTGCTTATGTCACTGTTCGGTATTTTTCACCTTAATTTTTTGACTGCAGTTTCTTTTCTCAGTCCCATCTTGGTTCTTTTTTGTAGCCCTTTCAAAAGGCAACACAAAGCCAAAACGTTCAAGGTGAATTTTTGACTGCCTAGGCCTTAAAGGGGGGTTTAAAATTAAGCAAAATATGTTCTCCCTTTCCTAGGAGGTGCTGCTATTTTGAGGCACGTTTTGGGTCTGTTTCTTAGTGAATATAGAAGGTGTGGAGGATAACTCATGGCACACGGGACTTTAAGAAATCTTCCTTCTGTTATTGCAGGGAAAAAAACGAAGTCCGAGAAGGATGACAAGTTCAAACAAATTAAGGTAAGAAGTGGCTGTTTAATAACGTGAGAGCCTGTGAAAACAATCTGTTGCAATTTTTTTTTAATAGCCTCAATAGTATATTGTGGTGGATATTTGCAAATCTCTCGTGCTTGTGGTTTGGTTAAGAAGCTACAGTTACATTGAGTGTTTAGGGTTTTTTTTTAAAAAAACGTGAAGGCTGTTAGAGCCATGGCTGACGTCATCAGTTGACACAGCCCTTGTGTTGCAACGCCTGGAGGTTGGAAAACTGGCAGCCTCGGCAATACATTTGCCATTTGTTTGTCTGTGTAAGTAGAAATACAGTAATTACGGAAGGAATGCTTCTGAACAATAGAGCTACCTTTTGAAGCCATTAATTTCTGTGTGTAAGGCATTGGAAATTCATTTTCTTTTAGGCGAGGGGGAGAAGTTTTGTCAGAGCTGCACGTTCTGCTCGTGTTTTGTAAGTCGGACCTCAGTTGTAAAGCTCCTCCGTCACTGCCTGAGGTTTCTGCCTGTTCGGAGCGTGGACCCAAACTGCTTTCCCTACAAAGCACGGTTTCCCCTAGCTGTCACACTTCTGCCTAGCACCTCTTCGAGGTGGTGGCTATTACATACCAGCAGGGTTTGGTCCGCCTTCCATTTTTTCATAAAGCAAATGACAAAGGTTTCAGACTTTCAGCCTTCAGTAAAGTCAGTGTCCTTGGTTCTCGCTCGTAGCAGCCGCGTCTGCAGCAGAAGGGCAGCTCGGTAGCCCACTGCTCGCTTGTGAAGGGCTGGGCCACCCATGCCTGGGCACAGGTCCTGCACCCGCTGGCCAGGAGATGCTCTGGGCCAGGTGAACCCGGAGGCCTGGGAAAACTCTGTTGAAATCAGGTTTGGAAGGCAGGCGCTCTCCTGGTGGTTGTGACTTGTGGAGTTACATGTCAGAATACTGCGATTTTTAAATTGAACCACTTTTTTAACCATCCTGCGTGGATTCCGCAGCCACCTGTGCTTGTTATAACGTGACTCTGATGGCAGCCTGTGTTCGGAGGGAGCCAGCAGACTCCTGTGGGCAGAGCGGAGTGGTGTGTGATGCCTGCCAAAGCTGGCAGAAGCATTTGGCCATTCCCCTCCTTCATAATCTTTCTTTTAGCCAAAATATTAAATGCCTGAAAAGCTGTAGAGGCGCTTGAACAGTCTCATCCTCTCCATTAAGATTAATTTCACAAATAGTTGTTGCTGAGGGGGTCCCAGTGATGCTTGGAGATTAGTACATGTGGCGTTAGGCCTGGGAATAGGTGCCAGTGGGGTGATGCTCACAGCTTTTGGGGACACTTTCGGGGACGCCTTCCTCCAGCTCACTTGTCCTGAGCTGCACAGAAGTGTTAAACCAGGTGACGCAGAAGCGGTGAGCTGACCTGGCTGTACCTCCAGCGCCTACCAGTGATACCTACTACGAGCATACGGCTCGCCAGCCACCAGCTATGGTATGGCCACCTGGCTCTTACAGGCTTTGAGCTGGGGCCAGGTAGTTTTCCTGTCTGTTCCCCTTTATTCTCACAAATGCGTACACGAGCTGGCCTCCAGATATGCCTGGATTTTAAAATAGATGTTCTTTCCATGCTCAGCTACTGTTCAACTGATTATTGAATGTTGAAGGCGATAATAGCGGGGAAGGGTGGTGGAGGAATTAATGCAAATGAACATTTCTCTGAGCATTGAAAGCTGCTTATAATTGCTTCGCTGGGTGATGTGAATTCCTGAGATCCGGGTTGCATGTTTTGCATTGAATGCCTTGCAGTTACCCTGAAAACCTCTCTTTAGTGGGGGTGAGTGGGAGGCTGCTCCATGACCTGCCTGGTAATGGGGTAATTGCAGCCAAGGGAGAAGCTGAGCATCCGAGTGCAGATTTGCGAAGGGATTTCAGCATAGCAGGAGTCTCATGTAGAGCTCCCCTCTGTTGGCACTGCCGGACCCGGTGGGCACCCACAGCAACCGCTGGTGAGGGTGAAGAGCTCTGCCAGACCTTGCTGAGCTTGAGCAGGGTGCTCAGGGCACCAGAGAGACCCAGACCTTACCAAATCCCTGCTCGTCATTAGGCAAGGGGGGCTGCGAGCAGGTCTCCCACCTTGCAGATAGATCTCTGACCACTGGGCTTTGGGGCAAAAGGGGTCTTTCCATTAAAACGTGAATTCTCAGCAATGGGAGGAGGGTGTAAGTGTCTGAGTAGCCTAGATAAAAATAGGCTCTTTCCTTTGAAACAAAATTAAGGTCTCAACTGCCTGCCTGAGGCTTAATTTCTACCTTATCCTAGATTTATCCTTTTGACTATGCATGCAGCTCCTCGTTGAGACGTTTTTTAAAATCTAAGTGACACCTTTCCCCATGCATTTAGCTTAGGCTTCCAGCAGGCATCTGGACACTGAGAATTTAGATCATTTAACACCAACTGTGCCAGTGTCCAAGTTCCTTCATCAATCTGGCACCATCACCCGAGCTCCAGGATGCATATTTGTTTCTGCAGCTCGAAAGGGGCTACTAAATAAATTTCCCTGTAAGCAAGCCTCAGTAAAGCTGAGCAGGGTGCTGGGCGCGCAGGGTTCCCATGGGGGCTGCTGTGTTTGCTGGGGCATTGCACAACACGAGATGGTCAGGGCTCCAGCGTGCAGCCCTAACCTGTCTCTGCAGGCAGTGATCCTTGGTGGATCAATAACAGCTAATTTTATCTTTTCCAGCTCTCCAATTCTTTGCCTTGCCAGTTAACACAGCTGGTACAGCTCATCAAAGACCTAGTTGCCCTTAGCACTAATTTTGCATCCTTCTGATGTGCAGAGAGGCCTTGGGGCAGGGTGCGTGATTGGACACGTTCCTGGAGGTGTTCACAGCCAGGCTGGATGGGGCTTGGAGCAACCTGGCCTGGTGGGAGGTGTCCCTGCCCAGGGCAGGGGGGTTGGAACCAGGTGACCTTTAAGGTCCCTTCCAACCTGAACCGTTCTGTGATTCTATGATTGCATTACAGCCTTACTTCATGGCTGGGAAGGCACAGACTTGTGTCAAAGTGACGGCTCTTTTTGAGTTACAGCATGTGGTGTCCAGGAAAGACCTGTCACGCCATCGCCAGTTTTTTGTCCCTGTGATAACAGTTCATACAGTTAGTGCTGTGACGGGCCAGCACCACAAATCTTGTGGCTCACCTTTGCCCTGCCCTTGCTGAAATGCTTTACAGCAGTGAAATGGGCATGGCGTGGCATCAGAGCCAACTGGGAGCTCGGCACCTCTCTGTCGATGTCCCTGGGTCAGTGGCGAGGCGGAACTTCCCTGTCAGGGTGGCACAGCCAGCCGAGAGCAAGAGCAGACTTTAGACTTTGTAACCGATAACCCCGTAAGGCAGCCAATACTGGGGAGGAGGTTGGACCTGTAGATAATCCTTTAAATGTGTTTATAGCTTTTTAAAGAAATCCTGAGTTTCTGGAATTAAACCTTTTGGTGTCTATTCCGTAGGGAGTTTTTTAGATTCTCACTCCAGTGTACCAGACCTACAGAGATGCATCTTGTGGAAGGCTCAGTCTATGTAGAACAGGTGGTGTTTTCCCAACGTTACTGCCCCATGGTAATGTTTATGATGTGATCTAAAAGGCTGTATTTAGTGTAAACACTTTGGTTTGCTTTCAGGCTTCCTGCAGAGAAAAATTAAGGCTAGAATTTAGTAATTGCTGTACAGAAGCTAAGGCTTCCTTTCAGACAGCACTGAGATACACCATGTTTGAGAGGGAATGAGGATGAACGCTAAATAGAGTACCGTCTTAAAGAAACATTTCTTCCTTGTTTGTTCCAAATGTTAATCTCTTGTAGTAAGTAGCAAACTAATTTCTTGCTCTCTGAAGCTTACTCTAAATCTGAAAATTAAAAATAGCTTTCATTTCAAAGCAGAAGATTTGGAAATGGAGTAGACTCTGGCTTCTTCTCAGAGAACCAAACTATTCGTTCTAAGACCATGTCTAGCAGAGAGCAGGGGTATATGACAGGCAGAAGCGATATAATTTATTACCATCTCAGAGCAAAGAGATGAACTGAGTCCAGGCTCCTAAAATAAATCAAACCTGACCCAACTGTACTGTTTTCATTCTAGCAAGAGCCAGTTGAATCATCTTTTGGGATTAATGGGCTAAATGATGTCACTTCTGACTATTTCCTGTCCTCCACTATAAAAAATGAAGTTGACAGTACAGTGAACTTTGTAGGTAAGTACTTCTATGCTTTTCTTATATGCTCAGCATACAGGTGACTTCAAAAACCCTCTTGACTCTTCCACACTCAGCTTTCCGTCAGCGTTTTGCACTTTGGAGAACACCACAGTTACAGTCGGGTCGACGCAATTTTCACTAGCCCAAGCCACGCGAGGTCCTGGTTGCAGGTCAGCCCCACCACATCGCAGAGACCGTGAGCAGCCCTGTGGCAGCGTGGTGGTTCCCCTGAGAGCAGAGCTCTTACAGACATGCTCAGGTGGCTTTTCCTGACATGGACTTAATCCACAGGGTTGTCCTTAGCTATGAGGAGACTGTAGCCAGTGTCGCTTGGGAGTTAAATTGCAGTTGGATGGTGGTTTCCCGTTGCTCAAAGCAGAGATTTGTATAACGTGCTGTTTTAAATTTGTGAGTTTAAATCTGCAGACGAAATTGAGGAACTTGGTTCTTTTTACTGGCACCTCAGTAGCAGAGTTAGTTCTTAACATCACTAACAGCAAGGATCAGCGAAGACTGCATTTAGAAACTGGTACATTAGGAATTAGCTGTCATCTCAGCATGTGAATAATTGGTTCTTGGTAGAATAATTGGGCTGGTTTTTGACAGCTCTTTTTTGGCTGAGGTTGTCAGTGCAGCGAGGACTCCTAAAATGTGACCCATATACCATTTTCTCTAGAATTCCACTTTCATATACGTTGTAAAAGTGTTTGAAAAATAACGTTAGTCTTCTGTTTGGAGAGATGGTAGAAATCCTGTGCAGTGACTATTTTTGATGGCCGTGTCTTAGGTCGCAGGCCTTTGCATAGTCATTCCCCTCACGTGCTTCTGTGGCTGAGGAGTTTGTGAGTAGTTTTCCTCTCTTTGTGGCAGTTCATTTAATCAGCTGTTGCTTTGTAAGAGTGTTAGAACATGCTTGTTGCTCCTGCTATTACAGAGGGTTTTATAACTCGAAGGAATAGCACTCTGGTGCTGTTAGTGCTTCCTGTTTACTGACTGACTCATAAACAAATCTGAAAGTTGCCAAGGCCAATACGCAGTCCCAGGGAAGAACTTCCTACACTTTAGCTTTATTTTACAGTCTTAAAGTCAAACAGAGATCAATTAACAGTGGTCTTTGGAATGTAACCGGTGTTCCCCAAAATCCGCTGACATCAGAGACAGTCATTTTGCTGCAGCCTCGGTTTTCTACAGGACAGCGTATCCTGAACTCCTGTTTGATTTTATGATGAGGTGTTGCACCTTAGAAGATCTCGGTAATTTACAGGGCAGGACCCATAGTGGCCGCATCAACATCTAAAAATGGTCAAAAGCCTGTTGTGGAAACCAAGCAAGAGGTTCAGAGAAACAGAGCTGAATTTGCACCTTAAGGGCTTTCATTTTTCTCTGGTCCCCCAGAATCCATTTTCAGGGGTAGGACAGCCAGGCTCGGGTGGGTAACTGTCAGCCAGCGTTGTTTAATTAATGGCTTGTGAAGTGTGCTGCTTATCCAGGCGGGAGAGAGAAGTCCTTATTTAGGACTGCAAGCAGGATTTTAATGTAAACAGGGGGAAAAGGGTAAAATAGATCTGTTCTGCAGAAAGGAGGGAAGTCAGCTGGAGGGGAGAAAAGACAAACAGCACCTGCGGTGTTTCTGACATATGTGGAGCTCACGGGAAAGTGGTGGCATATTGCCCAAGTGAGCGGTAATTTTTGCTGTGCGACTTATCTCTCGGGGTGGGTAAGAATTTGTCAGGTACTGGGGAGAAAGATTAAACAGTGCAGATGGCCTGCCCATACCCTGACGGGGTTGCACAATATTGGTTTCTCCCAGATAAAAATTAACTCTGTGTGTGTGCTCTTGACCCTACATCCTGCTCAAAAAAAGCAAGTTATTTCAGAACCAGGAAAGGTGGAAATGCAGTGGAACCGAAATATCTGGAACAAAATCGTAGTAATTGTAGTGATTCGGCTTCTAAAAAAAAGACTATCCACTATTTATGTAATTTTCTTTATGCTGGAATTGTCTCATAAAATATACATCCAGCTTTGGGGGACTTTCCAGTGGTTACCTGGCACTTCACGAAGCAAAATAATATTCATCTTCTCTCTGGGAGAAAAACCTGTCACTTTTCTTTTTCAAAAAGTTGTGTTCTGGCCCTGTCTACAGATAGAAGGCAGGAATGGCTTGTGTGTATATACATGTGCATTCATGTATATTTGTCTTAGTTCATTCAGGAACAGATGCTATCTTTTGCCTTTTTTAAGATTAATAATTAGAGCAATTAGGTCACTTACCAGAAGAATTTCAAGATCTACTGTGTTTCATTGCCTACATTTTTCTTCCCATCGTGGGTATAGAAAAAAATGTACTGTCTAAATTTCTAACGGCACCGCATTGTACAGAATTTGTCTGTGTGAAGATTGTGCCTCTTGAAGCTTTGTGTTCCAGTGAAAGAATGTCTATAGTCCTTGGCTTTTTCTTGGACAGCTGTGGATTCAGGTTAGCCATCCCCTGAGACAGCTCCATCCTTGTTGCTCTTGAAATCTAGGTAGTGGCTTTCAGCTCCACCTTGGATTAATGCAGTTCATCCTGCTGGGATCGGTAGGGCAGTTGTACAAGACAGAGGGAATTGTCTCAAGCAGCTCCAGAGAAGTGAGATTCTGGCTGTCACCGTAGTTTTGCTTTGCTCAGTAACTTCTTGGTGCCTTGGTTTATTCCCCTGTTTCAAAAGGATGTTGTGTAGCACAAGTAGTGACTGCATCAGGACACTTGCAAAGCATCCATGGTGCCTTCACTTTGTAGAAATAAATAATGTTCCTTTGGTATTAAATATCATGTGCCTGGGGGAACAGGAAAACCCTCTGTTAATAACTAACCAGAGCGTAGCTTTCAGTCACAAACCATGGGGAGCAGAGACTACAGGTACAACCGTGCTTTTCTACACACCATCACTGGCATTGCAAGGATCAGTGAAAATAAGCAGTCATAATTTGAGGAGAAATTTTTCACAGATTCATTTCATGTATAAATCAGAGTCCCACCATGTTTCACATGACGATGGATCCAGTTTTTTGCATGCCAGCTCCGGTCTTCTGGTGCATAATTTACATGAAAGCGTCCAGAGGCCGTGCTTGGTGAGGATGCTTTCCCAGATTAGGAGAGATTGCTGTGGCCCGTATGTCCTGGTGAGACCATGCTTTTGGGTAGGAGAGGAGTGTGGCTGTGGTCATCCCTGGGAAGGCCTCTGGACAGCTGGTATGTCAAGGAGGGCTCGAGGACATTAAGTGTGAGAGACGGGACAGTTAGGCATTTTCAGTCATCACAAGTGGGTAAAAAAATATCTCTGAAGGTGATGGAAACTAAATAAATGACTTCCTTTAGAAGTCCCATTGAAAGCAGGTGGTGGGCATGGAAGAAAGCGCTGAGAGGGTATTGAAGACTCAGTATAATACCAGGCAGGCTCCAAGGACAGGTTCTTAGAGATCCAGCGGGGTCGAGGTGTTACGAGTAATCAATTTTTTATTTCTAAACCCAAGTTGTAGGACAGCCGCACCTTGATGGCAGCAGTGAGGAGCAGGTGATAGTTGCCAATCCTCCTGACGTTTGCCAGGTAGTAGAGGTGACAACAGAAAGCGACGAACCGCCCCTCAGCATGAGCCATCTGTACCCCCTACAGATCTCCCCTGTCTCGTCCTATGCAGGTAAGCATCCTGGCGGTTCTTTACGCTTTCTTCTTTGGAAGTGCTGGGAAGATGCTGGGGGCCGGGGGGAAGGGGGCTCTTCCAGGGTGGCTGGCAAAGATCCAGAAATGTCTGTTCGGCCGCCTTCTGCATTTTTAATGAAACTCTGCACGTTTCACCTTGGGAAACAACTCGGCAGATCTGAGGTTGGAAACATAAGCTGCAGATTTTAGCCTGTGACTAATGGAAAAAGAACCTTTTTAGATGTAATGCAGCGAGGTCTTTTCATCTTTTATTAGGGCGGCATTTTCAGCGATACAAATAATGTGCTGCAAATATAGTCTGTCCCCCTTGCCCCCTGACTTACTAAAGATTAAAGGTCTTCTCTGCTGTGTGTTTCCTCGGTGGTCACAGAGTGCTAACGGCTGCCCTAATGGTATATATAATGCAGATGTGGAGCTTAAGGCCCCGGGGGAGTGGATCTGTCTTGTTACAAATAGGCTGCAGAGTAGAACAGCCATGTAGCAACTGATAAGAAGTGGTCCTGCAAGCAGCAGGGCTGTGGACGTCTGGCTTCCAACGTCTGCCTCCCATCTGGATTCTCTGATATCTGAAAAGGGGTGAGATAACAAGCTTTTCCCCAAGTCAGGGTGCTAGTGGTTTCTCTTTTTTGTCTGGCCCCTTATTTTCATAAAACGGGTAGGAAGTTAAGAGTCTTTGGCACTCGTTTGTCCCTTATCCAAGTCTGACAGCGTGTTCAGAAGTGGTTAGGGGAGAACAGACACAAATGCACATGCGGGCACGCTATGTAGAGTCCCTGCAATCATACAAGCCTTATTTCCGTAGGAAGCAGGGCAAAGCCACATTTGAAAGTAGAAAAAGTTTCAGATCCAACCTGTCCTTCCTTTTTTAACATGTTGGTAACTTGCAAGCCTCAAGAGACTGGGTAGAAACATAAATGTAATCTTTTTAGGCAAACTTAAGTATTAATTGTTCCCCATGCAATTTATTATTTTACACATGGTTTTTGCCTTTGACTGATTAGGCTGAAATTACTTCCAGACACATTTGTATAAAACATGTACATGTATTTAGGAATTTTTATCTTTGGGTCCGGGTGAATAGTATGATGTTCTTTTGAATAGCCTCCAATGTTAGTCTCACACATGTTGATAAACGATCACGCTTCCCAATGTGTTTAGTCTGTAACAGCCAGAGCATTCGCAAAGCGTCCCCCCCCTTAGGGCGATGAGGGTGCTTTAACTTACTAGCAGCTGGGAGACGGGGCCTTTGAAACGTTTGTCCTCTTTCCAAATGCTTCTTGCAAAACTTTTCGCATTTATGTGAACACGGCAATGATGCTTTCTTTTAACCTCAGCTACAGGGATCTAAGTTCTTGGAATGTTAACAAAAGTCACTGTCTTGGTCTTGGTCGTTGCTTGGGCTGGGATAATAGAGAGGAATGGTCTGGCGACAGGAGAACCACCCTGACATGAGCAACTCATGAGCTGTCTCCCCTAAAGTCAGTGCAACAAGCCTGCAGAAGGAAAATGAGGCATGACTGAAGTACTTCTGCTCTCCCCATATGTTGTCGTAGTATCCTGGTGGCCTGGTGGCAGTATCCAGCTGTCCTAACTTCTACCAGGACCTGCTAACCTATAACTCAGGTAACATAGAGGTAGTTTCATGCCACTGACGTGTTTTTGAATGCATCTCACGGCAGCTCTTGAGGCTCCTGGTTACTCTTGCTAGAGGCCAGTAAGAAGTGGAGTGCTGCAAGATTCTGTCCTAGGACAAGTCCTATGTAATATCTTTATCAAAAGATGCTGGACTACACACTTGAGAAGTTTACAGTTGACACCAAACGGGGGACATCTCCATGAGGGCAGGGCCACCATCCACAGACAGCTGGAGAGGCTGCAGGAATGGGCCAGCAGGAACCTTAGGAAATTCAGCAAGGACAGATGCCAAGTCCTGTGCCTGGGAAGGAGTTGCAGGGATAGAGGCTGGCACTGGTGGGATGGGGGGCAGCTCAGCAGAAAGGCGGGTGGGCAGTGAGCTGAGCATGAGACAGCAGAGCACCCTGTCCACAGAGAAGGCCACCAGCTTTCAGGAGCATGGCCAGTAGATCCACGGAAGTGATTAGCCCCCTCTACTCAGCACTAGTTACGCTTCTTCTTGACTATTGATTCCATGTTTGAGCCCCCCAATCCCAGAAAGATACAAACAAATGGGAAGAAGCACCAGGAAGGGCTACCAGGATGTTCAAGGGATGGCGTGCTCGTTCCGTGAGGAGATACTCGGGGACTGAAGTATCGGACTGATACTGTCCAGCCTGAAGAAGAGATGGTTTTGGGGATCTCATAGCAGCCTGCCCCTGCTTGCAGGCATGTTATTGAGAAGGCAGAGCCAGACTTCACGGTGGTGCATGGTGGGAGGATGAGAAACAGCAGGACTAAATCGAAACAAGAGAACTTGGTCCAGTTGGATGTGAGGAAAAAATGTCACCTTTTTCACCACAAGGACAGTCAGGCAGTGGAGCAGGATGCCCAAAAAGGTTGTGCTGCCGCCATCCTTGGAGGTTTTCAAGACCTGACTGGTTAAGGCCCTGAGCAACTTGATCCAGTCCTGTAGCTGGCCCTGCTTTGAGCAAGAGGTTGGGCTGTAGACATCCCGAGGTCCCTTCCGGCCTGAATTGCTTTTTTTAAAGCATGCGTTTGCCCTTGAGGCAGGAATGAGGACAGAGGTCTGTGGTTTGTTAGAACTCTGAAACTTTTTGGACACTCTTCTGACTATTTCTGGCTTTGTCTTGCTCCACACAAACCCGCACAGGAGAACCACGGGAGGCCTGGCCCTGTGCTCGTGGCTTTGCTGGGTAGAGCTGCCTGCTCTGTCAGGTGCTACTGCTGAATGGCAGGAAAGAGTATGACCATAACAGCTGTGCAGGAACACACAGTTTAGCTCTTCTGAAGCAACAACAACAGAAAAAATAGCCGCCTGAGGTATCAGCTGTCCTACATAAATCTGTTTTATTTCGGAAACACCTCTAGTTCCTTTCTGACGTTGTTCAGGCAAATGATATGAGTGGCCATTGTGAGATTTCTCATATTTCCACTGACGTCTATGAAATCCATTTTTTTTTTTAGTACCGAGACCATTCTTGTCAACCTCCTCTTGTGTTTGACTCCAATTCAAATAACCTTCTTGATTGAAATAACCTCTCTAACTTTCCGTGCCCGAGTGGCTAGCTTCCCTGGCTTTGCTAACTATAGTGCTATCTCTTGCTCAGCATTTTGTTATGTATAAACACCAAGGATGGATTCCTTTTCAGCTGCATCACTCTTTTTCTGTTGCCACATGTTTCTTCATGTCAAGGAATATCTGTTTCTTGTCTCTGTGTGGATTCCTCCTATTGATTCTATCTCCGGGGCCATTTCTCCTTTGCACAGATTAATTTCTGCCTCTCCTCCCCCCAGTATAGCTTAATTAGCCAGCGTAATCATATTGGCACATCTCTCTCTAGCCGGGCCAGTGAACGAGAAGCCCTGCAGAGTGTTCACTTCGCAGGGCTTTGCAGTTAGATTTAACGTTTCGGACTGCACGCTACATCGGAGACTGTGGCGCAGGGGAGGTGCTGGCTTTGGAAGCAGTAGTTTGGAGCAGCTGAGCTGCTCGCATCCTGGCTTCGGAAGGACTTTGGGTGCAGTTTTAGCTCCTGGGGTCTGAAAGAGCAATTCAGACCATTGTTTTACAGCCCTCTCCCTAAACATAATCCCTAGCCAAGCCTCGAGAGAAGGGCAAGGTGCTGCCAGGCTTGCTGAAGACATGCAGGGGCACGGTCGATGAGGCACAGCCTGTGCACCCTTAGCGCTCATGTTACGTCCAGTGCAGAGCACAAGGATGCTCTTTGGGAAGGCAGGATCGTGGTGTACGGTCGCAGGGGTGCAGGGGCTGTGCAAAGCAGTCTGCGTGGGCTAAAACGCGTAACACAGCGGAGAGTGAAAACTGGGATTTGAGAGCTCCCTTGCCTGCTACAGTAACTCATCACATCGTTCCTTCAGCCTTGTTGGCTCAAGGCGTGGATGAGCCTTATCTCCTCAGCCCTGGTGGGAGGGACTGGAGAAAGACTTCTTCCGAATGCTGTTGGTAGCCTGACAGATGCTTAGCGTTATCCTCCCGGGAAACAGGAAGGCACAGAGCCGTCCTGAAAAGAGGGGTTTGTGCCCCATCTTGGATGTGTCTGAAGCGCAGCACTCTCAACTGGCCCATGGGCCAGGAGACCTGCATTCAGACCCGCTTGCGTGAAAATAGTCAAAATACCTGGATTTCAGGCTCTCCTGCAAAGGGAGAGATGTAGCTGCAGGAGGATGGCTGTCCTGGTGGAGCCATGCCCCTGTGTTTGCGCTCTGGTTGAAGTGATGAGGAGGAGGGAAGTCGTGTGTGGCGGAGGAAGGTGATGGGGCTGGAGATAGTAGCACTTCTACGTGCTCGAGCGGTGGGTGAAGGGTTGAGAAATAGGCTGGGGGGGGTTGAGGCTGGGCACGGGTGGCAAAAGCAAAACAAGAGCAAAGTATTACAACAGTAATAAAGCACCAGAAGTGACAACAAGCCCTTGAGGTGGCAGGCTGAGATAACAGTTCATGAAACAAAAACACACTTATCTCCTCTGGGGTGGAGTTGTTGTTGGTTTTGCAGGGAGATAAAAATTAGGATTTGGACAGAACTTTGCTCTTTGCCAGGCCTGGAGCTGCCAAGAGAGGGCAAGGGAGAGGGGCATCCCCTGCTCGCGGGAGGCTCTTCCCTCTGCCCAGAAAGCACAGACCTGCTTCTTCCCCCTCTGTTGTTGTCTTCTCCAGAGTGTAGCCGTGTTAACTGTGATAACCATGGTGAGTTTACTCCAGTTGTTCAGTACAGCTGTGCTGGTTGCTGTGGCAGGGGGTCTGTGCTTCTCCATTGTTTACTGGGCATTTGGCTTGACTCTGTTTGCTTCCACTTGCTGGAATCAGATCAGACCTCTTGAGCTGGATTTTGCTACCGTAGATAGAATAGTGAGTTTCATTTTTGTCTTTGTTTTGTTTGACAGAAAGTGAAACGACCGACAGCGTTCCAAGCGATGAAGAAAATGCAGAGGTAAGTGTTTTCTGGATTTTTAGCGCTTTGGAGCAAGGTCTCAAGGACAGTGTCCTGAGGTATCCTTCCCCCTTTTCTGTTTGCAAGTCTGTCTACCAGCAGAGTATTCATTTTAATAATAGCTGGGGGATGAAAGCAGAGGGAAGATGTCTCTCAAGGGAGACAGACATTTGGATGGTTGTCACAGAATGGATATCTCTATAAGTTCTTTCCTCCTCATTTGTCCAAACTACAAGGAGATTAATTTGCATGATAAGATGTTCTCGTGAGCCATCAACAGTGCCAGCTAGTTTGTTCATGTGATGCGTTGACATTGCTGGGTAGTGAGTATTTTATCTTGGTTGAAAGCATGCTCACTTTGTTTTCCTTAAATGGCACCTGAACTCCTACAATTGGAGGAAATGCTTACATGTGTGGTACAAGTGGAACTTGAATGTTTGAGGTGTGTGAGGCAAAAAGTTTTCCTGAGCAGTCAGTTGGGTATTGCCGCGTAAAAGGAATCCGTGGAGAAAATACCCACCTGATGAACATTTCCTGAACTGCACCTGTGCAAAACCAGCACTTGCCTTTTCTTTTGGGGCTGCCATCAAGTGACCAGACCTGCTGATCTCCATGAGTACTTAGAGGCCAGGGGAAGCTCCCTTAGGGCACTTAGGTGCCCTGTGCTCCAGCGGCTTTTTTTGCAGAAGGCCTCGTGCAAATCTGTCTCCTGCTATGACCCTACAAAGCCCTCTGAATCCTTCTCCTTGGAGAACTGCAGGGTGTGCAGCTGTATAACGGCACGGCGAACCCTCTTGGTGTTGTCTCTCGTGCCTTGGTTAGGGTGGAGCCTGTACATAGACTGACAATAATGACTCCCCAGACCTCCTTTAACAGAACATGCCATTGCAGCATGTGTGATGGGGAAAGGACTGGATGCTCATCTTTCCTTGGTGAACCTCCTCCCTGTGATGGGGGACACACCATCAAGTGACAGTGATTTTCCCGGCAGCCTCATCTGTGTTGACAGTTTGGGTGATGCTGTTTGAGAGGTCTTGGGTCTTTGTGCCTGCCTGTTGGCAGGAGGATGTTCTCTCTGGTGATGGAGGAGACACTTCCAGTTGGAGCTCTTGAGTGTTTAGTCGTCCGTGTCCATTTTTGTCTCTGACATACTGGGAATAAGGCCTTTATTTTCCATCAGAAGAGTAGGCAGAGCCTCTTGAGTGCTGGAGAGCCGCCAAGGTTTAGGCACACGACTTCAGGAAGGGAGAAGTGAGTGAGAGCAAAGACATTCAAAGCCAGCAGCTAGAGGCTCAGGCTTTTGGAGATGGGGTAATTTTGGAGATGTTTCCATCTTCATCTTGTTACTCGGAGCACTTCCCAAGGTCGTGTTTGCTCATATAGTCTTCCCTCCTTTTTTTTCCCCTTTTATAGGGACGACTTCACTGGCAGAAGAAAAACATTGAAGGCAAACAGTATCTCAGCAATCTGGGAATGAGGAACACTTCTCATATGCTTCCCAGCATGGCAACTTTTGTAGCCAACAAGCCTGACCTCCAAGTCACCATCAAAGAAGAAAGCTGCCCACTGCCTTACAACAGCTCCTGGCCCCCTTTCCCAGACATCCCTCTGCCACAAGTAGTGTCCACAGCCTCCACGAGCAGCAGCCGGCCAGACCGCGAGACGCGGGCCAGCGTCATCAAGAAAACGTCAGACATCACCCAGTCGAGAGTCAAGAGCTGCTAAGCCTTTGACGGTGTGGTTTTTTTTTAGCTTTGTTTTGTTTGGTTTTGTATTTTACGTTTCTCTAGGAGAGGTTCATCCCTTGACGCACACGAGACAAATCTAAGGTAAAGCCTTGGCAATATAAAACATTGCTGTGTCCGACTCCAGTGCCGGAGTGTTTTTAACTCAGGACTCCAGCCGTGAGTATGTACACCTGAACCCAGGCGGATTTCCAAGGTTGCTGTGTAGGAAGACAACCCAAGAACTTTGGCCCACTCGCAGGTTCCAGTGTTTCATAAGAGGACCAACCAACCACAAGGGAAGTGGTGCTGCTGCGCTTCTTGCTGTCAAGGCTGTGATGGAACTGAAAGCCTCGGAATGGAAGAGAAAATGTGAACTAGCTGGAATATTTTTAAATAAAGAAAAATCTATTGTGAATATTGTACATAGTGCAGTACTAGCAACGTTGCAGTCTGCTTCTGCACCTTATTAAGAAAGCACTTACGAAAGGCCTTTTATTACCTTGCTCTACTTAATGGCACATTGAAGGTCCCTCCCCACCTGTATTCTTTTCCAAGGCTATTCTTGCTAATGTGTCTTTAAAGAATAGAGGAAAGGAAAGGAAGTTAAAACTTCCCATGTGGATTTCATACGTTTTAAGACTGCTTTTCTCATGTTTGTTTCTAATCTGCTATGCTTGAATGCCGCGTGGTACAATAGGAAAAAAAAAAAAAAAGAAACCTATTACAGAGATATTATGCAAATTCCCAGATTTAAAAAAAGAAGAAGAAAAATACTCTAATTCTAACCAGAGCAAGCTTTTTTATTTTTTATACAGGGGAATATTTTATTCAAAGTAAAATTCTAAAGTGAATATAATTTTTTTTAATCTTTTCTACAGCAAATTTATAATTTTAAGATTCAGTCCTTGGTTATCAGCAGTTATTACATCCTTGTGGCACATTTTTTTTTTTTTTTTTTAATTTTGTAAAGGTGAAATAGCTTTTATGAGCTCATGTAGCAATCAGATTATCCTGTGGATTGATAATAAATATGGTATATAGTTAAATTTTTAATAATCCTCTTGTTTGTCTCTCTTTTTTAATCTTTCAGAAGCCCCAGGTGGCATGGGTTTGATAGGTGAATGTGACCCCTCGGAGTGAGCAATTAGCGTGAGCCGCCTTTACAGTTTCTGGAGTACCCATCTCAGAGGATGGGAAGCACTGTGCTTGAGACAGCTTGAAGGCGGAAAGAGGAACTAGAGCTTAAAGGTGTCGTACTCGAGTTTGGCTTCACGTGCCGAGGGTGGGAGTTGGGGCACCCCTTCTGCTCTTATTCTGTGGTTGGGCTTTGAGCAAGTCACCTCACGGAAGGGATCTAGTGAAAGTCCATCCCGCTCCCAACACAGGCTCAACTGTACTTGGTAGATCTCCATTTAGCTTGCTCGCAGTCTCCTTGTCCGGAAAAATCTCTTTTTGCGGAGTTTAAGCAATAACTCCTCATTAGTGGAATGAATCAGAAGTCAAATAAACATTCCCCGAGGCTTTCAGCATCTACCACGTGATGGCAAGTTCTGATTCCTCTGGGTCTTTGAGGGAAGCTGCTGAGTATCTAATCACGGGTGCGCAGTGGCTCGCAGGATTGCAGGGTGATGGTGGAGGCCGAGCCATGCCATTGGCTCTGTGAAACGCTGTACGCTTTGGGCTGTCATTGGCCTGGGCAGAAGTTGAGAGCACTTACCCTCTTGCAGTTTTTCCAGCTGCTGGAAGCTGAACGGATTGACTCAGATATGTGAAATACGTGGATACGGATTGTTCTTCAGGTGTGATTAACACTCTGATACCAACCCGACAGGCAGCTGAGCCGAGTGCCCTGTATATGGGGCTGACGAGCGGTAACATGCGCGGAAATGGCTGTACCACAGGGAGATGTGCTCACTGGCTGTTGGAAAGGGAAAGCAAACGGTAGGATTGTGCTGTGTTCTTAACCTGATGCCGCCATTCTGAACTTCATCACGCGTCTGTGTGAAACTTGCAGTTTTGTTTTACCAACCCGCTGAGGTGAGGCTGAAAACTCGGTAATGGTTATAACGGTTAAAATCATCGTATGTAAACTTTCTGGGCTCTGTCCCGTTCATTTGGTTGTGCGTTTAGCCTTCCAGTGGCCCTCTGGGTCCAGAGGCCACAAGGTTTGGTCATCCTCAAGGAGGTTGTGGGTGTGTGTGTTCCAGTGAGTCTTTGACATCCCAAGCCCTTTGCCAGCAGAGTTATGAGGCTCATGGCAGGTTTTTCTTTTTCTTGGTTTTGGGGCTCACTTGGGATTATTTTTATATTTTCTTAACACCGTCCGCTTTGTATTTTGAAGGTTTTTCCAAACTTCCCAGCTAAAGTTTAGAAGTTGCTCTGTAGTATTTCCTAGCCTCTTTTAAGATGACGGACTCTTGTTTGTTAGGAAGGGACCTCAGGATCACAGAAGAGCTGGGACTGGAAGGGACCCCTGGGGCACATTGGGTCGAACCTTCTGTTGAAAGGAGGATCTTAGAGTAGGTTATCCAGGACCATGCCAAACTTAGCCTTGAATATTTCCAGCAAGGAAATTCTCTTCTGGGCTTCATGAATCCCTTTCCTCCAGCCTTTCGTGGTGCGGCAAATTCTCTGGCCTGCGGCCGGTCCTCGGGGTAGGGATGTGGCTGGGAGCTGCAGGTGGAGAGTGGCTGGAAGGGGGCTGTCCGGGGAGAAGAGTTGTCTCCTGATGTATTTTTATTGTGGGGAAGGAAGAGTTGGGTTAGGTAGGATAGAAATCCCGGAGCTGCAGTTGTGCTGGGCCTGGGAAGGGGGTGTCAAACTCAATGGAGGGCTGACGCTTGAATCCTCCTCGTGAGATGGCTTGTTTTGGGATAGGAAGGGCTGCAGCGCTGGGGCTGAGACTGAGCCTCAGGGCGAGGGTCAGGGCTGAGGGAAGAGGAACCCTGGTCGTGTGGGGCTGGAAAGCATCATGCGATGTAAACTAAGCGCTGGCGCTCATCTTCTCCTCCGAGGAGTATTTAGTCTGTGGACGGAGAGAGGCTTTTTCTTCTGGCTCAGCCTGGCTTTAGCCTTAAGAGTTAAGACTGAGAGAAAGCCCAGAGGTAGGGCTGTGTGGGGGCTGGAAAGCGTCTTCCGAAGTAAACAGAGCTGACTCAAGGCTTTTGCTTTTCCGAAAGCAGGGCTGCTGTTTACCTCCGCGATGGCCTGCTCTCTCCTCGCCGTTCAGATTGGCAGTGCTAAATGTTGGCACGTCTCCGCAGGCCTCCAGGAAGGCGGCCATGTCCTGTGCATTATGTGCGGTGAGACACAGTGGGTTTTCCTCGTTTGTAGCCATGGTTTGAGCTCCCTACCCGTCACCCACGGCATTGAGGGAGCATCTTGGAGGCCTTGTACCTTCCTGCAAAGCCCCTTTGTATGTCTGACCTTCTTACGCAAGTGCTCCCTGACCTCAGTCCTGTGTATCCATCTGAGAGAGGGAACACGTTTTCCCTTTATGGCGGAAGATTTCAGCTTTCCCGGTCCCCGAGGCTCACTCAGGTACCTACATGGAGCCTGGCCTCCAGCAGGGCTGCCGAAGAGGAGCAAGGACCGAGCTGCCCTTTTCTGTGTGTCCTGCGTGACTCTGGGTGAGAGCCTGCCTCCAGCAAGCTGTGCGGTCACTGGGGAAAGGAGCTGGTTGCCCAAGGGCTACCTGAGTTTTTCTAGATATATAAATGCTTTTCTGCAAAGCAAACTGTCACTTGCCAGGAGGAGGATTTGCTACTCTTACCTTCAGCCACCTGAAAATGAGGAGTAGTCGACGGGGAAAGGCAGGCACCTCCAGTTTAACCCGTGCATTAACTTTTATTTAGCTAAAGCAAGTTACATGGTCGCATCTCGCCTCCGCTCATTCCACGCGAGAGCTGGCACCAGCGTGCCGATGGCCGGGTAACTCAGCATGATCCCCCCTCGGTCCTGTGAGGAGCTGCAAAACCATTAAACCCCACCTTGCTCCAGTAGCTGCGCAACGGGAGAGGCACACGCATACCTCTGGGAACGGCGTGCATAAGCGGTTAATTCCCCTCTTCCCAGGACTTACATGTTTGAAGCTCTTCCAAGAGGTATCCAAGCACGGGAGTTGCCGGACGTATCCATAACATTCTTCCATCAAAGAGAGTATCCACCGCGCAAAGGCGGTGACGCCTCTGCAACTTGCTCAGACCAAAAGCGGTTGGCCAAGCGCGGGGTGATGTAAATGCAAAGGAGGATTTCTTTGGGCTGGGACGTCAGGCATTTATTCTGAAATGCAATGTTTGATTACGTTTGTTATCCGTCCTTGCAAAACTACACAAAGGCATTGAAAAAACCCAACTATCTGGCCTTTAATAGCGTAACCGCCGATTTGGTTCTGAAACGCTGGAAACCAGAAGCCTGTCCATTAGCATTACCAGTAACACCGAATTAATCTCGGCATGCAATTTTGTGATCCTGCGGAAACCTCCCCGAGCGGAGGCCGGCAGGGAGGTAAGGGCCAGGCTCTGCCCTTGCAGCGCCCACACGGCTTGTGGCCAGGGTGCTGCCCGTGCCCTGCCAGCCCAAGCGGTCCCCTTCGGGGGAGCTCAGCTAACGAGGAGCCCTGATGCCCAGGTCTGTGGCAAAGTCTCATTCCCTTGAAAGGGCTGTCCACGGGGCTCAGGTAGGAGAAAAGTCATCTGGGGAGCAGCAGAACTGGAGAAGAGCGATTCACTGGGGATTTGGGCTGTGTTCGGAGGTGTTTCCTGGGGTGTGGGATGGTGCTGAAGTTCTCCTGTCGATTCAGGCACACACGCAGCCTGCCCCTCTCCCACCCACCGTCTGGTCTCCTTACGAACTTTCTAGTGAAGAGTTAAACCTACACAGCATCTTCTTCCTCCACGAGGACCTAGGGAGAGCTGTCTCTTCTATCCAGGTGCCTGTTTTTTCAAACTTGTAGGAACTTGTAATCCATCCCCTTCTTTCAGAGCTGATTGACAGTGACTGCAGAGTGGCAGAACAGTTTGGGTCAGGAGGGACCTCTGGAGGTCCACCTGGCCCCAACCCCTGCTCCAAAATGTAAAGTTAGGTGAGGTTGCTCAAGAGCTTTGTTGGGTCAAATTTTGAGCATCCTCATGGATGGAGACTCTGCTGCCTTCTGGGTCCCTGCTCAGTAGTTTCACCGTGCCAAGGGTGTTGGGGGGACACAGGCTGATGGGGTTCAGCATGATGACATGTGTCTCAGATCCTTGGGAAATTGGGGGGTTGTGGAGTTGGAGAATGGTTTGGATTGGAAGGGACCTTAAAGACCATCTCGTTCCACCCCCCTGCCCTGGGCAGGGACACCTCCCACCAGCCCAGGTTGCTCCAAGCCCCGTCCAGCCTGGCCTTGAACCCCTCCAGGGGTGGGGCAGCCACAGCTCCTCTGGGCAACCTGGGCCAGGGGCTCCCCGTGGTGTCAGCCGGGGACTTGGCTACAGGAGGTGCTGCAGCTGTGGAGAGAGCTGCTTTGAAGTCTGAGAAAAAGTGAGGAGTGGCGGTACTTAGCGAAAAGGAGATTATAGAGCACAGGCTCCTCCTGTATTTGCAGATTTACCACATGGGGATTCACCCCCTTTTTCCTATGGGTGCTTTTGCCTTCGGCGATCGCTGACATCCGTTGCCTGGGCGTGTGTTTCTGGTGTTTTTCAAAATCCACTGGAGTCAGCACACCCTCACTCGGAGAAGGCACCAAAGTATAAATATTTCTTTAGCGCCCAAGGGGAAAAAAAAAAAAAAAAAAGAGGTTGAGTACAGGGTCTTGGGGGGTTAAAAGGTGCGATTCTGACACGTGACGCTCTTCTGCTCCCATCCCGAACACGAGTTTACTGAGCGAATGGTGCCTCGAGGTAGATGGTGTTTCTATAGGGCGAATGTATATACCTGTGTGTAGATGAATTTACAGGCAAAGCAGTTGAGGGAAGCTGGGCTAGAACTGTTTGGAGGGGATCTTTTCCCTTGCCCAGGAAAGCTAAGTCCAGGCACGTCCTTTTTTTTGCAGGAAAGTTAATAAACAAATGCAAATGATTTCTTTTTTCCTTGGGTTTGGAAGGGGCCGAGGGAACTGCTAGAGGACTCCTGCAAAGGCGGGATCATCCTTTCTGTAAAACAACTGAAATAATGGGGAAAAAAGGAGAACATGGAAAAAAATGAAGTAATCCCCCCAAGCATAAATTTACCCAGGTGCGCTTATGAGTCACATAATGCTACAACCCAGGTTCCCGCTGCGGTCTGGGACTGCCACTCCTGACGCCCTCCCGGAGCCTGGCGAGATCCTCGCACACAAAGACATTCAAATCCTGTTCAAAGTGACGATGGGTGAGTCACCTCAAAACTCTCCAGGATCAGGCCCTTGTTTTTTTTCCCCCAGCCTGTAGCAGTGGTCTCTCTTCCTGGTTGTATGCAACCACCTGGCCACCCCGCTCCATCCCTCCCTCGCAGGCATCTTGCCCTCTTTCTCTTTTCTTTCTCTCCCACCCTGCTTGCAGCTGGGGCCTCCCCCAAAGATGAGGAGCTAGTGCTGCTCCAGCCTCTCCCACCCGGACACTGGCTCTGGTAGGGGAGCCGGGAGATGGCCACAGGATGGGGTTGTGCGATGGTGGCCTTTAAGAGTGTACAGTGGGACTGAGTGCACCCTCAGCAAGTTTGCCCATGGCACCCAGCGGAGCGGTGCGGTGACAGGCCCGAGGGACGGGATGCCATCCAGAGGGACCTGGGCAGGCTGGAGAAGTGGGACCATGGGAACCTCGTGAGGCTCAACAAGGCCAAGAGCAGGGTCCTGCCCCTGGGTCAGGACAACCCCCGGTATCAGCACAGGCTGGGGATGGAGGGATGGAGAGCAGCCCTGCCGAGAAGGACTTGGGGGTGCTGGGGGGTGAAAAGCTGGACGTGAGCTGGCAACGTGCGCTCACAGCCCAGAGACCCCCCGCAGCCTGGGCTGCATCCCCAGCAGCGTGGGCAGCAGGGCGAGGGGGGGATTCTGCCCCTCTGCTCCGCTCTGTGAGACCCCCCTGCAGTGCTGCCTCCAGCTCTGGGGCACCAACAGCAGAAGGACACGGAGCTGTTGGAGCGGGGCCAGAGGAGGCCCTGGAGATGCTGGGAGGGCTGGAGCCCCTCTGCTGTGAGGACAGGCTGAGAGAGCTGGGGGCGTTCAGCCTGGAGAAGAGAAGGCTCCGGGGAGACCTTAGAGCCCCTTCCAGTCCCTAAAGGGGCTCCAGGAAAGCTGGGGAGGGACTCTGGATCAGGGAGGGGAGCCATGGGACGAGGGGGAAGGGTTTTAAACTAAAAGAGGGAAGATTCAGACTAGATATATGGAAGAAATTTTTTACAACGAGGGTGGTGAATCAGTGGCCCAGGTTGTCCAGCGAGGTGGTAGATGCCCCATCCCTGGAAACATTCAAGGTCAGGTTGGACGGGGCTCTGGTCCATCCTAAACCTCCCCTGGCACAACTTGAGGCCGTTTCCTCTTGTCCTATCGTCTGTTCCTTGGGAGAAGAGACTGACCCCCCCTGGCTACCCCCTCCTTTCAGGGAGTTGCAGAGAGAGAGAAGGTCTCCCCTCAGCTTCCTTTTCTCCAAGCTGAACACCCCCAGCTCCCTCAGCTGCTCCGTTGCCCTTCTCTGGACACGCTCCAGCACCTCAATGTCTTTTTTGTGGTGAGGGGCCCAAAACTGTCCACAGCTCTTGAGGTGGGGCCTCACCAGTGCCGAATACAGGGGAATGGTCACCACCGCAGTCCTGCTGGCCACACCATTCCTGATACAGGCCAGGATGCTGTTGGCCTTCTTGGCCACCTGGGCACACTGCGGGCTCATATTCAGCCAGCTGTCAACCAACACCTTCTGGTTGTTGTCAACCTGTGTTGTCAACCAACACACCAATCCACCAGGCAGCTCTCCAGCCGCTCTGCCCCAAGCCTGTAGCGTTCATGGGGTTGTTGTGACCCAAGTGCATGACCCGGCACTTGACCTTGTTGAACCTCACACCATTGGCCTTGGCCCATCAATCCAACCTGTCCAGATCCCTCTGTAGAGCCTTCCTACCCTCCAGCAGATCAACACTCCCGCCCAACTTGATGTCATCTGCCAATTTCCTGAGGGTGCACTCGATCCCCTTGTCCAGGTCGTTGATAAAGATATTAAAGGGAGCAGGCCCCAATGCTGAGCCCTGGGGAACACCACTTGTGACTGGCCACTGACTGGATTTAACTCCATTCCCTGCCGATGCCATGGCAGAAGAAACAGCCTGATGACCTTTTCAGCGAGTGTTTGGTGGAGGGTTTCCTCCTCTGCGGTACGAGCAGCAGGTGCAGCATTTTTCTGTCAACAGTAATGAAAATAGTGATGAGGAGGAAGGAAACCACGGGGGCCAACAACGACTGCTGCCACGGACGGCGCTTCGTCCGGCACCCTGGGCTTTCCGAGGAGGTGACGGTGGTTGCAGTAAGGCTGGGGATGCATGAAATCCAACCGCTGGATGTTACAGCTCCTCGAATGAGCTTTTCTCTGTGTGTGGCAGCTTTAAATAAATCAGCAAAGGCAGAGGAAGCCCTGTCCGAGTTCAGGGTGTTATATTTTGATGAGCAGCTGATGATAGGTGCCTCCGTTGGGCCGGTTCTGCTCTCGGTTACGCGCCTGTAGAGTAAATAATTGAGCAGGAGCTGAGAGGTTGCGCTGTGGCGCTGCCCGCCCTCCTCCACCAGTTCGGTGCTCAGAGATAATTTTGGACGGGCATCAGGGGGTGAAACACGGGTGGAAAACAGGTCCTTGTTTTATACAGGCTCCTGTTGGGGTAGGGATGGTGGAGAGGAATCCGAGTTACTGGTTTTATTTTAATTTTGTAAGGACTACGGCTTTGAGTGCTGTCGCTCCTCTCCGGAGGATACCTGGCAGCGCCGCCTTCGTTCCCTCCCCTCCTTTGATGTTGGGCTTCTCAGCTGATTTACACGCCTCGTCCTGCCCTTTGAACTCAGGGCCTTTGCATATGTTTTTCCAGGCTCTTTCTTAGAAGAAGGCGAACTTTTAAGAGGCTCAAACCCGGGCGGCAGGCCGGGGGGTTGCTGGGGTGCTGCGTTATTAACCCCTCGCCGTTTTCTGCCCTGAAACAGGGAGGGTTTAGGGGGGAGCAGCAGGAAACCAGGCGGGGGCCGAGGACATTCGCTGTAGCACTCGCTTTTTGCATGTGCCCGTTTAAAGGTGTTATCTCTCACAGTCGCTCTTGTCAAGTTTCAGTTTTCGGTAGTATTTTTACTCTCAGGCAAATTTGTTGAGGTTTTTTGTTGTGTTTTTTTTTTTTTCTTCCTTTTTTCAAAGAACTAAAAAAAAATAAATAATAAAATAATGCCACCTGACCCGCTGTAACATTTTAAATGCCCCTTTTTTTTGTTCCTGTGGCGTGTGGCGAGGCGCAGGTCTGGTGGGCACAGCAGCCAGGACACCTTTCTGAATGCGGATCTCCGACGGGCACGAAAATACGGACACGGAAACAGGGGTGCGGGCTTGTTTCTGGTGCAAGCCCCCGGAGACCTAATGGGTGTTAAACCTTATTTAAGGCCTGTGGTGCTGGGGTCCGTCTCACCCCCTGGGCAGGCTGTCCCCAACTGCCTTCTCCGCTTTGCCCAGCCTCCTCCCCCATTTGTTTTTGTTTTCCATTTCGCTTCCCCTGGCCTCTTGCTTTCTTTGGCCGGGTTTTAACCGTTTCACACGCGCATGGAGTGACTCCGGCAGCTGGAACCTGCTTCGTGCCCCTTTGGGTCTGTTCCTCCTTTATCCCTCCCTGGTCCCCTTCCCCTGCGTGCCCTCCCACCGGTTGGCATGGCCCCACCGACCATCCAGCTCCCGATTTTCTCCAGTTAGTGACTGAAATGGCTGGGTGCTTTCACCTTCTCATGAATAGCCTCCAGCAGTGCTCGGGGTGTCTGTAGGTGCTGTGGTTTAACCCCAGCTGGCAGATAGGACCACGCAGCCACTCGCTCAACCCCCCAGGCTGGGATCAGGGAGAGAATCGGAAGAGTAAAAGTGAGGAAAAAAACGGTGGGTCGAGATAAAGACAGTTTAATAGGTAGAGCAAAAGCCACACACGCAAGCAAAGCAAAACAAGGAATTCATTCCCTGCTTCCCACGGGCGGGCAGGTGCTCAGCCATCTCCAGGAAAGCCGGGCTCCACCGTCCCTAGCAGTGACTTGGGAAGACAAACGCCATCACTCCCAACGTTCCCCCCTTCCTTTGTCTTCCCCAGCTTCATACACTGAGCATGACATCCCATAGCATGGAATATCCCTGTGGTCAGTTGGGGTCAGCTGTCCCGGCTGTGTCCCCTCCTGACTTCTTGTGCCCCCCAGCCTGCTCCTGGTGGGGTGGGGTGAGGAGCTCCAAGGGTTGGAGCCCCTCTGCCGTGAGGACAGGCTGAGAGAGCTGGGGGGGTTCAGCCTGGAGAAGAGAAGGCTCCGGGGAAACCTTAGAGCCCCTTCCAGTCCCTAAAGGGGCTCCAGGAAAGCTGGGGAGGGACTCTGGATCAGGGAGGGGAGTGACAGGATGAAGGGGAACGATTTTAAACTAAAAGAGGGGAGATTTAGCTGAGATATTAGGAAGAAATTCTTTGCTGTGAGGGCGGTGAGCCCCTGGCCCAGGTTGCCCAGAGAAGCTGTGGCTGCCCCATCCCTGGAGGGGTTCAAGGCCAGGCTGGACGGGGCTTGGAGCAACCTGGGCTGGTGGGAGGTGTCCCTGCCCAGGGCAGGGGGTTGGAACTGGATGGTCTTTAAAGGTTCCTTCCAACTGTGACCATTCTATGGTTCTATGATTCTGTGATTCCCCTGCCCCGAAGCACCACCTCGCTCCTCCCAGCAAAATGCAGGGAGCCTGGTTTGGGCAGCCCTGCACCGGTGGGGGCACACATGTACCCATGCAGCCCGTCGCCTTCATGGGACGCTGCCCCTGCCCAGGGCGTCCTGGGGTACCCGTGGTACCCTGCTCCGTGCAGCCACGTCGCCGCTGGTGCGAGGGAAGAGCTCTGCAAACAACGTTCTTCAAGGCGCCTTTCCCTAAAAGCTGCTGTTTCCCTGAAGGTTTCCGCTGCCCCGGCACACGCGGCGTGACTCATCCTTGTATTTGCACTTTCTGCAGCTTCCTTTTGCGTTTGCCATACTTTGCTGGAGAAAATGAGATGGTTCCTGTTTTGCTGGAAGGCCTTACAGTGCCGTGGCGCGGTGCATTTCGGGAGGGTATCGCTATGTCTCCAGCGACTGCTGCTTGGAAACACGAGTTTCTTGGTACTACAGAGCGAATTTATGAGCATTTCTCTTTGGTCGGAGGAAGATTTAAAGGGAAAATGTAGATGACGAGCATGAGCAAAGCTGATACAAGACCTCATCCATGAGCGTTTCAAAGGGGTCTTCAAAAAAGAATCGAAATTCAGTGCAAATTACCTGAAAAAAAAACCCAAAATCAGTTTAGGATCAGTTACCTAGAGATCAGCGACCCGCTCTGCCATGCCTTGCCCTCTCCGTTCCCCTGGGGACCACACGCTCCGTGCCAGGCAGAGCGCATCCTCCCTTGGGGACCGGGATGCAGCTGAGCATCCCAACCCTTGGGGACCGGGATGCAGCCGAGCATCCCAGCCGACTCCCGCTGCAGCTGGAGAGTGGCAGCACGGTGCTCCCCGCCGGCCCAGCAACTGGTAAACGTGAGCTGGGGAGCTCAGGACACACTAAATTCCTTTGACTTCCTCTGCCTGGCCCCGGTGGCCGCCTCTGCTGAAGTTACCGTCAGTAGAGCCTGTTCTTTTTATGGTTTTATGCGGTTTCAGGTTCCAGATGGGATGGAAGAGAAGCGAAACCAGAGCAGCGCGATAAATACCAAGGAATTACGCTTACAGCAAGTCCACATTTATTTACAGAAATCTGGTTAACTAGGTTCCAAATAGTTTTACTTAAATCTGTTAAGTTTCCGTCTGAATAAGGTCTTCACTGGCAGAGAGATGATGCTAAATCAAGTTCATTGCGGGTTTAGCTGCGGGAAGAAGCTACCCCATCCCACAGATCTGCTCTGACTGTCTGCAGCAAATGCTAATTTGAGGTAAAGTAGCCTCGATGAAAGGGAAAAAAAGGGAATTGGCCAAGGGAGCATCCGTCAGAGGGGTGATATTTTTATATATGTGCTTTAATTAACCAAACACGATCTCCCTCTGTAAGCAGCTTCTCGCTGCTCCAGGGGACGGAGGGCGTTCAGGCGCAGGAGGGCCGTATCCCTGGCCGCTTCGTTAGGATCGTTACCCGTAAACAGCCAAGCTCAAGCAACCTCCCGGCCGGGTCACGCCAGGTAAAGCCGGCAGGAGGTGCGGTGCCTTCCCTTCCCTCGGCGGCAGCGCAAACAGCCCCAGCGCCCGGCCGGCAGCCGGTACCGGTGGCCAGATGCACTCTGTCCATCAGTGGTGGTGGCTGGCACCCTCTAAACAAGAGTTTTATTTGGGTTTTTGTTGTTGTTGTTGTTGTTTTTTCCTTTCTCTGTGCTAAATGACGCGTGGCGCCGGGCAGCCCGATTGCCTTACAAAGGAAAGCCTGGGCTCGGCGGGGGTGCAGCTGCCGCGTTTATTTTTGTCATCCTTTGGACGTTTCTTCGCGTGCTGACTTCAAGGAAGTTGTTACGAAGATCGGCTTGGGTTTTAAAGAGCCGTCCAAAGCTGCCCGCCCTGAGCAGGTTGCCTCCAGTGGAAGAGAGGGAGGCCGTCAGGGATGGGGTTGGGCTCCGAAGCCCAGAAGGGGACCTGAACGCTACTGGAGATCAAGGATGGAGGAAAGTGGGGTTGAGGGTTTCTAGAGAAGTGCTGCCATGAGGTCTGGGGAAGGACATCCCAACCGGTACCTCCTCTGCTTGTTTGGGTGGCTTTGGTTGATCTGGAGAAAAACGTGGCTTGTCCCTCAGAGCTACAACAGCTCCCACGGTATATCCCTAAATCGTGCATTAGGTAACCACCCAAGCTCCTCGTTAGGACAGAGATAATTAGCAACGCTCTCCTCCAGGACCTCCAGGAGCTACCCACACCAGCTCTGCTGGTGCCCTGGTGCCTCTGCCTCAGGAGCACAGGGCCTACACAGCCGTACCCTGATGGCCAGAGGGCTCAGGCTGGCGGGAATGGCCGTAGCCCACAAGCCAGTTGCATTTTGCCCAGACACCTCTCCTGGTGGCAAACCAGCTGTGTTTGGCCGAAGCCTGGGTCACCTGTCCGAATGCTGTGTCTTGGTTTGAGAAGAAAAGGGACCTTCATCCTTGGAAGGGTGAATCATGCTCTTGGGTAAAAATCTGTGCCCAGTTTATGCCGGGAATTTTATCCACATGATAAAATTTATCTCCATTGGCTGAGGCCAGTTCTTCTGGATTACTGGCAGAATCCAAGCTGGTGAAGACCTTGCTCTTAGGAGTGTCTTCTGGCCTTCAGCTTGGTCTGAAGGTCATTTATGCGCCCCTTAATCTACCAGCAGCCCCTTTCACAAAGTTAAGCACCATTCGTTCAGTCAGCCCCATCCTTCCCCCAGCAGTCTGCACGTCTCCTTACGCATCCAAAAATTACCAGGAGGTGTTTTTGCCGCAGCGCTGCCCTGGAAAGTCACACCTGATGCCTTCTCCACCGGGAACCCCACACCGCACATCATCGCTGCTCTCCAGGATCCAGAGCCTGACCCCCTTGTTTCCGAGCTGCTTACCTTCATGCTTACAAATAAACCAGTATAAACTTTTTTTTTTTTTTTTAAATTAAAGATTATTCTTCTCTGGCCCCGTTTCTACTTAATATCCTGCTGAACTGAGTGTCTCCTGCGAATACGGGTGCGTCTGCTATCAGATGGGCAACGTTGCCCCAGAGCATTGGGCTCAGCTCCATTTTCGTCACGACTTTGGGCAGCAGTTTTTGGGGAATTCCGACCGTACCTTCCGCAGGGACTGCCCTCTCCCCCCGCTTTTGTCTGTCGCTGGTGGGTGTTTCTGCACCGCTTGGAGCAAAACGCTGTTTTCTGGTTGCTTCCCCCCCGACTGAGTAAATATGTGCTGAGCGCCGTGGCATTGTTCTTTGGGTTTGGACGGTTTCCAGCTGATTAATTATTTCAGCCACACGATAGTTTTTACAACAGGAGGCTGGGGATGTGCGTCAGATCACCGGCCCGACTGGACCGGTATCCTGTCTCCAGCCATGACTTGGAACAGGTATTTTGGAGAAGATTATCGGAGCCAGGGCAAGTTTAGAGTGACTTTTTCCTTGGTAAATCCTCCCGGCATTTACTGATCATCAACTTGGAGACTTTACGAGCTGGCGGCTGCATCTGAATGACCCTATTTAATAGTCGTGATGGAGACACCTGGCAAAAAATTTGCCTAATTCCTTTTTGCCCCTGTTGATGCGTTTAGCCACTCCAATATCCCCTGGCAACGAGTTTCTCCGTCCAGGTACGTGTTGTGTGAAAAAGTACGGCTCTTCAGCTGCTTCAGAGCAGTTGCCTGATAATGGTTAAAAAAAAAGCATTCTGATTTCATCAGATATGCAGGCTAGGGAAGTGAAAACGTGCCATACGTGCTCAGATTTCCCCAAATCCTGCGCGTGGTTTGGGTGCACATTAAATCTCCGTTACCTGGACAAATGCATTATAGAATCACAGAATCATAGAATCATTTAGGTTGGAAAAGACCCTTGGGATCATCGAGCCCAACCATCAACCCCACTCTACAAAGTTCTCCCCTACACCATATCCCCCAACACCACATCTAAACGAGTCTTAAACACATCCAGGGATGGGGACTCCACCACCTCCCTGGGCAGCCTATTCCAGTGTCTGACCACTCTTTCTGGGAAGAATTTTTTCCTAATGTCCAGCCTAAACCTACCCTGCTGCAGCTTGAACCCATTCCCTCTTGTTCTATCACCAATAACCTGTGAGAAGAGACCAGCAAAGGAGAGTCTTCAGTGATGCTCCATGGGCACATGTAACTGGTCCAACCTCTGTGGGAGCCCAGATGAAACCCACAAAAACTAGTTTTACCGGGTCACTGGGGCATCAAATGGAGAGAGACGGTTGCAAGAGAGCGGTTGTTCATCGTCAGATGCCCCGGGATGAAGGCAGTGGGATGGGTGTGCAGGAGCATTGTGGTGGCGATGGCTTCCCCGGGCACCAACCTGAACGAGGACTGACCTTTGCTTGAGGGTCCTGTGGTGAGGACTGAAGCAGCGTAACTGTACCAAGGGGCTAAAAACAGCAGGTAGCTAATCATCGCTGCACTAACTGCGTGGGAACTTGGATGAAAGGTGGGTTGGAAGAAGCACGGCCGACGCTGGGTGGCCACCTGGCATGAACGGTGCTTTCAAGCATCAGTGGCTGAGCATGAGCAAGAGCATCACCGGTCCCCGCTGCTACGGAAAGAGCTCCAGGGCTGTCTGTCGTCACGGTACCTTCAGGGTACGGCACCCCCCGAAGAGGCAAATGTCTGGCACATCTGTACTTCTGGTCGTGCAAAGAAAAAAGCCCGTCGTGTGCTACGGACAAACCCATTTTTGAGAGTTTTTTTTAAAAGCTCTTCTGTCACGCTGCTGTCTGGTTTTCACTGAAGAGTGTTAACTTTCTTTCAAAGGGGAAGCAGGTGCTTAGAAAGGATTTGTTTTTGCAGGGGGGGTGTGGAACTGCAGGACGCGTGGCCTTAGCTCAGCCCCACTTTGCCTGCTTCGGAGAGCCCTGCCCTCGGCAGAGCCGCTTGTGCCGAGCATCTGTCGTGGTTCAGCCCCAGCCGGCAGCTGGGACCACGCAGCCGCTTGCTCAACCCCCCAGGCTGGGATCAGGGAGAGAATCGGAAGAGTAAAAGTGAGGAAAAAAACGGTGGGTCGAGATAAAGACAGTTTAATAGGTAGAACAAAAGCCACACATGCAAGCAAAGCAAAACAAGGAATTCATTCCCTGCTTCCCACGGGCAGGCAGGTGCTCAGCCATCTCCAGGAAAGCCGGGCTCCATCACGCCTAACGGTGACTTGGGAAGACAAATGCCATCACTCCCAACGTCCCCCCCTTCCTTTGTCTTCCCCAGCTTCATACACCGAGCATGACGTCCCATGGCATGGAATATCCCTGTGGTCAGTTGGGGTCAGCTGTCCCGGCTGTGTCCCCTCCCGACTTCTTGTGCCCCCCCAGCCTGCTCCTGGTGGGGTGAGGAGCCAGAAAAGCCTTGAGAGCTCAGCAACAACCCAAACCCCCAGTGCCCTGTCACACTATTCCCATCCCAAACCCGACACACAGCACCGCAGCAGCTGCTAGCAAGAAAGTGAACGCCATCCCAGCTGAAACCACGACAGCGTCCCCGCACAGCCCAGCCGGCGGGGTGATGGGCTGCAACAAGCACTGCCATCATTCCGGGGCCATCTCCAGCCCTCTGTACCTTCGGTAGTCTTGAGAACTTTAGCTACAGAGCCTAGAGATGAAAAGGGAAGGGAAGGGGGAGGAGAGAAGGGTGATACTGGCTGTTTCTCCTGCCTTCTCTCTGCCTGCAGACTTCTTCTACCCTTTCTTTCCATCTTGAATGAAAGTGGCTGCTGAGAACTTTCTGAGCAGCATTTACTGCTCAGGGTGCAATTTCAGGGTGTAATCTGTGAAGACTTTTCTGGCACGGCTGCTTCTCCGGAAACCAAGCTCAAACCAAGAACTTTTTTTCTCCTTATTTAAAGGTTTTTCAAAGAAATAAACACAGGTAATCAGCTGTAACCAGAAATTTATTTTATCTTATTGCTTCGCTGATAGTTTGACCATTCCTTAGCAGGCGTGGACGAAATGCTGTTTCACTGCACAGGACTTGCAGAGCTGGGGAAAGTTCACACCAGCCACCCTCACTTTCCTTCTCTGACAGCGGTTGGCACGTGTGCTGAGCCGGGGTGGATGTCCCACACGTGGTCACGGCATGCGTGCCCAGACGGATGCTCCGTGTCCCCTTGGGGACCAGTGGCGAGAGGGAGCGGGCTAGAGATGGACCAATTTCCCAGCTGTCTGGTGACGAGTGACCCTGGGGACAGGGACAGTGCAGGGCTGAGGAGCAGGGGTGCCTCTTGACACCCCACCCGAGAGCGCCTGTCCCCTGCATAAAGCTGAGCCAGGGGAGATCCCAGCTCCATGTCGTGCTGGGGATGGAGTCTCCGTACCCTGAGCTGGTCCCTCATCTCTGCTTTGCCGTGCCGTGAATCCAGAGCTCGTGAGCGGATACTGAGACCTGAACTGATTTATTATTTTTTTTTCTAGCAGCAGTGAGGCAATTTCCAAAGGCAACAGCAGATGACACATATCTCAGATGTCACCCCCACTTTGCCAGGGCGGTGCTGAGACAGGAGCCTGGCACACAGCAGTCCCTGATCTGCATTAAATTGCCTGTTTTTGAGCCCAGCTTACCTATCTAAGGGAGAAGCACGCATCTTCTTTGCGCTTCAGGAGCGGGTGAGAGTACCCTGTGAGGGTTTATCACTTCCCTTAAGCCCCATGCAACGAAGAGTCACGCAAATTCTTAGGTATCTCGCTTGTTCGCACCGGTACGGCTCGCTCCGTGCGTGGGCAGGAGATGCTCTAGGCATCGGTTTTGGTCTGCCTTCAGCAGGATGCCATCACCCTGCAGCATTTCGGGGTGTAATCCGTGAAGAGTTTTCTCTTTCAAACTGCCGATGGGTTGTGTGAGCCGTTTGTGGCAGCCCTTCCCCTCCCCTGCAGCTGGGGCTGCCCGGGCACGGGCAGGGGAATGGGCTCCGCGCGGCCCCGCTGCAGGGAAGGGAGCGAAGAAAAGAAACGGGAACTTCTTTCTGGAATCGTTTCATCCCAAAACCGAGAGAAGAAGTGAAATTTCACTAAAAAGGACTGGTTTTAGTAACTCGCTAACTTCGCAGTGAGCGGTTCCCATGCTGCGGTCTATGGAGGAATGGCTGGATTCAGTGCAACTGTTTCAACTCCTTATTTCCAGTCACTAATCCCAATTAAATATCAGCCGGCTTTATAGAAAACATTCCCTCGGTATCTCCCCAGGTGCAGGGAAATCTCAGACTCCCTCTGGAGTGAAGTTTAGCCAAAGAAAACTGCTTAAGCCTGAGTTTCTGAGTTATTAGTAAAGCATCACACAAGAGAAGGTGCAGCTTTGTACACCCACTGCGGTTATTATGACAAGTCACATACTTCTCTTAGCCTAAGAAGAAATAGCACTTTATTTTTACGTGTCTGCGTTAGAGGTGAGAAAAAGAAACCAAAAGAGAAAGAGAGAAATACAGAAAGAAAGAGAGAAAAGAGAGAAATACAGAAAGAAAGAAAGAGAGAGAGAAAGAGAGAAACAAAGAAAGGAAGAAAGAAAGGAAGGAAGAAGGAAAGGAAGAAAGAAAGAAAAGAAAGGAAGAAAGGAAGAAAGGAAGAGAGAAAGAAAGGAAGAAAGGAAGAAAGAGAAAGAAAGAAGTGAGAAAGAAAGAAAGAAAGAAAGAAAGAAAGAAAGAAAGAAAGAAAGAGAAAGAAAGAGAGAGAAAGAGAGAAAGAAAGAGATAAAGAAAGAGAAAGAGAGAGGAAAGAAAGAGAGAAGGAGAGAAAGAAAGAGAGAAGGAGAGAAAGACAGAAAGAAAAGAAAGAAAGAGAGAAAGAAAGAAAGAAAGAAAGAAAGAAAGAAAGAAAGAAAGAAAGAAAGAAAAGAAAGGAAAGAAAAGAAAGGGAGGAAAGAAAGAAAGAAAGAAAGAAAGAAAGAAAGAAAGAAAGAAAGAAAGAAAGAAAGAAAGAAAGAAAGAAAGAAAGAAAGAAAGAAAGAAAGAAAGAAAGAAAGAAAGAAAGAAAGAAAGAAAGAAAGAAGAAAAAGAATAAATGCCCAACTTATGGTTGTGAAATCACACTTTGCAACCAAAATTTCCCTCAAAAGCACCTGACACACACAATAGCAACGCGGGCCTGATTTTCATATGAATAGTTGGTATGATTTTCCCTTACGAAGGCCGATAGCGGCGCGGGGAGGACTCACACCCCACGGGGCTTTTGGAAGGGGGTGGGTGGTAGAGACTGAGCGGCAAGTCAGGAAGTTTTTGGCATCAACCGTTGTGCAAGTCTGGCCTGAAATCCTTGCTAAGGCTCCAGGAAGAGAAGCTGGGAGCAGGTACCTGTGGCCTGGCAGGTATCGTCCAGCACTGGCCGATGCTTCTCCGTCGGGAAAAGGGCCCTGATGTTTCCTTTGGTTTCATCACTGCATCCCCCAGGTACCACCAAAACCAATTTTTATCAAAAAAAAATGAAACCCCGTTTGCAGATTGCAAAAGGGGAAAAAAAAAAAAAAGGGATAAACCCAAGCGTTGTTCTGTAGTGTATTTGACTAACCCATAAAAAGATGGGCTGAGTTACGATTTCTTTAGGAAAATAAATAAAAATGACAACTTGCTCCCTCCCCAGCTTCTGTAAGGTAAAACTCCAGCGTGATGCCAAGGTCAGAACGCCGTGGCTCCACTCAAAGAAACACAGGACAAAGCATTTCTTGAGACACCACTGAAAAGTGTTGTGTTGGGCATTTGATAAGCTTCCCGTCCTCAGGATGATATTTGCATCTGTTGCTCGGGGAATAAGGGAGCATTTCATATTCCTTGGCCAAAACTAGGCTAAGACGGAATTACAGCTGGGAGCAGATGAATCAGCTCCGAGTAAAACATATGACGGGACCGTAGCAATTATCTATCAAAACCAAGCGTGCTAAAACTCTGGAAAGTTCAGACTCGCAGGTAAATATAAATGGAAATGGAAATACGGGAACGCGGGGAGACACGGGCCAAGCAGGGCAGGGGTGGTGGTGCCTCCATGAGTGCAATTACAGTCCTGCCCCCATGATGACTATAAGGAGCCCCATGATCTTCCCAGCCAAATCCGTCCAAAAATGATTACCCTGCAGCCAAAAGTGTCGCAGAATAACAAGAAAGACTTTGAAATCTCATGCGTTCCATACTAGGCTTGTGAAATGCAAGGCGATGGTGGCATGATGATATTTCAGAGAAATAAAGAACAGGTCTGCTTTCCTGTTCTTCAACTAGAAGTCATTTGTGAAGAGATGCAAGTTGGAACGGAATAAAAAACGATCAACCAAAAAGTGCAAAGTTGGTCTAAATAGATGTCTACAGTAACATACATATTTTCCCAAATTTAAATTATATAAATATATATAAATTCAAATTTTCTTCATGTTTAAATGAAAGTATGTGTGGAAAATGGTGTTAATTTATTTTCGTCAGGGCTAGATATTATCCTGGAGCTCTTCCTTCTTAGCCAGTATAGACACCAGAGTCCGTCCAAATCCACTAATTTATGATTAGTTCTATGTTAAGCGCGGTTGGCTACAGCATCTTTGTACAGGAACTAAACCCACTTAAATCTTCTCTCCGTTTATGTGGTCGGGTGTAAAAAAAGAAACTGAAAAGCAGAGCAAAGCTTTAAAAGTAGCTACCCACTACTGAAAGAGGTATTAAGCCATAATATGTAATTGCCAAGCTGCCTGTTAAAAAAGTGCATCTATTAAACTAACGTATTTTAGTTTAAAGCTGGGGAGGGACTCTTTATCAGGGAGTATACTGATAGGACGAGGGGTAATGGCTTCAAACTGGAAGAGGGGAGATTTAGATGAAATATTAGGAAGAAATTCTGTGCTGTGAGGGTGGTGAGCCCCTGGCCCAGGTTGCCCAGAGAAGCTGTGGCTGCCCCATCCCTGGAGGGGTTCAAGGCCAGGCTGGACGGGGCTTGGAGCAACCTGGGCTGGTGGGAGGTGTCCCTGCCCAGGGCAGGGGGGTTGGACTAGATGGTCTTTACGTCCCTTCCAACCCAAACCATTCTGTGATTCTATGATTTTATCTGCCTTCCACCAACTTTCGTCCCAGCCCACCAAATCGCTTCAGCACATCTGGTCGGACTGGTGGGAATTCTCTTGTGTTGGGCATTAAATATGTGCCTTTGTGCTCGGAAGGATATTGGCTTATCAGAAGAAGCACCACTATGGCGAGCGGGCCGGTGCTGGTGGCACTGGTGTTAATGAGCGAGCGCTGCAGGACTCGGAGGCTGCTGGTTCAAACGAGGACATCACACGCTGTTCTTTCCCGGAGACGGTTTAATTCCCTACCACATGTTGTATTTTATCATATGCTGTAAAAGGTTCCTGGACGACTTGTTCTAAAGTCCCTGAGTTGCCCGCTATGTACTGAAATAAGGATTGGAATATGGCCAAATGATACTAAACCAACTCGTTAGCTGTATTTGCATTATATTGAGAAGGTAGTAAATGGGCGGGGGGGAAAAAAATACAGCATTTCCAGCGTAATCAACTCTGGAAGTTTCATAATAATTCATAATTAGCATAATTTCAATTCATAATGAACTGAAAATTCATTAGTTGGCCTGGCATAAAATAAGACTATTTCCAGGACCCTGGAAATGCAGGAAACTGGAAATGCGCTTGCTCGTGTTTGGATGTTCTATCCAACTGGACAAGCGGTCGCTTTGCAACATAAACGGGGTTTGCGTGGCCGATAGCACTGGTATAGGGCTGTCACGAGAAATGGCAGTCCTGGGGACCTGGGAACCACACCGAGATGTCTGGAGGTCTGCTGGGGGTCTGCTGGGGATCCAGAGGTGCTGTGTGGGGAGGCTCTACCTCCCTGTGCCCTATATAACGCTACACGTAACTGCCTGGCAGAGCCAGACACAATCTTGCCGGGCACAGTGGCATTTTAAATGAATTCTCTGACCACCAGCACAACTAAATCTTTAAATTTGACAGGGCCGGGGATCCCACATCCTGCTGCATTTCAGGGCCCGGTGACGAGCTGCCGAAGCCTCTCCGTTGCTCGCTGCAACGAAAGCGGCAGAGTTGGGGAAAACAACGTGCAGAAGGGGGAAATCTAACTTTGGAGGCTGCCGTTATGGATGAGTACAAACTGCTTGCCTGCGGGTGATGGGTTTTACAAGAAGCATTTATTAAAAAAATAACAAACCCAACAAGGCTGTACTGTGGCACTCCAGCCTCTGCCATGGATTTCTTCTTCCCATGAAAATAGTCGGTGACGCCTTGAATTCGGAGCCGTGCTTCGGTTTGTGGAGGGTAAGTGTGATGCCCCTTGCAGCGCGTGGCTTTCTGAGCACAGCGAGACCGACCAGGTAGCCCTGTCTCAGCAAGTGTCACCGCGGTGCCATGGCTCAGCACAGCACAGGGCAGAAATTAGAATGAAGTGCCTCATCCAGCTCCAGAAGTGACAGGCTGAGGCTGGACGAGGGAAACTCGCAGTTTTTCTTTCATTCCTTTCTGGTGAGGAAAGGCTTCCTTTCCCACGCAGTCCTACCTTCTTTCACCCCGTCAGCTTAAAGAGAAACTAAAACAAACCCAAAACAAAAAAAAACCCCAACAACCCCACAACCACCCCAAGCATGAACAAAAAAAAATTGGGAAGATGCAACACAGCTGAAAGACGCCGGTTTAGCCACCGTTGGTAGACGGCTCAGCTGAAGTACAGCCCTGTGTGCTGTTAGAGCTCTTCGCTTCATGGCATCAGGCCATGAAGACGTGTCCAAACCCTAGAAGCAAATGGCTCTTCTGCTTCATGTAGCTGATGCCACCTTGGAGAAGAGGGTGGCTCCTGGTGGAAACACGCTCCAGAAGCCACCGAGGGCACCAAGTCAGACCTTTTGCTCCCAACCCCTGTTCTCTAGGCAAAGGCCTGGGTGGTGAGGATGGGCACCACCTGGCTGCTCCATGGCCCGCAGTAGATCCCTTTCCTTGCTTAAAGTTTCTAGCTATCCACTATCATTTCTCCATAACCTGGTCTTTCTCCGCAAAAACGTAGCCACGACCGGAGTAGAGCTAAATCCATGGTAACCTGTCCACCACGTCCTCCTCTGTCCTTCTAGTGGGCTCTACTCCCGTTATAAGCCTAGATAAGACCTTGCCTGACCCCTTCCTTTAGCCACCCAAACATACTGCTTCTTCATCCTTTTATAAATTTATTAAGCTTCATATTAAAAAAAAAAAAAAGGTATAAATTTCACCCTTATGGATCTCCTGGGAAGATTGACCCCAAATCTCTTGTGTTTGATATCTTCTGATGTCTGGACCCCACCTTATCATGGGAGTAGGAGTCCCACCTACTTCGTACCTAAGGAGCTGGGAACACCATCCACCCCCTGCCCTGGCTCCAGTTCTGCCTAATGACCGAGGAATAACTTCTCCCTCCCGCAGGGATTTCTTTAGACCCAAGCCTGTAAATCAACCTACTTTAAGGTTGGACTTTCCCGTCATTTTCAGACTGAAAAGCACTTCTAGTAGCAATAAAAAAACCCCACCCACCCTCCTTTCATTTCAGCTGAAGTTTAAAAGAGGTCTCATCCAAGTAGTTCTTGTAAAGAAAAATTTCTAGCTCCTTCTCTTGATCGGTTCGATGGGCTTTTCACGTCTCCTTCTGACCTGCAGGGATTTTTTTCCCCCCATGTACATGTAGTGGCCGGTGTCCCTGGGGCAGGTGATGCAGCGTGGCTGGCTGCCGGGCTTCACTTCAGCTCACTTCTTAGAAAGCACAAACCGCCGCTGAAAAGCTCGCTGAAAAGTCACTGCACGCCTTAGAAAGTGAAAAAACCTGCTCTTGGGCAGGCTCTGAAAGTCTGGTTGTCAGCACTGTGCCGCGAAACCTCGGAGGCGATGGAACTGCCCCGCAGCCCCGGGCGGGTGGCAGGGGGTGGCAGGGGGTGGCAGGCACCCTTATCCCATCCCTCCATCCTCCCGTGGCTTTGCTGTGAGCACTCAGTAAGTAACCACCGGGGGGGGAGTGTGTGTTCTTCCTTTGAGCATCCACGGGGGCATTTCCATCCCCCCTCCACAACAAATTCTTTTTGACCATTTCAGGTTGTGATGCTCGGCTTTTGCGGAAAACCCAAGGTGTCAGCCCATAGTCCGAGGACTCTCATGGTAGCCTGGTAGGCTGCGTGAGATCACTCTTACTATGCATGGCCTCAAGGGAAACTAATTTTCAAGCGCTTATTTTCGCCATACGAGTGTAAGACTACCCAACGAACCGTTGACGTACACCAAAATGTGGGTATGGTCAAAAAAACTGCAGTTTGCATCGGTCATTGGCTTGAATCAGATGGTTTAAGGAGCACAACTGGCAGACACAGCCTGTCCTCTGCACCTTTCCTATTCACCCGCCACGTGAAGGTTTGCAGATGGTTTATGAGATGCTACAGTCCATGCCCCTGACAGCTGTAAGATGTTCAGGTTGTTTATAGAGATGAGGAGAGAAGCAGCTCAGCCCTGGCCCCTTCCCCACCTACATGCGGAGCTATATCTGGAACAAAGCGTCTGATGTTTGCACTGAACCTTGTCAACCTCACTTCCACTTGCAGGGCCGAAGACAGGAGGAAGCAGAAGCAGAAGGCTGTAGGACCTGAACGCAAATGCAGAGGTTCACTTGAGACATCTTCCAACGCCCTGCTTTAACCTTCTCACCATTATTCTGATCAATATTGCTTTTTAGTGTGATCTAACTGGGGAGAAAAGGCGCTTCATGAGGACATCTACAGCTGTGCATCCAGAACAGATACATCAAAGTCTCTGTAACCTCAACGTGACAGGAAAACCCTTTGCTCTGCCAACGCATCCCACCAGCCCTTCTCAGGCTTGTCATCACTCGGCAATTTTGGGTGTTCAGACATGCTGCTGAGAGCGTTGTGCGAGCTGCTTAAACAGGAGAATCTGGGCTCTGGATGATGGCAGTGAATCATGATGAAACTTTTCTGGGAAAAGGTTTTCACCAAGGTTTGCCAACAGAGCTGTAAAGTGACCTACCTCAGAGAAAAATGCCACGTGTCATGCGGCAAAGGGGGAAAAGTCTTGGCTAAGTGAGGGAAAGGCTTAAGAATCAACATCGCCTTCTGAGGGAAAGGATAAACATCATTTGGGCTTTCGTTTGCTGTCAAATAAATTAGATGGAATGGTAAATAGCATTTACAGAAACATCTGTATGGCCTTACAACAGCTGTGAAACTCATGACTATCAGAAAAGCAAAACCTGGAGCTTCTACTTGGTGTTGGGACTGCCCCAAGCTCTGATGGGTCAGCCTTGCCCTGCTGCAAGGTGAGACCGAAGCTGACTCTGTGTAGTGAAAGTCAGTGTGGTTGAGGAGCTTCATCTACAACTGAGAAGGTCATCTAGCTGACTGAGGTGAGAGCAGTCATAGAATCATAGAATCATAGAATGTGTTGGGTTGGAAGGGACCTCTAAAGGCCATCTGGTCCAACCCCCTGCAGTCAGCAGGGACATCTTCAATGAGATCAGGTTGCTCAGAACCTCATCAAGCCTGGCCTTGAATGTCTCCAGGGATGGGGCCTCCACCACCTCTCTGGGCAACCTGGGCCAGTGTCTCACTGCCCTCAGTGTAAAGAACTTCTTCCTAATGTCTAATCTAAACCTGCCCTGCTCTAGTTTAAACCATTGCCCCTTGTCCTATCGCTTCATGCCCTCGCAAACTGCCCCTCCCCAGCTTTCCTGTAGGCCCCCTTCAGGTACTGGAAGGGGCTCTAAGGTCTCCCTGGAGCCTTCTCTTCTCCAGGCTGAACAACCCCAACTCTCTCAGCCTGTCCTCACAGCAGAGGGGCTCCAGCTCTCGGATTATCGTCGTGGCCCTCCTCTGGACCCGTTCCAACAGGTCCATGTCCTTCTTGTGCTGAGTGTTCCAGAGATGGATGCAGTACTCCAGGTGGGTCTCAGGAGAGCAGAGTAGAGAGGGAGTATCACCTGTGGAGGAGGAGGAAGAAGAAGAAGACGAGACGAGAAGAGAGGAGAAGAGAGGAGAGGAGAGGAGAGGAGAGGAGAGGAGAGGAGAGGAGAGGAGAGGAGAAGAGAAGAGAAGAGAAGAGAAGAGAAGAGAAGAGAAGAGAAGAGAAGAGAAGAGAAGAGAAGAGAAGAGAAGAGAAGAGAAGAGAAGAGAAGAGAAGAGAAGAGAAGAGAAGAGAAGAGAAGAGAAGAGAAGAGAAGGTCTAAAAGCTCACCCATGGAAATCCTATGTACTCATTGTAAGTTAAAAGCATAAAAAGAAAGATGCAGTCACTAGAGACACAAAGATCAATGCATTAATCTTGATGTTATGTGACTGGGGAGGCCTGAAACAAGGCTCCTGTTTCTGTGTCATAGTGGATATTGCTATGAACCACGAACATTTTGTTCACTTTGGCATTGAACAGATGGCAAGAAACTGGAAGGGATTCAAACAACAGTAGACATGATTTAAGAGACAGTGGAAGAACTGGCTTGAGAAACAAGCAAGCAAATGTAAAACTCAGGATGGGAAATGTGCTAGAGCTATTTAGAGAGTATAAAGCCACCGAGAGAGGAACTGTTTAGTTTTACAGAACAGAATATAAACAAAATGAATAACCAAGGGCTCTGGAAAATTAGTGCTAGCTGGTCTCTCTGCACTGATTTTAGTTACCAGTCCTTTTTCTTGCACCTCCGCTACGAGGGGGGCAGCAGCAAGGCAGGCAGCGCAGCCTCCCCTCCGCTGGCACCCACTGCACGGCGGATGTAAATCCTCACTGCTGCCAGGCTAAAAATGCACCCCGAACCCTGAGCTTGGGTGGCGGGTGCAGGTCTGCTACCATTGCTCCTGTCCCAGTATCCCCAGCAGAACAGGGGAAAAAAGGCAATTTCCATGGTTACCCCAGCAAGAATTTCTTGTGACTATGAGTAACCCTCAGCAGCAGCTTCTTTGCTGGACACCTCAATAAATCCATATGGAGGTGATGTAACAGGAACAAGGAGCTTGCTCGGGTGGATGTCCCACACCAGAAATCCCATTTCATAGAATCATGATGGTTGGAAGACACCTTTAAGATCATCAAGTCCAACCATTAACCTGGCATTGCCAAGTCCACCATTAAACCATGTCCCTCAGCACCACATCTGCACGTCTCTTAAATACCTCCAGGGATGGTGACTCCACCACTGCCCTGGGCAGCCTGTTCCAACGCTTGACAACCCTCTCAGTGAAGAAATTTTTCCTAACATCCAATCTAAACCTCCCCTGGCACAACTTGAGGCCTTTTCTTCTTGTCCTATCACCTGTTCCTTGGGAGAAGAGACCGACCCCCCCTGGCTACCCCCTCCTTTCAGGGAGTTGCAGAGAGCGAGAAGGTCTCCCCTCAGCCTCCTCTTCTCCAGGCTGAACACCCCCAGCTCCCTCAGCCGCTCCTCACCAGACTTGTGCTCCAGACCCCTCACCAGCTCCGTTGCCCTTCTCTGGACACGCTCCAGCCCCCCAGTGTCTTTTTTGTCGTGAGGGGCCCAAAACTGTCCACAGCACATGAGGTTGGGCCTCACCAGTGCTGAGTACAGGGGGACAATCACTGCCCCAGTCCTGCTGGCCACACCATTCCTGATAGGTACAGCTGTCTCCACAACTTCAACTGCTCCTTACGTTGCCTGGCCAGCAGCTGCTGGACATCACTTCCCTCTTTGGCTGTCACCTGCAATGTGGCGACAGGCTGTGTGAGCCCCAAAAACTCCAGCCCTGTGCGCGGCAGCAGAAATGACAAGGAGGATGGGTGGGCTGCCTCTGCAGGGAAGCCCATTCCTCCTTGAATTGCTGGGTGCTGGCTTTTGCTCATGACGTTCATGGCTGGCAGCGTGCTGGGCACCCCTGCAGCCCCTCTCCCTCCCTTTCTAACCCTCATCCCCATTTCCAAAGCAGGCAGAAAGTTGCAGATGCCGTGCAAAATATTTTACCGCGTTCACATCGGAGCTTTTTGGTGGCTTGCTGGCGGCTGGTGGCAGTTTGTGGGATGCTCATGCCTGCAGGTGAGCAGAGAGATGCCGGGCGGGATGCCCACTCACGCACCAACGCACCCATGCGCTCCCACACCCATGCACTCATGCACCACTGCACCCATGCACCTGCACATCCATGCACCCATGCAACCATGTACCCACGCACCCGTGCACCCACGTACCCGTGCACCCATGCATTCGTGCACCCATATACCCATGTGCCCACGCACCCGTGCATCTGTGCACCCACGTACCCACGCACCCACATACCCGTGCATCTGTGCAACCACGTACCCATGCACCCACGCATCCATGGATCTGTGTACCCAATAGCCATGCATCTGTGCACCCATGTACCTATGCATCCATGCACCCATGTACCCGTGCATCTGTGCACCCATGTACCCATGCACCCACATACCCGTGCATCTGTGCAACCACGTACCCATGCACCCACACATCCATGGATCTGTGTACCCAATAGCCATGCATCTGTGCACCCATGTACCTATGCATCCATGCACCCACATACCCGTGCATCTGTGCAACCACGTACCCATGCACCCACGCATCCATGCATCCGTGCACTGACATATCCATGCACCTGTGCACCCACGTACCCCCATACCCATGCATCCATGCACCCATGTACACATGCACCCATGCACACATGCACCCATGCATCCACATACCCATGCATCTGTGCACCCATGTACCCACGTACCCATGCACCCACATACCCGTGCATCTGTGCAACCACGTACCCATGCACCCACGCATCCATGCATCCGTGCACCCACATACCCATGCATCCGTGCACCCACGTACCCATGTACCTATGCATCCATGCGCCCACATACCCATGCACTCATATACCCATGCATCCGTGCGTGCACCCACGTACCCACATACCCATGCACCCACATACCCATGCATCTGTGCAACCACGTACCCATACACCCATATACCCACGCATCCATGCATCCATGCACCCACGTACCCATGTACTCATGCACCCATGCATCCATGCACCCACATACCCATGCATCCATGCACCCATGTGCACGCACATACCCATGCATCTGTGCAGCCACGTACCCATGTACCCATTAATCTGTGCAACCACGTACCCATGTACCCACCCACTCGCGCACCCGTGTACCCGTGTGCCCACGCATCCATGCACCCACGCATCCGTGCACCCGGGAAGCCGCAGCATCCTCTGCCAGCGCTGCGGCAGCGCTGTTTGCTGCCTCCCCTTTAGTGGCCATGGCAACTGCCGCTGTGTAGTGAAGCGTCGCCAGCATCTGAGGAGCAGAGCTTCGGAAAGGAAAGAAAAAAAAAAAAATTTAAAAAAAAAAAAAAAAAAGGAAAGGCATGATGTCAAGCCACGGAGATCCAAGAACCCCTCCCGCCTGACGTCACATGCGCTTTTCAATGCAATCCAGCCCCGGCATGGCTGACCCCGGTCCCCGCAGCCCGGGAGTCACCGCTGGGAGCAGCCCCTGTGCTTGTTGGTGCTGCCGTTCTGTTTCTCACCCGTGGTAAACAAGAACAAACTGTATCCAATGCTCATCCCCTTGTTCTTCAAGGAAGCGTCTCGGACAATGAAACACACATCACTGAGCAGCTAAGCTGACAGAACAGGCTACGTATTGCAGGATACCAGGCTGGAGCAGCTTAAATACTCATTATTTTGACCCAGAATTGCTCGCGTTTGTTTTGTTGAAAGTCCCTTCACTGAAAGACAGAGATATTTTTAAAAGTGCCAGACCTTGAACATCTCTCTAGGTTTGTCTCCACGAGGGGCAAACTCACCGGGAAGCAGGAGGGCTGGGTGCAGGGATGCCTGAGCCCTTCCTGTGCCGGCCAACTCGGGTCCAGGAACCGCATCCCCGCCATGGTGAGCCCTTGCCCCCGGGCCAGGGATGTCCCGAGAAATGCCCTGTGCCCTGCAGCTCGGCTGGGTTTTGGCTGGGCGATTTCTGCCCACCTCTCATTGCACAGCGAGGCACAAGGCAAGGGCTGGGCATGGAAACTGATACTTTCATTTTTTTAAAAAGCAGAAGTGGGAATGCAGGAATGGAGGTGTGGGAGCAAGTGCTCACTGCTAACCTCTAATCTCCAATTGCCGGTTTCCACAAGGGCATAGAAGCATAGAATGGTTTGGGTCGGAAGGGACTTTAAAGATCATCTTGTTTCAACCCCCCTGCCCTGGGCAGGGACACCTCCCACCAGCCCAGGTTGCTCCAAGCCCCGTCCAGCCTGGCCTTGAACCCCTCCAGGGATGGGGCAGCCACAGCTTCTCTGGGCAACCTGGGCCAGGGGCTCACCACCCTCACAGCCAAGAATTTCTTCCTCAGATCTCATCTAAATCTCCCCTCTTCCAGTTTAAAACCCTTCCCCCTCGTCCCATGGCTCCCCTCCCTGATCCAGAGTCCCTCCCCAGCTTTCCTGGAGCCCCTTTAGGGACTGGAAGGGGCTCTAAGGTCTCCCTGGAGCCTTCTCCAGGCTGAACCCCCCCAACTGTCCTCACAGGAGAAGCAGAGCTTTTCACCTCTGCAGCCTAAAGCCCTTGCCAGGCTGGCTCACCGCGGTGGGATTTGGGGAAAATGAGGGGGAAATGGGGAAGGAAGGCTGTTTTCTAAACAAGGGAAGGGGAAATTGCCTCTGTCCCCAGCCAGATTGGAAATAAGAGGAAATGCTATTTTTTTCCCCAGGCAGTTTCTGTTGTCTTCGCAGGGCTTTTGGTCAATGCAAGCTTTGGTTACCAGTGTTTGTGAGCCAAGTGCTCTGGGGCAACAAGGAGAAAAAACACGCTAATGGAGCTGTTAACGAATAGCAAAAAGTACCCATGTCAGTTCTATTTCCCTGCCGCCCGGTTTCACTTCACCGTAAAATCGAAAGCACCTGCTCTGCCGCATTGACTGAGCTCAGGACAGCTCGGGGCTGCTTCGAGGTAACAGTCGTCAGTGCTTTCTCTTTTAACAGCAGGAAAAACCCCAGAGCCACCAGTCTTCCCCAGCAAGATCTGCTGGGATGGCTTCAGCCTGCCCGAAGCGGGGAGCGGGGACACCGCTGCTAATTATCCCCGTGAGGTGTTACCCCCCATTCCAGCATATTCTGGGACAAGGGCAGGGATTTCAGGTGGGAGTTTTCACCCCATAAAAAGTGGCTCCTTTCAGCTTGTGTAAAATCACGTTTATTATAAAATGGGAGCAACTTCTCCCCTTCCCGCAGGGGTGAAGGCTGCCAGCCTGGCTGGCCCAGGCGGCTCCTCCACGGGTTTGCCCGAACCCGTGTGCAGTTCAGAGCAGAAGCACTCGTGGGTTTGGGCTGACATCTAGTGTCGGCGTGGACCAGGCCAGAGAAACCAGCTGCCTCGTTTCTCCCAACATGCCGGCGGAGACCCGCAAGGGAGACGGAAGATGACATTTCTTTGCCTTAGTGCTTCTAATTTGGTCAGAGACCTGAACCCATAAGCCCACGAGTACCTTTGTTCAATTAATTACTGAAGAAAATAATACTAATAATTGGGACACTCAAAAATATAAGTGAACAAGTAGTTTTAGGCCCGGAAATCACAAAAACATCTTGAATTGCTAAGGTATGCTGTTGTCTCTTCATTTTGAAGCATCAAAAAAGCTAGTGACTGGTCACGAGCTGTAGATATTGTTTATAGGAAGGAAGACGCTTCATGGCGTACTCTTGAACGGTGGGATATGATTTCACGGGACTTATCCCATCAAAAGCATTTGGTATGATGAGCTTCAGGAAACCGCACTGCTGCTGCCTTGATGTGTCGTTATTTGCTTGCCACCCACATCTCATGTGGACTCATCCTTTTCATCCTCCCCTAACCGTCGAAAGCTCTTTCCACAAAAGCCAGCGCGCAAGTTCAACTCGGTTCACGGTCAAACTGTCTCACTCCTGAGACACTTTCCTCGGAGACCTTCAGTGATGTTCAGAAGCCATTGGTGGGCTCAGCCTTGCCCACGGACATGTGGAGTGTGACAGGGATGGGCAATGCTCATCTAGCACAAGGAGAAAGAGAAAAGCTCCTCAGATGGATACTCAATACCTCTCAAAACCATATATCCTAGGATGACCTGGAAAAAATAATTCAGCTCAACTGTGCAAGTATTTCCTGAAAGGTGCTTTGGGTGCTCAAGTTCACCCAAAAGCTCAAGTTCACAAGGGTGGAGGAATGACTGAACAAGTTCAAGGAAGAGACATTAACTGAGGACAACCAAGCGCAGAAAGGGGCTTGGATGGTTCCTGAATTGTTGGAGGCTGGCAAAGTATTTGGGAGAAGTATCATCAAGTACTTGCTCTTGTTTTGATACTGCCCGTAGGCATCTGGTTTTGTCCTGTGTCTGAGGGAGGGTGCTGGGCTACGGATGGCCCTTTGTTGGGCCCAGAAGGGCTGTACTGGTATCTCCCTGTATCACTGTTTTATTTTTAACTTAGGTCTGCTCTAACCCTTCCACGTGGCACAGGCAGAAAAAAGAACTTTCGCAAAGCAAAAGCAGTTTGGGCTCTCTCCTAAATATACCTTTTCCTTGTTCCCACCTTGAAAGCCGGATAGGATCTTTGGCACTGCAGAAATTGTCAAAAGCTGAAAAAAGGGGGAGAGGAGACCGACATCGGACAAACCTGCTTGGAGCGCGCTTGGGAAGTTCATTTTTATTTTTGCCTTGATGCTATTATCGGGAATGTCACCATTCCATGCAGAAAGTCCTGTCCTGTCCCCATGTTCTGAGCACCAGCAGAAGACCTGGCTTCAGTTTTGCCCGAATTCCTGTGTGCCCTTTGTGGCCGGAGGGGTCACCTTGTCCCCATGTACCTCATTCCTCCACGATGGTCCCAACAGAGCAGCCCTGACCATTCCCCTCTTCTCTCTTGCAGACAAAAGCCATCGGCTTTCCTTACGGTTACACCATCTGCCTGGTGTGGTGCGGTGAAGGACCTGAATGATAACCACGTCCCACCTGGGGTCCCCAAGAGCCTGGGCCCCCTCTCTGCTCCTCACCCCCCTTTTTCCTGGGCAGGTTTCCTTCCAGAGGTAACGACTGTTTTATCCAAAGCCGAAACAGGCTTCAGGCTTACGAATACGTGAAGGAAGAGGAAAATGTGTTCGTGCTCTACTTTCCTGGAAGGGAGTCTTGTGCAAGAGGGGTCCCTAAGTGCTGCTGGTCAAAGCTGGTGGTGTTTACACAGGAGTCGGCTTTTTGGCACTCTGAAAGGGCGCAGATGGAGTCAGGGAACAAATCTTATCTTACAGACACCCGCAGGCACCCTGCCATTGAAGTTTTGAGCTCAGGAAGTTCCCTGCTACTGTTTAACCTTTAAATGCCTGGCCTTTTCTTTCAGATTCCCCATCAAATAGGTGTTTTGGATAACCAGAGATTTCATACTTAAACTCAGATGGTGCGGGACACCTTGTCCAAGTGGAAAATATTTGCTCCGTACATACGCTTCAACTCCAGAAAATGCATGGAGAGACTTCATATAACTTTGAACCATTTAAGGACAAAGTATTCCCTCGTATTGTTTTAGCTCTAGTATATTTTACTTCATGCAGTGTTCAAACACACACGTGTCTCCATTTATGGCCTCTGTTTATATTTGTACAGTCCCTCTCTTCTTCTTCATGGCCACAGTAATGATATTTTTCTTTGCACCTCACATGCAATCCCCTTCCCCAACATAAGCCCAAAATAGCAGTGAGTTGATCTTGGCACATAGAAATGGCCACAGCAAGCAAATGTCTGAAGAGGAACCAGCCCCACACCAACCACTACGGTTACTGAAAGCGTCCATTAGTGACAGAGCTCCTCCCGGCTCAGCCCTGCTGTTACCGTGTTTGTTCCTATAACGGTGGATCTCCTGGGGAGAAAAATGTCTGACGTAACACAAACAATATACGTCAAGGGTAATATCAAGGGTTTGGGGTTTCATAATCCTCTTCCATTATACCAACCAAGGCCATGGTAGCACTTGAAGAATTGGAGCCAAAAGCCTTCTTCATGAGGCTGCCAGAAAAAGGTCTGACACAGCAGGAACAATATACAACAAGGGTAATATCAAAGGTTTGGGGTTTCATAATCCTCTTCCATTATACCAACCAAGGCCATCGCGGCACTCGAGGAATTGGAATCAAAAGCCTTCATGAGGCAGATGGAGATGCCTCCTTGGGCAAACACTGCCCCTGCCATGGCAAACCAAGGCAGAAGGGGCTATTCCGAGAGCACACCTCAACTATGAAATCTGGTGTGTTGGCTCAAAAGAAGAAGGCAAAAGCCGCTTCTCCGTTACAATGTCTGCTTTTAGAGTGATTGCTATAAAACACGACCGGTTTCACATTTCGTAAAAGCGTGTAATGCTTTTGTTTTGAGGAAAGGGATACTAACAGCTGCACAAAGGCCACATAAAACGCAACAGCTTTGGATGAGTAATCACGAGTTTCTGCCTACGGGCTCTCCAGAATGAGATGTGGCTCAGAAGCTGCCGCTTCCCTTCTCTTCTTCTGAAGAGTTTTCCCAAGCTCTTCCCATCGGCATCCCGTGGATGAAGCTGCTCAGCCTGTGTGTTTTGGCTGCTGGGAGATGGCGACTTGCTCCCGGGGGTGCTTCTGACTCCTGCCTGTTGGCTGGTGGCAGCGATGCTGTGGTGGGAGGGACCCCCACATGGATACTTTGTAAGGAAACCGTCCCACGCTGGGGTACGAGCAGCTCTTCCCCTCCGCTTTCCCATCTTTGGCTTCCGAAGTGCTCCAAGCGCTGTCACTCGGAAAGCGTTTAACGGCTCATGCGACGTATCTTTAATTACTATTCATCCAGTATCTTCCTGACAGATGCATCATGTCTTAGGTCTTAAAATAACGCACTCGCAATTCGTCTTTAGGAAGCATCGAACCGATTTTCCACTCAGGGGTTGGTCCCGTGGCACATTCCACCATGGCACAGTGCTATTCCTGGCAAGGACTCAACGAGCGGGGAGTGGAGCCCGACCCCACGGCTCTCCCAGGGGAAGTGCCCGCCCCCCGTGCAATACTAATTCCCGAGTGAGAGCAGAATTTGGATGCCGTTTGGGATTGCCCCATTAATCACCTTGTAAATCCCTGCCAGCAGTACTGGAAATATTCCCATTTTCCCTGAGACTCCGCTGCCTCTGAGGGGGTACAGCCATTTTCCAGCACGTGGAGGAAACCGCAGCTGTGCAGGAGTATAACGAAATAAGCCAAACTCCAAACAAGCGGAGCAAACAAGCTCTTAACCTTATTTCTTGGGGAAGAAGAAAAAAAAAAAAAAAAAGAAAGAAAAAAAAAAGATATCAATTTTCAAATGTTTCTTGCACCTGCTAAACGCATTAGCAGCAGCGCCGTATCTCGAACGGGCAGTCGCCGTGAAAGAAAAATAGCTGCTTTGCGGCGATGTGGTGCGCTGGCGACAGCCACTCGGGAGACGATTTAGTGCCCCGTGCTGGCAGCCAGACAGCCACGCTCGGTGCTCACATGGCGTGAGGTTGCTCTCCATCGTTTCCAAACTTCCTTGAAAGAGCTAAGTACTTTGCCACCTATTTTCTCTTTAAAAAACAAAAAAAAAAACAAAACGAAACTATCCGAGCTGGGGGGGGGGTTCTGCACATGTTGGCCGGGCCAAGGAAAATAAGCCCTTACTGGGAATTGGAGGCAGCGGGCCACGGGCCCTGGAGGTTATTACAGGGTGTCCCGTTCCAGCAGCTGACAGCACTGTAGGAAATTTCAGAGAGGTTTTTTGGGTTTTTTTGCTGTCACGCAGTGAATTAACACATCAGCGTAATGTCGGGAGGGAAAACATAGAAAAATATGACCCGCGTGCTATTAAAACAGATTAAGCGGACAGCTTTGCTGGCATTGGGCTGCCTCGGGGGTCCGGTGCTGGAGGAACAGCCCATGATTTCCACTTCGGGGCCACCGGTGTCCTCTGCTCTGCCCACGTGGCCTCAGCTTTTCTACTCTGCTTCTCGGCGGGTGGCCGGGGTTATGCCAAACGGGGTGCAGTCTGGAGCCCGGTACCACAGCCCTGGTCTGGGGTGAACAAGAAGCCATTTTTTCAAACAGGTTTGGGCTCAAAACAATGTTAGGGAGCCACAGCTACTTCTGACGTGGTACCATCAGAGGAGGCAGCGGCGGCCTCCAGCACTCCCGAGTGCAGCCTGGGCTTCCCTGGAAACAAGGTGACCACGAATTCAGGGAAGCATGAACTTCTCCATGGAGTGAAGCCCTGGGATGAGACCTTGTCTTCGGTCAGTCAGGCAGCAGAGGTTTTGTATTCAGCGCAGGACAACCCCCACTTTGCCGTGCCTTTTTGTGGTGGCACGTCATTTTGTCAAGGTGCATGTGCTGTTTTCATGTGCTCTTCGTTTTGGTGGTAAAAGAGGAATGATGAAAAAGGAATGGTTTTACTGGTTAGCCTGAGCAGCGGAAGGGACACGTTTCCACCAGCCTCTCTCTGTCGGTGGTCAGCGTGGTGCCTTCCAGCCCACCACAACTCCTCCCTGCCCCATGTCAGCATCGGGTCCCCCAGTTCAGCTACAGGGGACAGTATGGGAAAACAAGCCCCTGAAGTGATATGGGTTCATGACAACCTTCCTTGCCCCCTGAAAGGGCGATTGATCAGCCAGCTGAGGTTAGAGGAGTCCCAGAAGAAAAGCACCTCTTGAGGGAAAGGTCATGAAGCCAGAAAGAAAGCAAAGCACTGTGGGTTCTGGGACCTGCTGGGATGATGGTTGCCCAAGAAGGAGCAAGCCTTCCTACCGTTTATTTCTCTTCATTTCAGGTGATCAGAACTTTGCTTAGCTTCTTCTCAAAGAGAACCAGAGAGCTACCCAAAACTACCTACATCCTTAATTCCTCTGAGTCATTTCGGCTAAAGGAGATGTCCCCGGCAGTCCAGAGGCATTCACAGAGCAAGGGAAAAGGAGAACGTAGGTTCTCCAGGTCTCCAGCTTCTGCCAGCACCACAAAGGGGAGCAGGGAACTTTAGGTGTTTCTAGGAAAGGTGGAGCCGGTTGCAAACCTATTGGCTTGAGGATGTCCATGCAAAAAGAGCATTTTTATGTTGGCTAAAGCCAGAGCATTAAAGCAGAGCCTCCACACTTGGGACAGATTTCAGGGAAAATAAAGGTAGGATTTAATTCAAGTGTACGACAAGCTGCTTGAACAGAGAGGAGCAGGATGTCAAACGGTGGATTGTCGCCACTGCTGGAATTGGAAGATGTGATTCTAAATCTCAAGACTGTGGCAGAAGAGTAAAGCCACTAAGTCAAGGTAACTCATAAAGAGGATGCGGACATGGCACAGCAAATTTGGAGCAGACTAAAGTCACTAAGCCACGTCAGCATCCCACTGATGTCTCTGCATTCCATCAGAGATAAAGGGGACCGGAACCAAGGCAATTTATCCCAGACCTGTGAAGTACCCAGGTGGAAGAATCAGATGAGGTCTCCCCAAGGGCTGAGGGCTGTCCTAGCTCCTGTCCTCACATAAAAGATCCCTGCAGCCACTGAGACTGGCTCCAGCCATAAGCGATGTGTTAGGGTTTCCTCACCTCAGCACTCGGCTAGTGAGAGAAAGTGATGCTGACCTTGATGTAAAGATATGACCTTGCCCTCCGGTAGGGAAGGACGTCACCGATGGTATTCAGACAGGGATGGGACTGTACCTGTAAGAAAATCTGACGCAGATCTGGCTTTGCTTGAGAAGCTGTGGCTTGCTGAGGGAGAAACAACCAAAGCTGGGAAACAGATAACGTGTAAATATCGCTCTATTGCAGGGGTTGGGCTGTAAAACGGCCTCTCTCCTCTGTGGGAGCAAATTCTCCAGAGGTGACTCAGCCGCCAGCGGGATGAGAACCAGGCACTCATCCTTGCTGCGCGATGGGCAAAGCCCAGACCTCAATCTGTGTCCTCCAGCTGAGGGCTTCAACCTCCAGCATGGCCTTACAGAGGAGGGGGCCATGAGACACGGGAACTCAAATCCAGGGGTCGACAACATCAAAAATGATGAAAGCCACCACAGATGAGGTGCGGTCCTGCACTTGGGTCACAACAACCCCATGCAGCGCTACAGGATTGGGGCAGAATGGCTTGAAAGCAGCTCGACAGAAAAGGACTTGGGAGTGTTGGTTGACAGCCGGCTGAATATGAGCCAGCAGTGTGCCCAGGTGGCCAAGAAGGCCAACAGCATCCTAGCCTGTATCAGGAATAGTGTGGTGAGCCGGACTAGGGAAGTGATCATCCCCCTGTACTCGGCACTGGTGAGGCCCCACCTCGAGTACTGCGTTCAGTTTTGGGCCCCTCACTACAAGAGGGACATTGAGGTGTTGGAGCGTGTCCAGAGAAGGGCTACAAAGCTGGTGAGGGGCCTGGAGGACAAACCTTATGAAGAACGACTGAGGGAGCTGGGGTTGTTTAGCCTGGAAAAGAGGAGGCTGAGGGGAGACCTTATCACCCTCTACAACTACCTGAAAGGAGGTTGTAGAGAGATGGGGGCTGACCTCTTCTCCCTGGTGACAAGTGATAGGACGAGGGGAAACGGGTTCAAGTTACGTCAGGGGAGGTTTAGATTAGATATTAGGAAACATTTTTTCACTGAAAGGGTTATTAAACATTGGAATAGGCTGCCCAGGGAGGTGGTGGATTCACCATCTCTGGAGGTGTTTAAAAAAAAGGGTAGATGGGGCACTGAGGGACATGGTTTAGAAGTGGCTCTTGTCAGGGTAGGCTAAAGGTTGGACTCGATGATCTTAAAGGTCCCTTCCAACCTCAACAATTCTATGATTCTATGATTCTATGATTCTATGACAAAAGCAATGGCAACTGCGGGCAGCAGCTTGGAAACTCTCTGCGACACAGGGCTTGCTCTCTGCGGGCAGCCTGGCAGAGGCCAGCCGCGGGGGCTGAATTATAAATATTCTCAGGTTAGCTTAAATCGCTGCTGTCAGAATAAAGGCCTTTTTCTTCGTTAGGTCACGCTGCACCCTCAACTCCCACAGTCCTTAAGCACTAATGTCAGAAGTTAAAGCTGAACTCTGTATAACCTCCGGGCTATAAAGGGCGCCAAATGCAAAATATTTTGGGAATTTTAAAATGACATTTTGTGCTAGCCCTGGATAGTTTACCTTGTACCTACGCTAAGTCCAAGCCAACGTTGTAAGTCTCTTTTGTGCTCAGCGTAGAAGTGCACCAGGAAGATCAAACATAGGGTATTATTTTATTCTTGGAAAGCAGACACATGGGCACTGGTTCGCCAGATATTCAGCCTCTCAAATTACCCTTTATACTAACGGGAAAAATCTGAAATCCGAATACTTTGCTGAAATACGTCTGCATTTGGCTAGCGCTAGGTGACTGTAAGGTTGTGCGAGGTTGTTAGACTTTAAGCTCGTACTTTCATCTTTTAAGGCTGCTGCTGCTCCAGCAAGGGAACAACCTGGCAGAAGCTGCGGTGCAAGGCGCTGGCGGACGTGCAGAATACCCTGCTGTTCTCTTGGCGGGGCCACTGGCGCGTGGATGGATGTGCTGAGCTCAATGTCCCTGAGGAACATGTTAGGGCCACCTCACAGCGGGATTAGTAACACCTACTTTATTTTGCTGATTATGCTTTTATTCCTTATGCTAAATAAATTAACTAATCTTGATCAACTTGCTTAGCTTGCCAAGTTTCCATCCCCACCCCAACCGCTGTGTGTTGACCCCTATTTCTAGCGTAGCAGTAAAATCCTTCACCACCGTCCCCCACCATAGAGGGAAAGGACCAGGCAGCAGAGACGAAGCAGAGACCGCGGTGTCCAGTTACTTAGGACTATCTGGTTTTGCCATCTAGCAAACTTGGCTAGGTGATTTCGACACAGAAATGCATTGCCCAAGGTTTCCTCAATGAGGTAAAAAGTCCTGCGTTACAGGACACCAGCGTCCAGGCAAGCACGGTCTTGGGCTAATTAAGTAATAACGTTGCAGGGACATGAGTTAGAAACATTGGTGAGGTACGGGAGGTGGAGATGGGTTGATACCCAAGCAAAACTCAAGTCTTTTGGCAGGAGTGAAGACTGGTTTCAGTCGGAGAAAGTGATACCCTCTCCTTGAGCCGAACGGTCCTGTGCTCAGGCTGACACACCACAGGGTGAGGGAGGAGGTGGTCTTCTGCCACATGGAGTCATGAGATGCCATCACCTGGCGCAGGCTTCCCAGTCTTTCCCAACCTGAGCTCCTTCATATCCTCCAGTGGCAGAGGAGTAGTGGCATCACCTCGTAGTGAATTTAAGCTCACTGTTGATCACCTGATTTTTCTTAATTGCTCTGCAGAGCTCAGGTTAAAATGGTTATTCTAACCCACAGTAGCTATATGAAACATGCTTTTCATTGGGGGTCGTCTTTCAGGGGTTTATTCCACGTTGGGGGTCATCTTTCGGGGGTTTATTCCACGTGGTGTTTGCAGCCGCCATCCCACCTCAGCCCTGCAGATGTGCAGCCTCTCCTGCCGGGCAGCAGCAGCTGGCAGATCTAAGGCATCGCTGACCATGTTCGGTCCTGTTGGAGACATGTCACTCCCTGCTGCCATCTCCCCAACCCTTTTCTCCTCTCCTTCACTACGAATGTCCGCTTCAGCAGTTCCAATAATTTGTGCGTTTCTGAAGGGGAGAGAAAGAGCTGCAATTACTGCCCAAGAAAACCCATTAAGAGAGGATGCTCTTGGAGGCCTGGGTGCTGGTCATGTAACAGCCGGGTTAAGAGAGGTACTAAGCAAAACTCTTAAAAGGTTCTCCCGCTGAATAAACACTCCTGTTCTTCACCCTCCATAGGAACATAAAGTGCTAGGATGGCTGGATTCATACTCTCTGTGTTTCCCAGCCTCAGGTGCACTTTTTTCCTGTGAATTTGTCCCGCCTACACTTTTAACAGTCACAGTCTTCAAGGACAAGGCGTTGCACACCTGAATGGTGTTTTGGTGTGAAGAGCCACCTCCTTTGTTGGTTACAAACCTGATTTAGACTCATTTAATGGAAGCGCAGCCTGTTCCCAAGGGGAGCATTGTCGGGGAGCATTCACAGGGAAGGGCAGTGCCAACGATGATGCACCAAGCCCATGCGACTCCTTGCAAGGAAACTGGGAGCCACTGAAGGGACTCCACTGGTTTGTGAAGTTTCTTCATCTCCACTAGATTTTTCTCAAATAGAAAAGCTATTAATATGACTTGTGACTGTTGCAGTGGAGGATGGAGTAAGAGATCTGGAGAGGTGCTCTCCAAACATCACAATTGCCTGGACTGAGACAGTTCAAAGAACATTTACCCAGCCCCTGGCTGTCCATCAGGGCCACCACTGTCCCACTTTGATGCACTCATTACCCAGCACGTGGACACTTCCAGTAAGGCAAGTCTCGTACCAGCCAGGTGGGTTAGAGGGCAACTGTGCATCAAGAAGCTGTGAAAGGTCATTGCTTTTCTCCAGGAAAGCTGGAGCTTCTGGCTTTTAAATGTTCTGTTCCTAACAAGAGTGTGACTTTGTCACGTACATCTGTACGTGACCGACAGCAAGAGCAACCCATTTCCCGTGTCTTGAATTCCTAACAATTGAACTGCTGCACACCGAAAGATCACAGAAATAACTGACTTTACATTAAATATCATCTAGGAAGATGGAGCCTTTCCTAAGGCACCCCTCCATGCAGAAGCGCTGGTGAGAACACACAGTGCAGGAGCAAAGACCTTGATGTTAAACTTCTGCAGCTGATGACTTCTACCAAGGTAAGACCTTCTGTCAGCTCAGAAGGCACACACGCGTTACCAGAGGTTTTCTGTGGAAGTCAGCAGAGGGGTTGGTACCACCTGTACTGTTTTCAGCTTGGGTTTGATGAGGAGAGGAGGAAGAAGGACCTTAGACCACCAGAGTTCCTAAAACTTCACGCTGGCCCAGGTCCTGTTCCTCTTCTTTGAAGAAACACAGGTGACTTATCATTCCCCTCAAGGCGTTTATGTCTGGAGGTGGACATGTCTTGTTCTCTAATGAGAGAAAAGAAACAACCAAACAAGTGCGTCAGGCTGTGTTGGCCAAAGTGTCCAACTACTACCGTGTGTGAAGGAGAACAGGAACTGAAGAGGAATTACAAACTGACAACGAGTCATGTTATACCGCCTTGTCTTTCTTCCAGAAGAGAAAGAAAGGAGAAATTTCCCTTTTGGACTCTCTAATTCCTTGGGGAAAAGGGAAAGCATGTTTTACTTTTAGCAGCTTTTGTTCTTGTGTGTGCTCCTGGACCTAAGGGCACAGGTAGAGCGGCGCTGCCGGGGAGGCTGGTACATCTGACAAGCCAGACTGAAGCATCGGTGTGAGCCTGGAGAATTTTCTTTCCTTTCTATTGTTGTGCTCGTGAATTCTGCAGGGAAAAAAAAAAAAGAAAAAAAAACCCCCCAAAAAATGGAGAGAGATATTCAAGGACACTGGAGGCAGTTTTCCAAAAAATGGAAATCTGTTTTTTGCCAAGAGGATTTCCTGAGCAGTCTAAGTGACTGAGGATCTTGTCTCAAACAAAGTTTCATCGGAGGGGTAACTCCTCATGCACAAATTGTGCTGAGGGATTTTCATTCCTTTATGCATTCTTCTTCCTCAACCTGCTAACTCGTGAGGACTGTTGTCCCTGGACACCAGCTCAGGCTCTGATAGCTTTTGTAAGAGCATTTGTATCAAAATATTGTTCTGCTGGAGTCTCCAAGGCCATCTGGGGCTTTGTGCAGACAGGGTGCTTACAAATGAATGTGAACCAAAGCAAATCAACATTGCTTGGCAGGGATGAAATGTATTGCTAGGGTCTGTCTCTGCCAAGCTAGACTGTTTGGCTCCAGTCCCACTCTTCGGGGGGATTGTCTGTCAAAACACAATTTGGTATTGTACGGCGTCATGGTTACATGGCTCGCTACTCCTTTAACCCCTCTCGGGCCTTACACGCTTGTTCTTTGTTGAGTGGAAACCTGTGAATCTCCAACTCTTAAAGCAGACCTCGGGCTCTGGTACCTTGCACCAATTGTCTCTCGTGCCGCTGTGTTTGTTCAGGTAGAGCTTTCCCTTAGGAGCTGTCAACCGGTAGATTGCAACTTTCTTGAAAGGAAGACATTATTTCTTAATGCCAGGAAATAATAAGAAGACATATCTTTGTACCATCTCATGATGGAAGCCTGGCTTCTTGGCCTAACCACCTCAAAAACCTGGTCATTCTTTCAAGGTGGGAGTTCAGCTTGGACACTTGATTGACTCTCCTTGATTATCCCATCCCTTCATGAATGGCAACTGCTGCTTCTGCCAAGCCCTGCTGGCAAGCCCAGAGGCCACCCATTAGAGGACAAGCCAAGACGTCAACGTGAATGTCCTCCTGGGTTTGCCAAGAGGTGTATAATCATACCGCACTCGCCACTTCTGGACATGTTTATGAGTTCATTCAACCTAAATATTCTTTCAACTGGAGAAGGCTCTGGGGAGACCTTTTTGTGGCCTTCCAGTACCTAAAGGGGGCTTACAGAAAAGACAGGGACAGAATTTTTAGCAGGATCTGTTGTGATAGGACAAGGGGTAATGGTTTTAAACTAAAAGAGGATAGACTTAGACTGGATATAAGGAAGAAAGTTTTTATGCTGAGGGTGGTGAAACACTGGCCCGGGTTGCCCAGAGAGGTGGTAGATGCCCCATCCCTGGAAACATTCAAGGCCAGGTTTGACGGGGCTCTGAGCAACCTGATCTAGTTGAAGATGTCCCTGCTCATTGCAGTGGGATTGGACTCGATGGCCTTTAAAGGTCCCTTCTGACCCAAAATTTTCTATGATTTTATAAATACGGACATAGCAAATTACCACGGTGGTTTGGCCAAGAGGCAGGACTACAGGTGTCTCCAAGCCCGTTACATACAGTTTTGCTCTACAGAGAGGATCCTCAGTAAGCACTGGTAGAAGTGCTGCCTCTGAGCACAGGTTCTTCTGGGCCACCTGCCGTCTTGGAGCAGGAGGAGGACGTGCCTATTCCCTTCAGGAGGCAGATCCTCAGCTGAGACCCTGCCAAGCCTGGAGATGGCCGAGAAGAGCGGTGTCTTCTCCATAGGTATGACAGGCTGCACGTGCCACCCTGCAGGCGGGCAGCTGTCACGCACCGCTGTCACGTCTCCGGCCAGCCCGGCACGCAGCTGCAGGCTCATCCCCGTCGGGCAGGGCAGTGACAGCCTCGCACAGGCTGAGACGCCGGCGAAACGCAGCCCGGCTACCCGGGTCACGCAGCCTTCCAGCTTTCCTCTCACGTTGCGGAATTTGGGTGTTTTCCTTCAAAGTTCAAGCTAGACCACGCCATTACTGCCCGGCTCTCCCAGGTGATGACCGCTCCAGGGGCTGGGACGGGGGTCCAGGACTTGTTATTGTCCCGGCAGACTGGGCACTGCGGTCCATCTGTCCCTCTCCTGGGCACGGGGCTGCGCGGATGGCCCCGGGGCTCAGCTGTCTCTGACCCGAGGTGCAGCACAGCTGTGTGACCGTGGGTTGGTTTTGCTGAGAAAAACTGCTGCTGCTGTTGCACTGTGAGAAAACAGATGAACGAAAGCCAGGCGAGATAAGAAAAGTCAAAACACAGACAGGATTAAAGTTGTCAAGATGATAATAGCTAGCAACGCAAGGCTCCAAAAGCAAATGCTACGTGAAAAGGGATAAACCCCTGAAGGGCTGGTTCAGTCACTCTCTTGCTCTAAAGGTCCCTGGGCTGGGGCTTAGAAATGCCCCGAGTCCTTGGCTCAGGTGTAACTCTGATGTGAGGGTAGGTCCCAAGTGCTGGGCTCTGAGGTGGGGGTGGAAAAGGGGGCACATGGAAAAAAAAAAAGGAAAAAATGGGTGGCTGGGCAAGGCACAGAGAAGAATGTGTCCGCGAAGAGTGCATCTAACCCACTGGTGGGGAGGAAGCATGGAGGAATTCGACTGGGAAGGTCAACGTAAGCATCACCAGCTGAAGAGCTTGAGCAGCCCAGCTCAACTGCCAGCTCCCCCTCCACCCTTTTCCACCTGCCTGGAACAACTCTCTCCCACAGAAAACCCCAGCACCCCTTCCCCTGGCAGGGCATCTTCTGTTCTGAGCTGGAAGCTCAAGAGACATGCAGGGACAGCACCTCTCCAGCCGTGTCCCGGGGGCAGTGGGTGACCTGCAGCCAGTACAAAGCCGTGCAGAAGGCAGGTCAGGATGTGAGTGGGTTTTGCACAGGGGTAAAATAAGCGTTTGGGGCAAGGGAGGCTGAAGGCCGTCTTGCTGAGCTTGCGTCAGCCCAGTGTTGGGCAAGAGGCGACGTGCAATTGGGCGCTTTGAAGGAGCAAACAGAGGTTCCGACGTCCAGCTATTGTAACCTTCCCCAGGTGTAAACGTCTGCGAGGGGCCTTTCCCACGATGAGCGAGACACGGGCTGGAAAAAACATCCCCCACACTCCCCCCCGGGGCTACATTCTCCTCCTCCCACTGAGAAATTCAAAAGTGACCCTTTCCCCATCCCAGCTCTGCCCGGCAGGTAGCTCCTCCTCACCTGCAGCGCTTCAGAGTTAATACAGCACCACGAACTTCTTCCATTTGGGAAAAACAAACACAATTGAAGAAAAGCGAGTTAATATGTAATTATGGTGGACGACAGGTGCTGCCATTGCATTCAGAGGTATAGCTAGGCTCCTGTGGCTGGCAGGAGAAGAACCTCCTGGTGATTTGTGACTAAAATGTGAACAATTTTTTCATTTTTAATAGGAAATTTAGTGCCACTCTGCTCTTAATCTCTTAATATCTTAATAATCTCAACAGCCAGAAAATAAATGTATCATTTGTTGGGTCTGATGCTGAAAAATTGATTTTTCTGCTAGTACCCCAGGAGCTGGATTAGCCCCATGGCAGCACGGAGCAAGCGGAGAGGACAGGGTCCTTTGCAGGGACTGTGCTCCATGGCGCTGTGTCATGGAGATGCCGGACCTCAACTCCCATACCCCACATCCCGAACCGGGGAGATGCTTTGCCTTAATCTCACTCCGGGTCTCTATCCCATCCCAAGTGGCTCATCTCTGCCAGAAAGATAAGAAGAGCGAGCGCGTTCGTGTGGCTGGAGGCGTGACACTCTCATGTGAAGAAAGCAGCCGCCCACCGTGGGACCTCTCTCGCTGGGCTGGCAGGCGAGAGGGCTCTGCTCCCGGCGAGCAGGCGGGATGTAAGTTAATCATCTGCCTGCAATTAACCTGTGGCCTCCCTCCCACGCCCACGGCACACGCGGGGCAGTGCTGTAGCTTTAACGCGGGCGGTGGAAGCGGGAGGGAGGACAGCCCTGCCAGAAGCTGCCGCAGATCCTTCACTGCTGCCCGTGCCCTGGCCATGGGGAGCCGCAGCCTCCTGGCCGCCATCCTGGCCACCATCCTGGCCTCCCTCCTGCCGCTCCCCGCCGCCCCCTCGGCCCACCGCAAGCTCCTGGTGTTCCTCCTCGACGGCTTCCGCTTCGACTACATCGACGACAGCGAGCTGGAGGGTCTGCCGGGCTTTCGGGACATTGTCAACATGGGGGTGAAGGTGGATTACATGACGCCAGACTTCCCCAGCCTCTCCTACCCAAATTACTACACGCTGATGACGGGTGAGTACCTGCCTTCCCTGCGATGCTCCTCGCAGGGTGCCGAAGGGGAGGGCAGCACCCTCCGTGGCATTTTCCTGCAGAGACGGCGTAAAAACAACAGAGGTCTTGCTTTTAGCTGGGAGTTTAAAAGCACTCACGGCGTTACAGCTCGGTAGGGCTTGTCTGAAACCTGCTCTGAACTCGGAAACGCCGCTTGGAGCCGATTTTTGAAGTTCTGCGTCTCTCCCGCAGCACGGCCGTCCAGGGCTCCCCGGTGGGAGCGCTGCTGGGGGCTGCTGCATACAGAGCATAAAAACGAGCGGGGAACGCACGGAAAATGAATGCGGAGCCCGCTGGCCGGCTTTGCAGTTAATGACAAGGCGTGTAAACGGAGGGGGGGCTGAGAGAAGAACTTACTTTCAGCCGGCAGGTCTGTTTCGGCACATTCAGAGTTAAACAGAGTTTCTGCTTTCACAGGTCCCTGTCTTAACCTCCCCCTACTTCCTTGTACTTGTAAGATAATCGGGAATAGCCACATAGAAAGGCATGAGGGATTTTTTGCTTTTGCTCCCCTACACTTTGCCTTTTTCTGGCAGCCCAGGAGAGGCTTGCAGAAAATGGGGAGGATGGTCATAATTTTCACGGTGCTGATTTCCTTTTAAACGACGCGGAGCGACACATGATTACAGTGACCCTAGGAAGGTGCACAGAGTACAGCTGAGAAAGACACCCTGGAAACAACATTTAAGTTAAAAAAAAAAACCAAAAAACAAAAAACAAAACAAAACCCAAACAGGAAAGTTTTTCTGGAGTTTCCGATTGGGTTTTTTTCCCCCAGAGTTATTTAACAAACGAGACATCGCAGCTAAGGGGGAGTGAGAAAATCTGTCCTCTCCGAAGATATGTGGTATCTTCTGCTGTCCTGAACAATACAATGCCCAGTGGTCTGTACGCCACTTGCTGGGAAAGCAAATAGATGCCATTGTAAGACAAAAATCTGACATCAGTTGTGCCCAGCTTGTTTTGAAAGCGCTTAACCCCTTCCTCCCTCTCCTGGGAGAGAAATGCCTTTCTCTTGCTCATCTCTGAACGGAAAAGAGTACGAAGCCATCACCGGTTTGTTGTTTGTTTTTTTTTCATGACTTGATGCACATGCAGGAACGCAGAGCAAATGTCACTGCCACGACTGAAAATGGAGGTGTGACTCCACTGTGGACCTTGTTCTTTATGTGTACGTAGGCAGAGCGGCTTAACGCTTCATGTGCAAAAAGCTTCTTTATTAGAGAGAAGAGGGAAAGCGACTGCTTTCCCTCCTTACCACATTTAACCATCACTCCCATTAAGTGCGTATGCGTGGAGTGACGTCTGTAGTCAGCCTTTCGAGGAGTTTTGAAAAAGCCCTATTTTGTACTCACAGAGAAGGAGTTTTGTTTTAGATGATGAAACACCGCTACTAGACTTTTCACGTTTTTAAGGTACCAGGGTTTCTACACCCCAGCTTGGAGCAATGAGACAACCTATGAGACCAAACTCAACTCTTCTTGCAAATCTCCCGGCCTTCACGATGAGGATCTCAATGCGAATACAACTTAACTGCAAATAACAATTCGCCTTCCTGACACATGAGTCACAGCGGTGTTAGATAGGGCAGGAACCAACTGAGGACCAAGTCTAGGGGATGAACATGCCCAAAGGAAGATCCGAGACTGCACTTGAGCCTCTAGGGTGCTAGTGGACCCCGTGGCTGCGTCCTGGGTAGATCCCATGGCTGCACTGTTCTTAGCCCCAACGCCATGGCATGGTCCCCACCGAAAAAAGACACCACGTTGAGTGACGAGTTGATGGAGGGGCTAGTGAGTGAGAGGTGATGGTGGGAGCATGGGACACGCGGCAAACATAGCATTGGCTGTGCCGAGTCTGTGCACTTTCGATTCGCAGAGCTGGGACAGCTTTTAGAAAAAATTCTGCATGGCAGGGTGACATGAGCATCGTGCCGTAGTGACCCGCTTAACTGTGTCCCCATCACTGCTGTACGGGCAGGAGAAGGCTTACATCGCATCTCACCAGTCATGCATCTCCGCTGGGGTCGGGCGGGCCTTAACCTGGTATTGTTTCCATTTGCAACTGGGATGTGCGGGACTTAAATGTTGCCACAGTTTCTTCAGAGAAACCAGGAACTACAAGGACAAGTGGTTCTTCATATCTTGTCCTACACTGCTGCTTCACGAGCCATTAAGAAACTCACGTTTTAACCTCCAAATTGCTGTATTTTAGCATTTGTGAATGGGGTTTCACAGTATATTGACTTTTTTTTCAGCTAAATCAGTTTAAGAAATTTCTGGCCCCACCTGCCCATTCCCACCCCTGGCTTGTTCATTATATGCCAACACATTTTTGGATAAACACTGCCGTCCCTTCTTTCTCTGCCCATTTACAAGGAATTGTGGCCCCACATGTGTTCAGGAGCATACACAGCTGCCAGATCTAGGACAGAACGTGATGAAAATGCTGTGGTTTGGATGTATTTCTCTCTTGCGTCTCTCTGTTTGTGTGATCGAGGCCTCTCCTTTCTGCATACTGCCCTTCACCCCACATCCACGCAACCTTCATGACTCCGAAGAGGTTTAGTTGTTGCAGAGGGAAGTTCTCCCTCATTTGGAGGAGGACCGTGGACTCTGCTCCTCAGACACCATCACCATTGGGACAGGTCAGTCCCCTCAAATGAGAACTCACCTCCTTCTCCTGCCCAGACCTGCAGGAGGAGGTTATGGAGGTCAGCAGCATCTGCCCCACCACGTCTCATTGCAGATGCTGAACTGCACCCCTCAGCCCTGCCAGAAGGTAGTGTTCCTCTGCAACAGGCAACCAGCAAGCAATAGCACATCTGCCCATTTATACGCAGGATCTTCTAGTCATTATATTTCACTTTACTGATGATTTCAAGAGGGCAGCCCAATTAAATTTAATATTCACGAGGAACAGCAAGTTCACTGAGATTTTCAAAGCTGTAACCAAATAGATGCAACCATAACTGATGACCAAGAGCCATGTACCTAAAAATAATTAACTAATGTGTGCTAATGTGACGCATGCCCCCTTTTGCTGAGGCTAGGTGCTAGGTGAAGCACAGACACGGCGGGAGGAATCGGTAAACAAAGTGTTGGAAGGGGAGCAGATGGAAGGAGGTGACTCGCCCGTGGTCACGCAGTGCTGCAGGGCAACGGCAGAGCTCTCCGTGGGTCCCCCTCCTACTTAAATCTGCTGCTGATGTTATCCTGTGAGAAGAAATTTGCTGGAGCTTCCCCAAGTGACACAGAAAGCCTCAGCCCAAAGCCTGGGGCCTGCCTGGAGGTCTTTTCCCTTCCTCCATGACTACAGCAACCATGAGAAAGAAAACCAGAGCATAAAAACAAGACAAATGCTAATGGTTTGGCTTCTTCATGCAAAGTCACCCAGTGATTCAGAGCTTGGGGAGAAGCTCCAGTCTCCCTGCAAGCCAGAGCACGGCGTCATGACCTGCTGTTTGCTTGAAGAAACACCAAATAACAGCCAAGTCATTGCTGGAGCAAAAGGAACTCGCTGACGTGCAACCAGAGAAGTTTTGTTACAAAAATCTGGTGTGCAACGTAGCCCAAGGATGTCCCAGCTTAAAATCCCACTCTTTGAAAAGCAATTTTCTCTAACAACTTCATTACTGCTGTGTTTCTCAGTTTTGACTTCCGCAGCAGCGTAAAGACTGGTTCTTGGGTGGTTGGGTTGTTTTCTGAGCTGCTAGACTGAATCCTACCTGGTGTCCTAGCTCCCCACGCTCCGGTTGTGATATTGCAGTTGTTGACCTGAAAGGCACAGCGTAAAATGGTGAATTAGGTAAAAGGAGACGCTGCTGCTGACACGTGTGTTTGAGAGAGCTTTGCGAGGCTCAATGTGGACTTGGCAAGGGAGGGAAGAAGGAGTCCAAATACGCGTATCCCAAAAGGCTCACTTAATCACACCATGTGCTGTTTGTTTTGCAAAGAAAGGAATTAAGACCACAAGCCACCTCGTTTTTTTTTTTATTCTGTGGGGAGCTTTTAATATTTCCCTTTCCCTGCCTGCGCCTGGCTCTGCAGGGAGCTCTCACGCCAAGCTAAATGGAAAGTCTGAGGTCCCCCCGTGATCGCTCCAAGCACGAGTCATTGCTTCGGAACCCTTTGTGCCGTATCTCTCATGCTGAGGAGTTTGGGTCCCCCTCGCCTGCCAACCCACCGGCCTTGGGGGGCTGCTGGGGGACCCCCAGCTCCTCTGAACCCCCCGCAGCTCCAGGCATGTGGGGGCCCCTCACATTTCCAGCCTCAGCCAGCATAAACACAGGCAGCCGGTATCACATCTGAGCTGGAAGCTTGGGGAGGATTTATTTTCCAAGATCCTAACAACAAATGAGGTCTTTTCTGGCAGGTCCTCCGTGAGGACGCAGCAGCCACTGGTCAGCTGTGCAGCCCCGCGTCCAAAAGCCATGTTTCTCTTGGCCTCCATGGGAAGCGGAGGGAGTCCCTGCTCCAGAGAACGGTGGGTGGGTGGAGAGCTGCTTGGAGAGGAGCCTCTGTGTCCCTCTTTGGAGAGAACCTGATCTTAAATACTTGGCAGAGAAGCTATGAGATCCCGTGAGGGCTTGTGGGATGGAGGAGGAGGTTGAGCAGATTGTGTTTCAGGCCTCCTGAACCCCAAAGTGAGGCCCGTGGTCTTCACAGGGCTGTCCCACACTTGTCATGTCCCAGCGATGGCATGTTCAGGGCTTCTCTAAAATACTGAGGTGGGGCATGGTGTTTTCCCAGCCACTGTGGAAAAGCCCTGCATGTGCCATCACCTTCTCCTCTGCATGGCAGGAGGGAGAGAAGCAACATGGCAGGTCCCAAGGATGGGTGAGAGTCAAGGTCTACTCTGCCAGACTGAAGGTTTCACGCATCTTCTGTGTTTCTACCGTCCTTCCTCTGCTCCTCACCCACAGTGTTGGCATAGTTGACTGGTGAGGGGCTTTGGTGGGTGATGTTGTGGTCTCATAAGTAGCCAGTCTGCTTCTGTTTTCCCCTGAGCACGGCTAACCTTGACATTCACCACACCCAGTTTATTCCACGCTTTCTGGGAGCAAATGTCCTTCAGGCTCCCACCCCTGGGTCCTCTGGGGGCTGGCTGATGTGCACAGGTACTAGTACATTTGTTGTCTGCTGTGAGAGGTCTCCTGGTTTACGGCACAGCATCTCCACTCTCCATCCACTTGGGACCCGGAGGAAACCCCGTCTGGCGATGGCTCTAGCAGATGCCTCTTTTCTGCTAACTCCAGCCTGGTCCGGGAAAGGACGCTGACAATTTCTGTTTAAGCAGTTAAGCAAGTTTTTAAGCACATAAACAACACCTGCACGTTGTCTGAGACATAAAAAAAATGGAGAGTTAGGAGCAGAGCAGGGAAATTTATTATCGGCACACGTGAACTGAAACTATCTCAGCTTCACCGTCCAAGCTGAGAGAAAAACCAGAAGGACACAAAGAGCATGATGAGTGGCGAGGGAACGGGATTTTTTCTTTTTGCTCCTCTTTTAACCGCCACAGATGCCAGCAGTGGCAAAGATTTACAAGATTAGATTTGTGACGTACAGTTTTTAAATCAATAGTCTTCTCTTTTTCTTGGATTCAGTACCTTTGCATTTCTAATATTGTGTGTCGGGAAGCAAAAGAGCACGAAGAAGTCTGTGTTAATACTACCGAGTGGCAGGGAAGGGGTACTATCCTAGCAAGGACAGGCTGGAGGAGAGAGTGGGAACCGGGAGGGTTTTTCATTTTCACGTTCTTCATCTCGCTTTGTTTACTCACCGCCTGCAGGAAGGCTGCAATGCCAAGTGCCAAGATTCTTCTCTTTCACACATACACAAAATGTTGTAAAAATCTGTGTTTGCTTTCTAACCAGTTAAAAAAATGGAAACACTTTCAAAGTGGAGAACAGAAAGTTTTCTCTAACGCAAGTTCATACGCTACAAATGGAAGCAGAGAGGTTTTTTTCCCTTCTCACTAGCTACAACCTCACAGCTCCCAACTACTGTATCCACTACCAGCTATTAGCAGCAGTAAGGGGACATTCATGTACCAAGGTATTTACTTCTTTGCCCAGAGCTGGGGTCGCAGCTGATGAACAGAAAACTTCCAGAGGCTCGTACCCTCTCTAATGGTGCTGGCAGCAGCTTTGCCCATGGTTTTGTTCAGGTCCTCTGTAGTGCTCGGAGCTGTGGTGCCCTTGAGCCATAGCTAGCTGAAGGTGGTCAGGTGTCCCAGCGTGGTCCCTTAGCCCACTGCTGCCACGAAGTTCAGGAGACTGACCAACAGCTTGGAGCACCTGCTCTCCAGGGACACAAGACCTGCCTTCCCAGGAAAGACATGGACCCTTTGGAGTGGGTCAAGAGGAGGCCAGGGAGATGCTGGGAGGGCTGGAGCCCCTCTCCTGTGAGGACAGGCTGAAAGAGTTGGGGGGGTTCAGCCTGGAGAAGAGAAGGCTCCGGGGAGACCTTCCAGCCCCTTCCAGTCCCTAAAGGGGCTCCAGGAAAGATGGGGACAGACTTTTTAGCAAGTCCTGTTGCAACAGGATGAGGGGTAATGGTTTTAAACTAAAAGAGGGTATATTTAGACTAGATATAAGGAAGAAATGTTTTATGCTGAGGGTGGTGAGGCGTTGGCCCAGGATGCCCAGAGAGGTGGCAGATGCCCCATCCCTGGAAACATTCAAGGTCAGGTTGGACGGGGCTCTGAGCAACCTGGTCTGATTGAACGCATCCCTGCTCATTGCAGGGGGGTTGGACTAGGTGGCCTTTAAAGGTCCCTTCCAACCCAAACTATTCTGTAATTCTATGATTCACAATAATGCTGTGTATAGCAGAGATTTTCCGTGCCTTTTGGTGTGATCCTACTTGGATTGCAACGTCTACCCTGATGAAGGCTAAGGTGTTTCTGCTTTGAATCTGTCTGGTATTGGAGGTCACAAAAAATTGGAAAGACTTTGCCCGCAAGTTCTTCTGGGAACATAAATTGTCCATGCACATCTTGCAGCTACTTTTTTCGCTCGGGGGCCTGCAGATGGCAGGGCCAATCTGCCCAGACCACAGCTCCACCCCCCTCCCCCCACCACCTTCTCATGAGCCCTGGTCTTCTCCAGGTCACTTAAGGTTTGGCACAAGGGTTTTGTTTTTTCCCTGAGGTCTTTCTTTTTCAAAGCAGGGCAGATGAGACCCAGCAGGGGGAGAGCAGAGCAGGGCAGAGCTGGGCCCTTCAGGATGCTCTGCTCACAGAAGGCTGGGGATGGCAACACCACGGTATCTGCTCCAGAGTGGGAACTGGTGACTTTAAAGTCCTTCTCTCTTCCTCCTCACAGCAGGAAGCGTGAGCAGAGCATTTCCCAGGGTAAGACACCCAACAGGTCTCCTGGGGGGCTGGAAGTGGGGTGAGGAGCTGATAGATGAGCAGGTCTGGGTCAGGATTTAGGTGACTCTTCAAGCAAGGGCATAGTGGAGGAAAGACATTGTGGGGAGGGAAGGAAGGGGAGAAAGGGAACTGCATGTCTCACTTTGGCTGTTAAAACTTACCTACCTTATGTGTGCACTGCTGTTTGCGTGGAGGAACTTCACTCCTCCCCAATCTATACAGCCCCACGGCAGCCTGTGCTTGCGTCTGGTCTTGTCACTTCCCAGGGAGCGGGGACATCATGGTAGGACAAAGGTCTCACCGTAGCGGCACGGCATGCGTATACTATTCCATAGTACGGTAGATTTAGCTAAATGCATGCACACATGTTCATCATCAGGTGGATACCGCATGGGTACAGATTATGGTTTGTGGATTATGGGTTTCAGGTGTGCCGCATTGGCTAACATCCACGCCATGGGTTCTCTGATAAATCTGAGTTGCTCAGTGCAGAGACAGCTTACCTCCATTTTGTTGCCCAATGCACCAGGTATAGCCTTGTGCATCTGCCACACGCTGCCTTCCTTTTAAAAAAAAAGATCACCAAGTGTCTCAGAAGAGCATTTTCTCCTGTAGATTTAGATGCAGGTGGTGCCTATATGACGTACCGTGCCGACTGGTGATCCTACATGCAGTTAGTGAAAGACCACCGAAGGAAGAAGAGGTCATTTGGAAGCAGGCAAACGCTGCAGGAGCACATCCTCCAGTTTCCAAATCTCACATATGGTCAATGTAGGGTGCACAATGCTCAGCGTTACTGTGCTCTGGTCGTGGGTGGCCAAGTGGCTGTGTGTTTTGTTGGTTGGTTTGTTTTTTTTTTTTTTAATTTCATCTTTGTTTTGCATAGATTCATTTGAAGGCTGACAAAAGTGCCTGGAGACATGGGAATGTGCTTTAGACAAAGCCAATGCTGTAAGAAGTGTAGTGTCCAAGTAAGCTCCATCACACAGACTTGCAAATGCTTTTGCTGGCTCTCTTCCAGAAGGATACAGCCGTTATCATATTCCTGGGAACTATACCCTCTTTGTTTTCCTCTGGTGCTTGAGGAAGGGGTGCTTTCTACTACAATTGCAGTGAGTTTAACTAGCGAAATCTGTATGTTGAAATTGCTTTTTGGCCTGTTTTTACTTTTGTAGCTCTTAAGATAATGCTCGATTACAGAGGAAAGCTGCAGTAATGGAAGCCATAATAAATTCGCCTTGTTATGGCAACTGTCTAACACCATTTGCTGTTTTGATAATCATTAAAAAGGAGATAACCAAAGGTCATTTTCTCAGGATGGAGAAAATAGCTTACAACGGGGGATGTAAAGAACTTGGGTTGTACAGGTGACTCAAAAGAAATTTGAGAATTTACCTTAATTCTGTGTATGACAGAACGTCTTTGAGGGGGAGAAATGCCAGCTATTGCAGGGCTTTTTAATCCAGTGACCAAGGCACAGAACAGCCACAGCTGACGATTAACAAAGGTCTAAAATAAAATTAGAGACCAGGCATGCCTTTTCTGAACAGTGTTTACCAAGATAAATATTGGGATGAGCAACCCAAGGAGGAGACTGTTGGGTTGAGATTGTGTTGGGGTATTGAGATGGCTGAGATGGGAACTGAGCTGGGTATTGACATCTTCCAAGGAGGCCCAGGGTCTTTCTGGGACACGGGCTTCAGGCAAGCAGACATGAATGGCTCCAGGCAGCATTAAATGGTCATGTCTTTTGGTCTGACTGCTCAGCTGATGTTCCCTTCTGGCCCTGTGAACCAGGGATGTCCGTAATGAAAACTGATGCCTTATAGTCTTCTAAGCCTCTTTGAGAGAGTTGGAGTCCATGGAAGAATGAACTTGTCTGATGTGGTGATCAGAAGAATACTGTCCTCTGTATCAGCGCACACACACTTAATTAAACTTCCCAACAACGCTACAAAGAACGATCTCCATTCTATTCCTTAAAGAGGTGGGCAAACTGACAGCAGACCTTAAATCCTATAGGGAGCTCACATCAGCAGCAGCCGGAGCTCATTGCTCCTCTATGAAGACTACACTATACATCACACAAATACGTGACCTAACAGCTTCAGCACCGACCTGCAGGTTTCCCCGTTGCCTGGGAACTGGCACCAGCTGCCTGCCCGCAGTTTAGCAGGTCGAGATACACTCAGGAGTACGTGGCCTTCAAGAAGTTGAAGAGATGGGGTTGTCCTTTAAGTAGGAAGGCTGCATTTTTGATGCACTGTGGGGGCTTCCTTCTAGCTCTTCTGGGACTTACAGCAAAGAAAGCACGTGGCAGCCTAAGGAGGACAGATTACTGCCCATCCAGTCCACCAGTTCTCCTATATTAAACCTATTTGGTTTAATATGGTAAATAGTGACAGCCACAAATTGGGACTGCCTTTCTCCACTGGGGGGGAGGAAATGTTTTGCATAATTGAAATACTTTGTAGTAGGGGAGTTCAAAATCCATTTCAAGGTCACATGTAACCAAAGTATACACAGTTCTCTGCTCACAATTATGCCTTTTGAAAACAAGCATACCAAGGTTATTTCGGTTCTGATCACCACGCTCAGCCTCACAAGAATCAAAGCCTGTTATGTGGATCCTTGCAATATCGTGACTCACCAGCTAACGATGACAGTGTCTCACACATGCATCAGCTGGTGCTTTTTAAGATACGAAAATCGTGAACTCCCGGTACAACTGAATCATCAGCATTTCTTTTTCCATTTTTGTTAATTCACCTCCAGATTAACTCCTAAAATACGGTGTCTTCTCTTCTGACAATGACAAGAAGTGGAAGACATCTCTCAGCTATTATATACTAGTTTCTTGTAATATAAAATTGCCCAAGGACCCCCAAGGTGCAGTAAGAGGGGTGAAAATGTCTGATGAAATGACTGCTGTCCCCACAACCAAGCACAAATTGTGTTCATTTAAAGGAAAAAAAAAAGCTAACAATAACAGAAAACAAAAGTAATATATAAAGGTTTTAGCCTAGTTTTTGCTTGTTTGTGGAAAACCAATGTGCTCCACGGATAAAGAAGAGGGGAAATGCGAGTTTCCCAAACTTTATCCTATGTTTCCAGATCATGCTCTTATCACTTCCCATTCACAGACTGCTTCCCACAGACCCCTGGGTCTGTGAGCTGGTGGGTACCTGAAAATGGGCTCATGTTGCATGTGTAGAAGGAGCTGGGCATCAGCCATGCATGTGGCACCTGTGTGGGCTGCCTCTGCTGTGGTTTGTGTGTGCAGACCAGGAATGGCATGTTGAGCAGGCCAAGTGGTGCAGGATTTGTCCAGCTCTGGGGCCCTCAACATAAGGACATGGACCTGTTGGAGCAGGTCCAGAGGAGGCCATGGCGATGCTGGGAGGGCTGGAGCCCCTCTGCTGTGAGGACAGGCTGAGAGAGCTGGGGGGGTTCAGCCTGGAGAAGAGAAGGCTCCAGGGAGACCTTGGAGCCCCTTCCAGTCCCTAAAGGGGCTCCAGGAAAGCTGGGGAGGGACTCTGGATCAGGGAGGGGAGCCATAGGATGAGGGGTAATGGCTTCAAACTGGAAGAGGGGAGATTTAGATGAGATATTCCGAAGAAATTCTTTGCTGTGAGGGTGGTGGGACACTGGCCCAGGTTGCCCAGAGAAGCTGTGGCTGCCCCATCCCTGGAGGGGTTCGAGGCCAGGCTGGACGGGGCTTGGAGCAACCTGGTCTGGTGGGAGGTGTCCCTGCCCAGGGCAGGGGGTTGGAACAAGATGATCTTTAAGGCCCCTTCCAATCCAAACCATTCTGTGATTCTATGATTCTTCTGGCCTCAGCTGTCTAAAAGTTGGCTGTCTAAAGCTAAGCTCTACAATTAATAGAGAACAATACGCACCTCCAGAGGGTAACCCCTCCCAACCTTAGGTGCCTGTCTTAGGATAGCATGAATTGTTTTCTGGAGGTGCATCGTCTTCTTCATTGAAGAGACCCCACAGGTGGCTGACAAGCTTCAACAACTAACAATTAACTTTTAAGTGGCTGATCTGGGGGATATAGAGAGCTACCTAGAGGACCTTAACTGGAGGTAACAGAGTCAAGAAGATCATATAAGCACTTGCAAAGTTAAGAGGTCCTGAGTTCAAATCAAGGCTTTTCAGCTGATTTGCTGAACGACCTGGTGGTAGCAGTGGTGGTGTTGGTGGCGTCCTTTTGCTGGAGAATACCTGTCTGATGGTGCTGTTTTTTTCTTCACCCCTACAGGTCGCCACTGTGAGGTCCATCAGATGATTGGGAACTACATGTGGGACCAAAAGAGAAATGTATCTTTCGATATTGGTGTGAATAAAGAAAGCCTGCTGCCTCTCTGGTGGAATGGATCGGAGCCTTTGTGGGTCACAATGACGAAAGCAAAAAAGAATGTTTTCATGTACTACTGGCCAGGTTAGTACGTCAAAAATCGCTACCATCTTAACGGTGCATCTTTACATCTAAGCACTCCATACTCTGTAGGATGGCTTTTTAATACACTGAAATACAGACAAGAATTATGACTGCTTTACTAACCACTGGTAGAAATGAATTATCTTTTCTTAGGCCGTGACAATTTGCACATGCTCAGAAAGGAAAAGACTGAAGTGTCACTGGTGGTAGCATTCCACCAAACGTTACCTTCAAGGGGGTTGCTGGCTTTCAGACCATCCCCTTCTCCACCAACTGCTCATTCCTCTTGCCTACCTGGAGCTTCTGCTGTGCCAAATGGTTCACAGAGCAACGCTGTAGATCAAAGTTAAACAGTAACCATCCTGCCCCAAAGCATGTTTGGTTTTAACCTGGAAATTAGTGACCGAGAGCTGAAGATGATCTACTCTGTGGGGAAAGCTGTGGCTGCTCCATCCCTGGAGGGGTTCAAGGCCAGGCTGGACGGGGCTTGGAGCAACCTGGTCTAGTGGGAGGTGTCCCTGCCCAGGGCAGGGGGGTTGGAACTAGATGATCTTTAAGGTCCCTTCCAACCTAAACCATTCTATGACTCTATGACAGCAAAATCCAGCTGAAAGCAAAGCATCCTTTGGTGAGCTGGAGTGAGCACTGTTGTCTTCCATCATTAACTCAGATGAGGCCCCAGTTTCTCTGAGTCTGAGGCGTTCATTTGGAGGGACTTGGCCTTTCCATTCCTCATTTGTGGGGTATTGGACCACTGAAATTGTCAGGGTTGTATAATAACGAGTCTTTTTTCACAACACGGAGTGTACCCTTCAGCTGTCCATTTAGGGACCCACATGGAAATAAATGTTCCAGCTACGCAGCCGGACCAAATTCCTTGTAAGTTACCCAGCTCCTCAACCTTTTGACCTTTTAAACTCTGCTACCTAAGCAGCATGCAAATACCCTCACACATGTAACTGCAGGCTCGAGGACCACGTGTTGGAAGAGCTGTACTGAGTACAGCCGGTGCCAGTGGGTTGGGCAGCAAGAGCTGACTCACGCCATGGGCTTTCAGCCAGCTCATCTTCTGCATCCCAATGCTCGTGTGCCTGGTCACGCTCTTTCCATACAATGTGGCTAATGGCATCCCAGGAGAAAAAAAAAAATAAAGGCCACAGTTCTCAGGAAAGGAAAGAAAAGAGAGAACCAAGATGAAAAACGTTGAAAAGCCATCCAGAGTGTTTCTACAGTAATGAAGAACGAAAAGATCTGAGAGTGACAATATTGCCTTACAGACTCAAAGGCAGTCCAAGGGACTGGAATTACAGGCTAGATATAATAGTTTGGATCAGCCCTCAAAAAAAAAGCTGCTTCTTATTGGAGATAACCCAAGTGACCTAACAGCGGTGCAAATAGTGGGATACGGAAATTATACAAGAATGTAGAAATTCTTCTAAAGATTTACAAAAAGACCTGTTTCTATAGACTATTCATTTTTAACTACGAATGTAACTGCACTGACTAGGTATAATTATGTACTGAATAGACGTAACAGTCTACAGAGGGCTACTGAAATCCGAAAGAACAGTATCACTTTCCATTAAATGCCTTTGGACTTTACCTAGCTCCTTCATGTTGCCCTTTGAGCAGCGTCTCCCAGGGAGAAGACGCATGAGGTGTATAGGTATGTATCCCCGTATGCATATTTATACGCCTCACACTTATCTCGATACTATTTCCAGTGTAAAACTGCACAAAGAACAGCAGAGCCTCCCTTTTCCCAGTGCTTACTCTGCCGAGTCTATGCATTGACTCTTACGACGCTGATGCCCTACTTATGCCAGGGGGAGTTTTTGTGTGAATCTGGTATTTTAGCTGTGGGCTGTGACGTGTACATCTGTCTGTCATTAATTATTTATCTGTGACTGACGACCTTTGGCAAAGTCATCCGTGACTCAGTTCAGCATATACTTCAGCACATGCTTATTTTTAAGGGTGTTCATGTTCTCCCCACCTGGAGTATTGTGTCCGGCTCTGGAGTCCTCAGCACAAGAAGGACATGGACTTGTTGGAGCGGGTCCAGAGGAGGGCCACGATGATGATCTGAGGGCTGGAGCACCTCTGCTATGAAGAAAGGCTGAGAGAGTTGGAGCTGTTCAGCCTGGAGAAGAGAAGGCTCCAGGGAGACCTTAGAGCCCCTTCCAGTCCCTGAAGGGGGCCTACAAGAAAGCTGGGGAGGGGCTGTTTGCAAGGGCATGTAGCGATAGGACGAGGGGCAATGGTCTAAACTAGAGCAGGGCAGGTTTATATTAGACATAAGGAAGAAGTTCTTTACACTGAGGGTGGTGAGACACTGGCCCAGGTTGCCCAGGGAGGTGGTGTAGGCCCCATCCCTGGAGACATTCAAGGCCAGGCTTGATGAGGCTCTGAGCAACCTGATCTAGTTGAAGATGTTGCTGCTTATTGGAGGGGGGTTGGACTAGATGGCCTTTAGAGGCCCCTTCCAACCCAACACATTCTGTGATTCTATGATTCTCAAAGGCCACACTGACCATACAGAGTCGGGCACAAAGCAGGAAGCAGGGTCAAACTATTGAACTAAAACACGGGGCAACTGGGCCACAGTGGGAGCTCAGGTGTAACTGGAGTAAACAGAAGTGAACTCAAATGCAATAGTATTCATTTATTACATTTTCTCCCTATGATTTTTTTTGGAACTGTTTTCTAGTTCCATAGTTGGGACGTAATCTTTTCTTCTAGATTTATTATTTTAAAGCTTTAACTCTTTAAAAGGCATTTGACTGGGGAGTGATGCCAAACAAAATGAAATAAAAAATAAGGGTTTAGTAACAGCGGTGGGTGGAGGTCCCACAGATGTTTGCACTGAGTAGGATCTGCTATTGTTGATTAACTTTCCAGCCTGCTGATATACCGCGGCTTAGTAATGAATCTTGCAAATCTGATAAAGATCCAAACAGGAAACGTTTGGGAAACTGTTAACAGGAACAGCAGTCTACAGCCAAATTCATCACACTTTGTTCTGGAAGATGCTATTTTCTCTTTAGCCAGCGGTGAAGAGAAACGAGACCAACCAAACGTAGCAGAAACGCGTTGCGAATGCCAGCGAGCCGATTCCCAGGGTTAGCTTACACCGCGGCCATTTCCTCCCCAGAGCCAGTTCCAAGCTTTGCGAAGTCTGAACCCAAAATCTGCTGCGTCGTATTCTTCCCTACATTCCTCTCTCGTTGCACAGTCAGTGATTAAATGAAGACAATCCAGGCCCCCTGCGAAGGGAGACACAGAGCAGGAGGAGGGCTGTTGACGGCGAGCACCCATCCATCACAGCTTTATTTGTGAGCCCAACGTAAACACGGCCAAGACAATTCGTGGGCAGAATTCTTCTGGGCTCTCCTGCCTCTAGAAGCGGAGGAGCCAAAATACCACCGCGCCGGGGGTCCCAGGTGCCACTGGTGCCAAAACGCAAGCGCTTGGCTTGTACGGACATTTTTCTGCTTTCTTCACGGCGTTTATTAGGCGGTTTCTGCTCTTCAAGGCATTCCTGGGGAAAAAGTCGTGTATCCTCTGGCTGTTTGCTAAGTAAAACACAAACAGCTAACGCCCTACGTGGGGTGAAACGCGCAGCCCAGGTTGCCTGTCGGGAGCACGGCTGCTCCAGTGGATGGAGAAGCCCCAGAGGAGTGCGAGAACATCCCAGTGGTCCCACAGAATCACACAGAATGGTGGGGGTTGGCAGGGACCTCTGGAGATCATCTAGTCCAACCCCCCGCCAGAGCAGGGTCACCCAGAGCAGGTGGCACAGGAACGCGTCCAGGCGGGTTTGGAATGTCTCCAGAGATGGAGACTCCACCACCTCTCTTCACCACCAAAGCCAAAGCTTTATATCGCTCCTCCTGCTCAGCCCAGTGGGTAGTGTCACCCCAGACCTTCAAGCTCCTTCATCTTTCAGCAGCCTATGCAACCGCTTCAGCTGAAGCGCAGCGACATCTTTTCTCAGCACTGAAATGAGAGAAAGAGGTAAAAAAAAACCAAAAACAAACAAAAAAGACTCTAAACCCAACCTTTCAACATTTAAGCACAACATTTACCAGACCAGGGAGCTCGTCTGGAAAGTTTTCAGAACTTTCTGTTATGACATGAGGTGTCCGACTGTTAAAGCAATGTTTAGAAATGCAATTTAAAGCTGGCAGGGGTTCAGGTCTCTGTGTCAGATAGATAAAGAGGAACCTACATATCACTGCGAAAGGAGTGCTTATTCCTGCGCCGGTAGTTCCGGTCTTTAAACAAAAGTATAGCGTCATACAAAACTGTGCAGAAAGGCATCTAACATCACCTCTTAGCAAATACACTCCATCTATTTGCAGTTTAAACAAGAAAAACTTAACATTCCCTTTGTCTGGCTCCGAATCTTTTTGAATTTCCTTTCCCATAATATTTAAATGAGAAAATTTACCATCTGTCCTGGCCTCTACCAAAATGAAATTTAAATATTAAAGGATCTTCATGGCCAGTATTTTGGAATTGTAACGAGCCTTAACATCAAAAATCCAATTTTAAGTTCTGCCCATCACAGAGGCCAAAAAAAAAAAAGAAAAGAAAAAGGAAGTTCTTGGTGTCTAAGCAGCCTGAATTTTCAGTGTTACTGCCAATGAACTGCACACTTGAAGACCAACATTTAGTGGCCAAAATGATTTCTAATTGTTGCTGCCTCCGCAGTCTTTTATGTCATGCTCATCACTTGACAATTTAGAAATAGCAAAGATATCTGAGCAACTAAAATATCCCAGATCCCCAAGAGGTTAATGCTTCCAGCTAAAATTATCTCATGAGTAATTCTGAAGAACGTTATCTGAGAAAATTATAATCTGATGTCAGTATCTGAAGAAGAAAAAAGAGGAAAAATCATCATATTAGTCATTGGCTATGAGCAATCAACCACCCGAACTAAAAAACTAGGCATTTCCAGTGCGTTCCCAAACGCGTCCTTAACTTCTTGCCTGGATTTGGAGACAATCTTTTCCCAGATTCAAGTGTCAGAGGAGAAATTGGATCTGAAGTTCCAGCTCAGTCTTGAAATACTAGCAAAGCCCAGAGAGGACTACTGCATCACCTCCAGCACCTGGGGGAGCTGAGAACCCACGTTCTGCTGTTGGTGGCACCCAGGAGACTGCAACTATGCACCCTCAGGGCGGGGGGCAAGGGCTGCTGCTTCCTGGAGATGGCTTCAGGTCAATCATGGAGTACCTATTTTTTGATGATTTGGTTAGGTAGCAGCCGGGACACAATGTAATTTCTTGAAGGTGCTGTGTACAGACGTATCGAAGTTTTACTGGGGGTGGTATGGAGTCAGTTCTTATCAAGTTACCTACAGGCCGGTCATCCAGGTTGCAGATTACTTTCCTGGTGGAGACATAAACACTAAAGTATCTCCATGCAGAAAGGGGAGAATCAAGTCATATAAGTTTGGGGCAACAGGGGAAGAACAGTGAGCACCATCACACACTCCCACAATTTTTCTAAAAGCAACTTTAGATAAGGTTTCAAAAATGTTTAAGTATGTTTTCATTAGTTGACTACGTGTTCTGTTTATTGTTGCAAATAATTAATTCTTGCAAATAATTAATTCTTACTACTAATTAGTTGTAATAGATGGGGTCCCTTGAAACACACAAAGAATGTGGAGATCTGAGAGCTGCTACTATGGAACATTGAGGGAAAAGGTGGAATCTGTCATGTGTGCTCATGCTCTTTAGCTTTTGGAAAGGCTAACTGCCGTATCATAGAATCACAGAATGGTTTGGATTGGAAGGGACCTTAAATATCACCTAGTTCCAACCCCTCTGCCCTGGGCAGGGACACCTCCCACTAGACCAGGCTGCTCAAAGCCCCGTCCAGCCTGGCCTTGAACCCCTCCAGGGATGGGGCAGCCACAGCTTCTCTGGGCAACCTGGGCCAGGGGCTCACCACCCTCACAGCCAAGAATTTCTTCCTAATATCTCATCTAAATCTCCCCTCTTCCAGTTTAAAACCCTTCCCCCTCATCCTACGGCTCCCCTCCCTGATCCAGGGTCCCTCCCCATCTCTCCTGGAGCCCCTTTAGGGACTGGAAGGGGCTCTAAGGTCTCCCTGGAGCCTTCTCTTCTCCAGGCTGAACCCCCCCAGCTCTCTCAGCCTGTCCTCACAGCAGAGGGGCTCCAGCCCTCCCAGCATCTCCGGGGCCTCCTCTGGACCTGCTCCAACAGCTCCATGTCCTTCTTGTGCTGAGATTTTTGATTTATTTTGGGGTATGTTTGTTTGCGTTTTTTGGGTTCAGCTTTGCAGTCCTCAGCACATGTAACTTAACCGGCCTTGTGCAACTCAGTGAAGATTTTTTAAAGTTTCCTAAGCTTAAATAACCTTTCACGGTACTCCTGAGAAGTCCCGGCCAGAAGCCTCTTAGCCCAGCTTATCCTGGAAGTGGTGTGCTTTTCCCTCTGCCCCCGGTGTTGCACCTCAGTGATGTGAGCTTACGTGGGTTGAGGTGCAAGACACCAACAAATTCTTTTTAGTGAGTGCCCCAGTGCGCGAACCGGTCCAAATCATCCCCGAAAGGAGCTCTGCTTGCTCTAGTGCCCTCTCTGTGCATCCACCCCCTGTTCAACCTTCTTCACCCCAAGCAACGAGTCAGCTTCTGACAGTCCTTAATGCCTAGTCCTTTCATCCCAAAGGAGAAGCAAAGTGACCCAAATGAGGGCAGATTCAGGCTAAGGCTTAAGGTTGCCTTTTTCACCTGACTGTGTTGCTGTATACAGAGGCCATTTTGCAAAAGATATCCTTTTTTTTAATTATTCTTTGAGCCCCAGGAATATGCCAGAAAATGCCTAACTGTGATGGGAGGACTCTGGGGCTCTTGAAAGATAATTTGCATGAATCCCATGTTTCTGAAAGCACAGTTCTTTAAAATATTAATGTTATTCAGCAGCATAGTAACAGGAGAGCAAAAGGGCAAAAAAACCCACAAAAACATGTTTTTGTGTGTTCAGGGCCATGTTCTCCTGTAGGATTTGTTGCCATAAATTTCTGGGCCACAAAACAGACTGTATTTTGCAAGGAAGGCTGCAAGTAACCAAGAGAGTTAATTGGTTTATACTGTTTTAATAAGACCTCCTGGGAAACAGATTTAATTGTGGAGTGCCAGTATCACATAATAAAATGCGGTTTATAGAGGATATTACGATGTAAGATACAGCGTGTCTACCTGGAAAGTATTTGCCGAACTTTCATGAAACAATATCTAAATCTATTCTGTTGGCAGCCTGGAAACAAGGCTATGTGGCTGCAGTAGTTAAAATGAAAACAAGCTAGAAATTTAGGTGGAAACTAACAAGGGAATCAAGACTTTTAGCGTGGGAAGGTCACACGGAGACCTTCCTTTTAGAGAAGGAAATAAAAGGATCCAATGTATGGTCATCAAACCAACCTCTCTCCCTTTTTCCCTTCCCTGGTTTCCTGCGGGGAAGGCGTAAGGTAAGTAAAGGCGCGGGGAATTTACAAACCTGAACTTGGCCCCCACGGTGTGGGGTCTGTGATGAAGGCGAAACAGCAGAGCTTACCACAGTTTTCGCTCGTAGGTTGCGAGGTCGAAATCCTTGGAGTCAGACCAAGTTATTGCCGCGAGTACTTCAGCGTCCCAACGGACAAAAACTTTGCGGATGCCATCAGCGACGCTCTCGAGTCTCTGCGGTACGTCACCAGACCGGTGGGGCTTCCTCTCTCAAGGATGAGTATTTGGGTTTACTGTCAGCTTTGCTGTTGGGAGATTTTCGGGGTTTGGCTCCCAGGTAGGAAGATGGAGGCTGAGACTGGTTTACAGTACTGTCGTAGAAACAGGACCATTACAGAAATTGGCCCTTACATGGAAAGATGTGCTCCTCTTTTCATATGTAGGTTACAAC